>NC_054479.1:85582560-85946310 GCF_017639515.1 Carcharodon carcharias | reverse complement strand
TGTAGAATTAAATATTCATGGCCAGAGAGGTTACATGGTAATAATTATGACTTAGCGTGGCGTTAGAAAATTACTAACACTTGAATGCACCAGCTCTAAATTTTTCTGCTGCATTTCGTGGACAGTTACAGGGTAAATACTGTGACTTCATGACCTTGCACTGATTCTACTGTTGGAACTTGGCTGTCATATCCTTAAGTATATTGGTTAAAATTGTATTCCAAATGTAACATAGCCACAAAGCATGGTGGATAAGCTCAGTTGAATCTACAAGTTCTGTACATGTCCTGACATGTCAATAAGTGATGTAAATGGAAAATTCAGATGATGTAAAGATCCTTTGTATAAAATTTGTTAGAATGTGGAGTACCCCAGGGAGGCTTAGCCTTTTAACCAGTAATGACAATAAAACGTCAAGCTAAATAGCTGTGAAATGGGACAAGCGCGTTAAGTGGTCATTGTTGATGAATACACTGCAGGGAAGCAAGAGTCTGGAGCCCCCTGAATAACAATGACAATGGCCAACCAGGCTTAAGATACCAGCATGGAAGGGCAGTTAGGTAATGACTGACCAATCAGATGGACAGAAATGGGGTTTACCTAATATGGCACAGAGCCAAACTGGGAATAATTTATAAAATAAGGATTTGTAAGATACTAAGCATGCATGATTTTCAAGAAGTAGAGAAGATAGAAGAAAAGCTTCAGTCAAGAGACAAGGTGCCCAGTCAGCTGGAGGTTGAGGACCAGTGTTCCATTGTGAACACGATTGCTGACCACTGCCCTTTGCTAATTATCACCATTTTGTGCTTATTGTGGAAAACATAATAACATCTGTGAAGCTTGTGGAAATGCCCTTGTACCTAGTTTGAGCTGGAATTGCCTTTTACATGAGCTCTCCCAAATTGGTCGGTAATTGTAATTGATCTAAGCTTTATAATTAAATTAAAGCAAACCCCAGATCTTACACTATTGCTGAGTCTTACGAATGTATGAACTAGGAGCAGGAGCGGGCCACTTGGTCCCTCAAGCCTGCTCCTCCATTCAATAAGATCATGATCTGATTGTAACATCCTGTCTGCCCATGATAATCTTTCATCCCCTTGTTAATCAAGAATCTATCTAGCTCTGCCTTAAAAATATTCAAAGACTCTGCTTCCACCGCCTTTTGAGGAAGAGAGTTCCAGAGAGTCACAACCCTCAGAGAAAAAATTCTTCTCATCTCTGTCTTAAATGACCAACCCCTTATTTTTAAACAGTGGGCCCTAGTTCTAGATTCTCCCACAAGAGGAAACATCCTCTCCACATCCACCCTGTCAAGACCCCTCAAGATCTTAAAGGTTTCAATCAAGTCATCTCTTACTCTTCTAAACTCCAGTGGATACAAGCTTAATCTGTCCAACCTTTCCTCAAAAGCCAACCCACCCATCCCTGGTATTAGTCTAGTAAACCTTCTCTGAACTGCTTCTAAAGTATTTACATCGTTCCTTAAATAAGGAGACCAGTATTATACACAATACTCCATATGTGGTCTCACCAATGCCCTGTACAACTGAAGCATAACCTCCCTGCGTTTGTAATCAATTCCCCTCACAATAAACAATAACATCCTATTAGCTTTCCTAATTACTTGCTGTACCTGCATAATAACCTTTTGTGATTCATGCACAAGAACACCCAGATCCCTCTGAATCTCAGAGCTCTGCAATCTCTCACCATTTAGATAATAAGATTCTTTCTTTATTCTTCCTGCCAAAATGAACAATTTCACATTTATCCACATTATACTCCATTTGCCAGATCTTTGCCCACTCACTTAGCCTATCTATTTCCCTTTGTAGCCTCCTTACGTCCTCTTCACAACTTACTTTCCTACCTATTTTTGTGCTGTTAGCAAATTTAGCAACCATCCCATCTGTCCCTTCATTCAAGTCATTTATATAAACTATAATATTTTGAGGCCCCAGCACTGATCCCTACTTTAGGTTATAGCATAGGCTGTGGAGGATGAGGGCAAATTCTGAATTTCTGTGTTTAACTGAGCATGTGTGGACCCAGTAAGTTTCTGTCTGATGTACTCCAAATAGTGCTGAGCACTAATAGTTCACCATTATTTTCAATACAAAATCTGGGCTATAATTAAAACATGAAAAGGGGGATATTGATCAGCTGACCACACAACATGGGAAACTTGATGATCAGTTCAGTGTGCCATACATAACTCGTGATATACAGTACAAGTTTTGCTTTTATCTGATCATTTCAAGTTCAAAATGATTAGCAAACTGAACTCAGTTTGAACTCACTGATTGAATGTAAACCTGTTTTAGTTTCTGTCCGCTCATGAAAAGGAACTAAATAGTAATAAAACAAAAATCATTATGGGAAGGTCAATATTTAACCAAGCATTTTCAAGTTTATTGTGTAAATTTGATCAATAAGTTTGATTGATGAATTCAACTTCTGGCATCTCACATTGTATCCCAATTATTGACCGGATCCGCTCCCCGATTTATGGGCATTGATTGTTTTTTCTCCCTTTCTTACTGTGTGCTAGGCTACAACAACCAGACACCTGCATTTATAAAGAGCCTTTGAAAGAGGAATAAATTGCCAAATGCTTCACAGAAGCGTAATCAGATGCAAATGCACACAGAACCAAAGAAGGAAATACCAGGTGGGGTAACTAAAAGCTCCATTGAAGATGTTGCTTTTAAGGAGGATCTTAAACAAAGGAAGACGGGATGATGTTTAGGGAGGGAATTCTAGAGCACAGTGTCTAGACTGAAGGCACAGCTGCCATCAATGGTGTGAAATAACAAGGAAATTCACAAGGGGCCAGATTTGGAGAGGTACAGAGCTCTGGGAGGGTTGTAGCACTGGAGGAAGTGACAGAGATAGGGAGGGGAAAATCCATGGAGGGATTTGAAAGTAAGGACAATAATTGTAAATACGAGGAGCTAATGTAAGTCAGCAAGTATCAGGGTGATGGGTGAGTAATGGGTGATTTGGTACAAGTTAGGATATGGACAGCAGAGTTTTGGATGAACTGAAGTAGGCTGTGCTGTCTTTCATATGATACATTAAATGAGGTAAACTTTAAACCTCCCATGATTTTAGGGGAGGTGATGGCATAGTGGTATTATCACTGGACTAGTCATTTAGAGACCCAGAGTAATGCTGTGGGGATCTGGATTTGAATCCTGCCATGGCAGATGATGAAATTTGAATCCAATTAAAAAAATCCGAAATTAAAAGTCTGATGATGACCATGAAACCTTTGCTGATTCTTGTAAAAACCCATCTGGGTCATTAATGTCCTTTAGGGAAATAAATCTGCCATCCTTACCTGATCTGGCCTACATGTGACTCCAGACCCACAGCAAGTGGTTGGCTCTTAAATGCCCTCTGAACAATGGCAATTAGGGATGGGCAATAAATGCTGGTCTAGGCAGTGATGCCCTCATCCTATGAACAAATAAAAAAAATACAAAGAAGAGCAGGAGAGTTCTTCCATTGTCCTGGCCAACATTTACCCATCAACCAAGATTTTTGAAAAGATAAAATTATTTGGTAATGGATTTTGTTACACATGCCAGACTTTACAAGGTGGTTGTGTAAAATGACTCTTTTAACTTAAGCTGAAACAAACTGTTCTGTATATGGGGTTGGTGGCCATTCTAAACCTCTGCCCAAGACAGGCCCATGTGATCTGGTTGCCATGGAAAAGAAACCCAAACTGAAACTTATTG
Source organism: Carcharodon carcharias (assembly GCF_017639515.1). Lineage (NCBI taxonomy): Eukaryota > Metazoa > Chordata > Chondrichthyes > Lamniformes > Lamnidae > Carcharodon > Carcharodon carcharias. Next base: position 85,942,558 of record NC_054479.1, on the reverse strand, counting down.
AAAATCAAGTGATAGTTTTCACACCTTGACACAGAAAAGGGACAGCTGCTTTTTGGATACAGAAACATGGAGAGACAGAGAGAGAGAATTAAGCGGCTGTGAAGAGCAGAAAAGCCTGTGTTGTTAGCAACCAAGAAGGATGCTGGTGAGGGCTGGTTCTCTGTTTGAAAAAGATGAAAACGGAACAGATGGAACTTTTGGAGATTTAAGGAACAAGGAATTGCAGAGGTAGGCCTTGCTGGTGGAAGTTAGTTTACTCATGTGGAATTGGACGATTTTTGAAGGACACTGGAAGATTCAACCTGGTGGGGTTGAAGTGAGACTGCCAAATACATATATATGCCAGAGGTGCAGTACACAGAAATGAGTTGTAAGATGTATCTCAGTGGCATTCATCAGTTAATGAGAAAGCATCTTTTCTTTAGTTTGATGTATTGGGTTGCCTGTTAAGTAGTGTTTGATTAATGTTGATTTTAGTTTGTTTGTAAAAGTCTTAAAAACATGAACTCTTGTCATTCATTTTATTCCCGTTGGTCACTGGGAAATTCATTTTTCTTTTAATAGTTATAGGTCTCTAGGGAATTGTAACAATTTCACTGGCATTTATGTCAGCTTCCTGTGTATAAATTGGCTGTGCATGTCCCTACATCGTGCCAGTGATTACACTTCAAAACCAATATATCAGCTGTAAAATGCTTTGGGATATCCTCAGCTCATGCAAAGTGGTTTAGCAATGAAAATCCATTTCTTTTTCAATGAAACAGTTACAACAAAGTCAACATTCCCACCCCTGAGTTGATTATAACAGGGTTTGAATTTAAAAGGGAGGTGATATTGCCAATAACATATATATTTAACTGTGTATAGCTTGGTGCAAGAAATAAGCCAGCCAGGTTCCTTAAGTTAACAAGTAAGGAATTAGTTTCATTGCTAAAACTCACTCAGGTAAAGATGCAGAAATTATTAACAAAAAGTTTAAAATGTACAAATATGTCCAATTACATGTTAATGCAAAAACAACACATCCACAATTCCCTCCCAAGCATGCAAAAAGAAACTCTGCAGAGCATCAGGTCTAAAAAAAACTTGGCTAAGTAGCAAGTAAAGTCAGAAAAAAAATTATTCACGGAGTGCCAGAGGCTTGTTGACAGCTGAAGGGTTCCACAGTAGTTGCTGGTTCTTAGGGTTTCTCACTGGAGGAAGTGGTGTTGATTCAGGATTCTCCTTTAAGAACTTTTGGTTTATAGCAATGAGGCTTTCTGGTGGGTTCTTAAAATCACAAAAAGCTTTGATGAGAGAGGTTTCAGAAGAAAGAAAGATGGGGTAAGGCTGTTGCCCCTATGGCAGTCCCTCTCTGAATATATAAAATCCAGTATCTTTTCACCCATGAGCTGGATCATGTAGCCTCTTTCTAAGAACTTTACAGACTTGGTGCCTCCACAAAAGCAGCTTCTGTCCTTTGCAAAGGCAACATTAGAGATGCTGTAAGCCAGTGCCCTTTGCTTAGGAAAAGTGTTGTTTTCAAAAAAAAATTCAATACATGTCCAGCTGATGACATTATAAAGTAATATATCTCCAGCCAATGACAATATAAGTTAATATTTTATATAACACATCTTCAAAACAAAACATTGCCACAATTACTTTGAAATTGGCACTAACAAATTTCCCACATCAGCCCTTCAGTCCTGATTGTCACATGTCCATTTGATCAAAAGGCTTTCTTAGCCCCCCCGCAGCTTCAAGTGCTGTCACTTTCCTGGAGAAATACCATTACTCATTCAGTAGACAAGGCATAAACCTGCACATAGTTCAGTCTCAGCAGGAACAGTAGCACCCTGGCCATCTAATTCACTATCTTTTCATTCATTCTTGTGATGTGGGTGTCACTGGCTAGGCCAAAATTTATTGCCCATCCTTGCATGCCACTTGCACCAATTACAGCAGGTCATTGAAGCTTTGGAGAGGGAAGTAGAGGGTACTGGGAAAGTGGCTGGATGGACATCCATCTGGGGGTTAGGATTGCTTCCTATGTCCTGGTAGTTTTATACATCATTACTAGAATGGAATCAAGCGTTCTGATTTTTTTTATATGGAACCCATGCTTTAAAGACTTAGTCAATGGCTCATAATTTAGAGTTCATGATCCTCATGAAACAGGGTAGGAAATAAGATTGATTGAGGGGTTGAAGGTAGCTTTATCGCTCAAGATGGCAACAGGAAGAAAAAAGATTTATGAGGATAGTTAGAAGGATTTGACATCGCAAGGATTAAATCTTTTTGCTAGAACTGCTTTACTACAACACACAATACCTTTGGATCATCTGGTTGACTTTTGGCAGTTTCAAGATGACATATGATCACAAGTATCTTTTCTATTGGAAAAATGAATTGTTACTGTTAGAAGGGAGACAAGAACAGTGTGAGATTAGAAACTGGCTGCAGCATTATCTCTTATTACAGTGAAGGCACTGAGAGTTTTTGTAATTTGTTGAAATATAATCAAATACACTATTATCCAGTATTAAGCTTTGCCAGGTTGCAGTTGCTTAATAAATTTGCTAGTCTGGATTTTTTTCACTCTGGGTCTATTTTTCTTGTATTAGGATTAGGGAAAACAATACTGAACTTAGGTTTTATTTACAGTTGGAAGTCAGTTGTCTTTCAGGTCCAAAGGCTACTTCAGAAAGTATAAAAACATGGAGAAAGCATGTGCTATGGCTCAAAACCAGTTAAAGGAAGCCCAAGGCCCTTTTTTAGGCACATTCTTGCTGTACCTATGATTGGATGGATTTTTCTGCAGTTCCAGTTTTGGGGGGTAATATCCGAAGGGGCTTGGGTCATTCTCAGCATAGGAGGGCCAAGGAGGACACCAGACAGCTGTATAACCATATGAGCAGGAACTATGAAGAAAGTGTCAGATCTTCTAACCAAAGGACAAAAACGGTTCATATAATTCTCAATTGTACTTTGAAAATTGCTGCTCAAATATTGTGTGTATTAAGTCTCGCTGATGCTTAAAAAAAACTATTACCAATATAGAGTCAGCTCCAAATTATTGAACTGACAGTCCAAAAGGACTATAAATCTATTACATAGTTGCCCTTGAGAAGGTGGTGGTGAGCTTTATTCCTGAACAGCTGCAGTCCGTGTGATGAAGGTGCTTCCCCAATGCCATTAGATAGGGGATTCCAGCATTTTGATACAGCCACTCTAGCCATTTAATGTCGTGAAATGCATATCAGTAACAGGCTGGCACTGCTCCCGCTCAGACTCTTGACAAGTCCAAACAAGTTGACTGAAGTGTCATTTTTGTTATTCAATATGTTAAAGATTATCTCAGGTCTCATCATGTGTTTGTGTTTGTAATAAGATCTAAAGATGGTAAAGTTAAGCTAAACATTATTTGGTTGCTAGTTCCACATATTGTACAACGTAGACATTTAAGTGGAAGCTAGATAAGTACATGCGGAAAAAAGGAATCAAAGGATAGGGTGAGATGAAGTAGAGTGGGAGGAGGACCACATGGAATATTTGGATGGGGTGGCCTGTTTTGGTGCTAGAAGTTAGGGTGATTTTAGCCTTGGTTGGTGGGGCTGCCCCCACCAATCCTGCTGTTTTTCTGTAGGTGTGATCATAACCAGCTTTTTTGAGCAGGCGAATGGAGCACCCACTTGAAGCTACAGAAGACCTTCTTTATATATACAGGGGGTTGGATTCAATCCCCCAACAAACATTCCAAACGTTTGACTCTGGGTGCAGGGAACCTAACATTGCATAAAGGACGCAGCACTGCTTTGTGCTTTGATCATACTGCTATCCCGACTACAGTCTACACATGCTGGGATGTTCATTTGAACAATATATTCTCTGACAATAAATTGCTGGTCAATGTGCAGACGACAATGTATAGTTGGATTGCTTGGAGGGAGGTAAGTTTATTAAAGACTGCACCAGAAACTGTGAGAATGAAGCTAAAGTGTTTATATCAACTAAACAGTGAGATTGGAACTGCTTTCTGACATCTGTCTTTACACACAATGCAATGTAATAGAAATCCCATACCTTTATATGTCCTCTCAACTTTTTCTATTATAAACTCCCATGTGCACACTTAAAATGGAGACTAACTACATAAATAGAACCGTAGAACCATAGAAAAGTTATGGCACAGAAGAGGCCATTCAACCCATCATGCACCAGCTGAAAAAGAAGTGTGGATTTTCATGACTGAGGCTGGCATATTTTTATTAGACAGGCTTACCATGGGGTATGGAGCTAAGGCAGATAAATACTTGTTAGCCATGATCTGATTGAATGGCAGAAGAGGCTTGAGGGGCTGAATGGCTGACTCAACAGCAACAACAACTTTAACATGATGAAAAATCCCAAAGTGCTCCACGGCGGTATCAGAAAACTAAGTATGATAGCAAGCAAAATAAGGAGATGTTATACAAAATGACAAAAGCTTGGTCAAAGAGGTAGGTCTTAAGGAGGAAAGCGAAGTAGCGAGGCAGAAGGGTGAACAGAAGGAATTCCAGAACTTGGGGCTCAGGCAACTGAAGACACGGCCACTAATGGTGGAGCGATTATAATTGGGAATGCACAAGAGGCCAGAATTGGAAAAGCACAGATACGTTGGAGGTTTGTGAGGCTGGAGATGATTACAGAGGTGGGGTGGGTGGTGAAGCCATGGAGGGATTTGAAAACAAGGATAAGAATTTTAAGATCAAGTCATTGCTTGACCAGGAACCAGCATAAGTCAGTGAGCACAGGGGTGATAGGGGGACAGGACTCGCTGAAAGTTAAGGCAAGGACAGCAGAGAATTCCAGACATTCACTACCCTCTGAGAGCAGAAATTCCTTCCCACCTCAGTTTTAAATAAGTGTCCCCTTATTCTGTAACTATGTCCCCCAGTTTGAGATTTCTCCCAATAATGGAAACATCTTCTCAACATCCACCTTGTCAAGCCCCCTCAGAATCTTGTATGTTTCAATAAAATCGCCCCTCATTCTTCCAAATTCTAACGTATAAAGGCCTAACCTGTTAGTTGTTCTTGATAAGTCAACCCCTTCATCCCAGGAATCAACCTAGTGAATCTCTTTTGAACTGCCTCCAATGCCAGTATATCCTTTCTTAAATATGGGGACCAAAACTGTACACAGCACTCCAGGTGCGGCCTTACAAACACCATGTACAGTTGTGAAAAGAATTCCTTATTTTTAAACTCCAACCCCCTAGCAAAACAGGCCAAAATTCCATTTGCCTTCTTAATTATTTGCTGCACCTGCATGCTAACTTTTTGTGTTTCATGCACAAGATTCCCAGGTCCCTCTGTTTTGGAGTCTCTCTCCATTTAAGTAATAGTCTGCCTTTTGATTCTTCCTACCAAAGTGCATGACCTCACACTTGCCTACATTAAACTCCATCTGCCAAGTTTTCACCCACTCACTTAACCTGTCTATATCCCATTGTAGATTCCTTATGTCCTCATCACAACATGCCCTCCCACCTATTTTTGTATCATCAGCAAATTTGGATACACTACACTCTGCCCCCTCCTTCGAGTCATTAATATGGATAGTAAATAATTGAGACCCTAGGACTGATCCTTGTAGCACTCCACTAGTTATGTCTTTCCAGCCTGAAAAGGACCCATTAATCCCGACTTTCTGTCTTCTGTGTGTTAACCAATTCTGAATCCATGCTAATATATTACCCCCAATACTGTGAGGTCCTATCTTATGCAATAACCTTTTATGTAGCACCTTATCAAATGCCTTCTGGAAATCCAAATAAACTACATCTACCGTTACCAACTTTATTTGTTATATCCTCAAAGAGCTCTAGCAAGCTTGTCAAACATGATTTCCCTTTCACAAAATCATGTTGACTCTGGTTGATTGCTTTAAGCTTTTCTAAATGTCCTGCTATTTCTTCCTTCATAATGGACTCTAGCATGAAACTATTGTTGTAAAAAGCCATTTGATTCACTCATGTCCTTTAGGGAAGGAAATCCGTCATCCTTACCTGGTCTGGCCTACATGTGATTCCAGACCCACAGCAATGTGGTTGACTCTTAACTGCTCTGAGATGGCCTAGCAAACCACTCACTTCTCCAGGGCAATAAATGCTGGCCTAGTCAGTGACACTGTTGCCCCATGAACAAATTTTTTAAAAAGTCCCTGTCTGTCCCCTCAGGTGGCTATAAAAGATCTCATGGAATTATTTTGAAGAAGTCCTGGATATCCTGGCCCTGATCACAAAAAAAAACAGTTTAACTGGCCACTATCGCCTTGCTGTTTGTGGGAGATTGATGTACGTTAATTGGCTGTTCCATTGCAACAGTGATTGATTACACTTCAAAAGTATGTCATTGGCTGTAAAGTGCTGTGCTGAATCTATAAAAGGTGTTATATAAATGCCAATCAAATACTGTACAGTGTAATTACAGTGTGACTAGTTTGCATGGGCAGTTTCTCCTAAATGCAGATACAGTAACTTATAATGAAAACCATATAAAATAAGGGCAGAATATCTAACCTTAAAACGGGGGGCTGGGTTATCTCAGTGGAGCTGATCTAAGCACTTTCTATTCCCACTTCATTTTAAGCTTACAGTTGTTCCTGACTAATGTGTAACACCAGGCAATATCGACTGGTATAAAACCCATGGCTTTTTCTCATTTTTATGGCAATTCTCAGATATGCATTAGGTATCTTCAGAAAGATACTACGCTCAGTCTTGGAGCTGTGCATTTAGTGAACAAGTACAACTGTCTCTGGATGTGGGCATCAATGGCAGAATTGGCAATTATTCCCCATCCCTGATTGCCCTTGGTTGTGGGCCTCCTTGATTTGGCCTCTTTTCCATCCCTGATTTTAACTGCTCCACCATTGGAGGCCCTGCCTACAGCTACCTAGGCCCTAAGCTCTGGAATTCCCAACCTAAACCTCTCCTCCTCTTTACCATTCTTTCCTCCTTTAAACCACTCATTAATAGCTACCTGTGGCTTAGCTAGTAGCACACTTGCCTCTGAATCACCAGATTTCAGATTCAAGTCCCACAACAGGGCTGAAAGCAGGGATCAAGGCTGACACTCTAATGCAGTACTGAGGAGATATGAGATGTTAAACAGAGGCCCAGCAGTCTGCTCAAGCGGGATGTAAAATATCCCATGGTATTATTTTGAAAAACAGGGCAGTTCTCCCCAGTATCCTGTCCAATATTTATCCCTCAGTCAACATCACTAAATCAGATTAACTGGTCATTATCACCTTGCTGTTTGTGTGTTTGTGGGAGTTTGCTGAGTGCAATTTAGCTGCTCTGTTTCCCCCATTACAATAGTGACTACATTTCAAAAATACTTCATTGGCTGTAAAGCACATTGAGACATCCAATGGTCGTGATAAGTCGTGATAAGTGCTATATAAATGCAAGTCTTTCTTTCTGCTTTAATATCTTCTTATGTAGCTCAGTGATAAACTGTGTTTGATAACACACCTGTGAAGTGCCGTAGGGTATTCTACTACATTAAAGATGCTATATAAATACAGGTTGTTGTTAGTGAAGGTATTCCCAGAGCGCTGATAGGTAGGGAGTTCCCATTTTGGATGGGGAGTTCTCCTGGAATTCAGACCAACATTAATCTTTCAATCAACTTCACTAAAACAGATTCCCTAGCCATCACCACATTGCTGTTTGTGGGAGCTTGCTGTGTGCAAATTGGTTGCTGTGTTTCCTACATTATAACAGTGACTAATCTTCAAAAGTCATTCACTGGCTGAGAAGAGCTTTGGAATTGTCCTGAGGTTATAAAAAATAGAATAATTAATCCTTTCCTTCAACTAGCCGTAACTGCTTAAAGTTTGTTTACACATGGCCTCCCACTCCCACCACTGCTGTGTTGAACACATCAAAATCCTCAGCTGGAGCTGTGTATAATTAATACATGACCTGACCTTGTAAAATTGCAGGAGAGTGGCACACATTCATTCATATCAATGCAAAACCAGTTTCTAGCCTAGGCCTGTTTACACCGAATGTTCTACACACATAGAGGCACACTGTTTACACCTATTCTCCATTTTACATAGCTGCATGTGTAGATTTGGACACTCTGCTAAAATATTTCTCCCTTTGCTGTCAAAAGGGCTTGATATTCTTGATAAGAAAATTATAGTAAATAATCCTATCAGATGGTTCAATGTCACTCTACAGTTCATTGGAAGTAAGGGTTCAAAAACAATAATCTGCACTTGGATAGCATCTCTAAAGTAGTAAGATGTCCCAAGGTGTTCCACAGGAGCATAATGACATAATGAAGTAAATATTCAGATAAGTGACCAATAGCTTGTTTAATGAAGTAGGTTTTAAGAAACATCTTAAAGGAGGAGCGCAAGCTGGGAGTTTAGGGAGGGAATTCCAGAGCTTAAGACCCAGACGCTCAAGGCACAGCCTCCAGTGGTGGGGCAAAGGAAATTGGGATGTGCAAGCTTGACACCATCCAGGACAAAGCACCTGCTTGATTGGCACCCCATCCACCATCTTCAACATCCATTCCCTCTGGCAGCAGTGTGTAACATCTACAAGATGCACTGCAGTGATTCACCAAGACTCCTCGACAGGACCTTCCAATCCCACAACCTCTACCACCTAAAAGGGCAAGGGCAGAAGGTGCATGGGAACACCACCACCTGCAAGTTCCCCTCCAAGTCACAGAGATTTTTTTCCCTAAAGGACCTTAGTCAACCAGATAGGTTTTTGACAACAATCCAGTAGTTGTTTCCTGGTCATCATTCCTAAGATAATTTCTTATTCCAGACTCATTTAATTGAATTTAAATTTCCACTGCTGCTGTGGTAGGATTTGAACTCATGCTCTTGCAGCATTAGTCAAGTTTCTAGATTACAAGCCCAGTAACATAACCAGTGCTCTACCTTTTCCATGCAAGGCTTTTTGAATCTGACAAAATTAAATTGAAAGTGATGTCAGAATGATTTTATTGGCTGATAGGCAGTTTCTTCATAAGGCGTTTTATTAATTAGTTGTGCTGAACCAATAAAAAAAGTATCATGGAATTTCAATATCCTTCCAGTTTGCCAAATGTTCAGTAATTGCCTCAGCAGCTGCAGTTTTGCCTCTTGAGCAAAATGTTGTGGATTCAAGTCTTTCTCCAGATGTTTATGCAAAAAGGTCTAGCCTATCACTCCAGTGAGTCACCCCAGGGAGTGCTGCACTGTTGGACGTGCTGTTTGCATATGAGATATTAAACCGAGGCTCTATCTGCCCTTTCAGTTGGGTAATAAAAGATCCCATGGCACTATTTCAAAGAAGAGCAGGGGAGTTATCCCTAGTGTCCCGGCCAATATTTATCCCTCAACTAGTGTCACAAGAGCAGATGATCTGGTCATTATCACATTGCTGTTTGTGGGACTTTGCCATGAGCAAATTGGCTGCTGTGTTTCCTATATTACGTTAATGACTATACTTCAAAAATATTTAATTGGCTGTAAAGTTTAGAATGCCCTGAGGTCGTCAGTAGAACTATATAAATAGAAGTCTTTCTTTCTTATATTTCCTGCTAATGTTTTACTTTCCTGGGTTGGGACTAATGTTCCCTTGTTAATACGGAATACATTAGTGTATTTGAACAAAAGGGAATAGGGTGTAACTCATTCTGAAAAAGAATGCTAGAAGCATAGGAGTGAATCTTCATTGTCTATCCCATTTCAATCCGTAATGATTCCATTGAAATTAGAGAATATCATAAAGCTTGTCTTTTTACGGAGGAAAGAATTGGAGCCAATACTGAGGGTTTCAAGGTGATAAAGGAAACATGTTGTTGTTAACTTTTATGATTATATAGTAGTCCATGTTTGGCGTAGTCCATATATGGTGCACTCCTCACTGTGGAAGGAGTCACAATTATAAATAACATCTCACAATGCGATATACTCTATTTGGGATCACCTAGATTCTACTTGGATACTCACAATTTATAAATAGTGCACTGTGCACTTGATGATTTCAGATAGCAATTAGCTCTTGATGACTTCAGTGTTACCAGATGATATCAGCAGATACGAAACAAACCTCTTCAAACTATTTTTCACTGTTACTAGGTATGTGCAAGGAGGACACTTGTGTTAAAGGATAAAGCTTCTAATTAGTTCCACGGACAGCAAAAGTACAGACGATGTGAGTATATCTGTCAGCACGTGACATTAGACCATAAGACCATAAGACAAAGGAGCAGAAATTAGGCCATTCAGCCCATCGAGTCTGCTCCGCCATTCAATCATGGCTGATAAGTTTCTCAACCCCATTCTCCTGCCTTTGCCCCGTAACCTTTGGATCCCCTTACCAATCAAGGACTTATCTATCTCTGTCTAAAATACACTCAATGACCTGGCCTCCACAGCCTTCTGTGGCAATGAATTCCATAGATTCACCACTCTCTGGCTAAAGAAGTTTCTCCTCATCTCTGTTCTAAAAGGTCTTCCCTTTACTCTGAGGCTGTGTCCTCGGGTCCTAGTCTCTTCTACTAATGGAAACATCTTCCCCACGTCCACTCTATCCAGGCCTTTCAGTATTCTGTAAGTTTCAATCGAATCCCCCCTCATCCTTCTAAACTCCATCGAGTATAGACACAGAGTCCTCAAACGTTCCTCATACGTTAAGCCTTTCATTCCTGGGATCGTTCTCGTGAACCTCCTCTGGACCCTCTCCAGGTCTAGAACATCCTTCCTGAGATACGGGGCCCAAAATTGCTCACAATGTTCTAAATGTGGTCTGACCAGAGCCTTATAAAGCCACAGCAGCACATCCCTACTTTTATATTCTAGTCCTCTCAAAATAAATGTCAACATTGTATTTGCCTTCCTAACTACCGACTCAACCTGCAAGTTAACCTTAAGAGAATCCTGGACTAGGACTCCCAAGTCCCTTTGCACTCCAAATTTCTGAATTCTCTCCCCATTTAGAAAATATCTATGCCTCTATTCTTCCTACCAAAGTGCATGACCTCACACTTGCCCACATTGTATTCCATCTGCCACTTCTTTGCCCATTCTCCTAACCTGTCCAAATCCTTCTGCAGCCTCCCCGCCTCCTCAATACTACCTGCCCCTCCACCTATCTTTGTATCATCTGCAAACTTAGCCAGGATGCCCTCAGTTCCTTCATCTAGATCATTAATGTATAAAGTGAAAAGTTGTGGTCCCAACTGACCCCTGAGGAACTCCACTAGTCACCGGCCACCATCCTGAGAAGGACCCCCTTATCCCCACTCTCTGCCTCCTGCCAGACAGCCAATCTTCTATCCATGCTAGTACCTTGCCTCTAACACCATGGGCTCTTATCTTACTGAGCAGCCTCCTGTGCGGCACCTTGTCAAAGGCCTTCTGGAAGTCCAAGTAGATAACACCCATTGGCTCTCCTTTGTCTAACCTACTCGTTACCTCCTCAAAGAATTCTAACAGATTTGTCAGGCATGACCTTCCCTTGATGAAACTATGCTGACTTTGCCCTATTTTACCATGCACTTCCAAGTATTCCGAAATCTCATCCTTAATAATGGACTCTAAAATCTTACCAATGACCGAGGTCAAGTTAATCAGCTTGTAATTTCTCGTCTTTTGCCTCACTCCCTTCTTAAACAGGGGAGTTACATTAGCGATTTTCCAGTCCTCTGGGGCCCTCCCTGATTCCAGTGATTCCTGAAAGATCACCACTAACGCCTCCACCATCTCTTCAGCTATCTCCTTCAGAACTCTGGGGTGTAATCCATCTGGTCCAGGTGACTTATCCACCTTCAGACCTTTCAGTTTTCCTAGCACCTTCTCCTTGATAATGGTCACCATACTCACCTTTGCCTCTCCGACTCTCTTGAACTTTGGGGATGTTACTCATGTCTTCCACCGTGAAGACTGACGCAAGGTACCTATTCAGTTCCTCCGCCATTTCTTTGTTCCTCACTACTACTTCTCCAGTGTCATTTTCCAGCAGCCCAGTGTCCACTTTTGCCTCTCTCTAACCCTTTATATATCTAAAAAACATTAAACAGCTTCACAACATCAGTTATGGATCAAGTGAACGCAACGTTCACACTCTGTAAATCTGAATGACTATTCTCCAGTTCAATTGTGTTGAGAGTTATCAGCACACACATTGTAAAGGTTGTTGGAATTATTATAATCTCAGGTAATAAAGAGGAATTGTTCTTCATTCTCTTTATTTTCGTGACTTCTAAAGGATCATACCACAAAGAACGTTACCTATTAGTACCTGCTAAACTTATACCTTTAGTGAGCTATTATTAACCATTGCAGAAAATGCTTGTGGGGAAGTGGAAGCAGCTGGATTGTGTTCTTCAATATGTTTATCCTTTTCAAACACTAACCTTTGTTATGATTGTGAATTCAGGCTGTGTAAAATGCAGAAATAAACATGGTAAAACTGGATAACATGAGTGGTATTTACCAAGAAAAATATTTTCAGCATAACATTTATGAGATGCTTTTAAGTGAATAATGAAAGACTGTCCTTCTTAAGATTCTCTGTTCTTTAGAACTTCTGTTCAAACATGTGACAGGGTGAATCATATCAAAGAGCCACCATTAATGGTTATAAGCACATGGTTATTTACTGACTTATTAAAGCACTTTATACTGTGAATCCAAGTTAAATTTGAAAGTTTCTTTACGAAATGAGGTTATTGAAGGGGTGTTAAAGAGATATATATCACAGCATGGTATTGTTCAGAATGGTAGATGAGTAAAGCACCAACTCTGCCAAGGATTATTTTTCATGTTTAATCCGCATCCACTTTTAATTATTTTTCATGCTCTCTTTCTCCTTCTGTCACCAAAAAAACACAGCAGTCAAGTTGCACACAACGAAGTCCTACAAACAACAAAAAGAAAAATGGTTAATTAAAGTAAATGTTGGCTAAGACACCAAGAGAATGCCCCCATGCTTCTTCCAAAAGCGCCATGGGATCTTTTACATCAACTTGTGAGGGCAGATGGGATCTTGGTTTAACATCTCATCCAAAAGACAACACTTCTGAGAGTGCAACACTCCCTCAGCACTGATTTTTAGTTTAGATTGTGCCTTTTGGACTTGGAGTAGAACATGAATCTACAACTCAAGGGCGGCAATGCTATGACTGAGCCAAGACTGTTGAGACTGGTTTGTGATGCAACGCTGAAATTTTCTCATTCCATCTATGTGAAAATATCTTTCTTGTCCTGTGTTAAGTCACAGGAAGACAAATCACATTCATGACAACAAGTGTCATTCATATAATACCTATTAATATAAAAAAATCTCCCGTAGAAACTAGGAAAAGGAGTTGGTCATTTGGCCCTTCGAGCCTGCTGCGCCATTCAATATGATCATGGCTGATTACTCTCTCAACGCCATACTCCTGCTCTCCAAACCCTTGATGCCTTTAGAGTCCAGAAATCTATCTGTTTGTGACTTTGTAGCAGTTTCATTCAGCTGGGTGGCTTGCTAGACTATTTCAGGGGCATTTAAGAGTCAACCACATTGCTATAGGTCTGGAGTCACATGTAGGCCAGACCATGTAAGGACAACAGATTTTCTTCCCTTGGGGGCATTAGTGAACCAGATGGGTTTTTACAACAATCGGCAATGGTTTCATGGTCACCGTTAGATTGTTAATTCCAGATTTTTATTGAATTCAAATTCCACCATCTGCCATAGTGAGATTTAAACCAGGGTCCCCACAGCATTACTGGAATATTAGTCCAGTGACAATACCACAATGCCATCACCTCCCCTCAGTCTGCAGCAGTTCAAGAAGGCAGCTCACCACCACCTTCTCATGGGCAACTAGGGATAGACAATAAATGCTGGCCCAACAAGTGAAGCCCACATCCCGTGAATGAATAATAAAAAAAAATCCTTCTTAAATATATTCAGTGACTCGGCCTCCACAGCCTTCTGTGGTAGAGAATTTCACAGGTTCACCACCCTCTGAGTGAAGAAATTTCTCCTAATCTCAGTCCCAAATGGCCTACCCCGCATCCTGAGATTGTGACCCCTTGTTCTAGACTCCCCAGCCAGAGGAAACATCATCCCTGCAGCCAGTCTGTCCAGCCCTGTCGGAATTTTATACGTTTCAATGAGATCCCCTCTCATTCTTCTAAGCCCCAGTGAAAACAGGCCTAGTTGGTCCAATCTCTCCTCATACGACAACCCTGCCATCCCAGGAATCAGTCTGGTGAACCTTCGCTGCACTCCCTCTATGGCAAGTATATCCTTTCTTAGGTAAGGAGACCAAAACTGCACACAATACTCCAGGTGTGGTCTCACTAAGGCCCTGTACAGCTGCAGTAAGACATCCTTGCTCCTGTACTTAAGTCCTCTTGCAATGAAGGCCAGCATACCATTTGCCTTCTTAACTGCTTGCAGCACCTGCATGCTGGCTTTCAGTGATTGGTGTACAAGGACACCCAGGTCCTTTTGTACATCAACATTTCCCAATCTATCACCATTTAAATAATACTCTGCCATTCTGTTTTTCCTACTGAAGTGCTTCACACTTATCCATGTTATACTGCATCTGCCATATATTTGCTCACTCACTCAACCTGTCTAAATCATCCTGAAACCTCTTAACACTCTCCTCACTACTCACATTCCCGCCAAGTTTTGTGTCATCAGCAAACTTGAAAATATTACATTTGGTTCCCTCATCCAAATCCATGATATATATTGTGAATAGCTGGGGCCCAAGCACTGATCCCTGCAGTACTCCACTAGCCACCGCCTGCCACTCCGAAAAAGACCCATTTATTCCTACTCTCTGTTTCCTGTCTGCTAACCAATTCTCAATCTCCATGCCAATATATTTTCCCCAATCCTATGTGCTTTAATTTTACACACTAACTTCTTATGTGGGACTTTATCAAAAGCTTTCTGAAAATCCAAATACACCACATCCACTGGTTCTCCCTTATCTATTCTGCTAGTTACATCCTCAAAAAACTCCAGTAGGTTTGTCAAATATGATTTCCCTTTCATTAATCCATGTTGATTTAGTCTAATCCTGTTGATATTTTCTAAGTGTCTTGTTATCACATCCTTTATAATAGTCTTTAGCATTTTACCTACTACCTTCTAGGCTAACCGGTCTATAATTCCCTGTTTTCTCCCTCCCTCCTTTTTTAAATAGTAGGGTTACATTCGCCATCCTCCAATCTGCTGGGACTGTTCCAGAATCTACAGAACTTTGGAAGATGACAACCAACGCATCCACTATTTCCATGACCACCTCCTTTAGTACCCTGGGATGTAGATTATCAGGCCCTGGGGATTTATTGGCTTTCAGTCCCATTAATTTCTCCAGCACTATTGGTTTAGTAATACTAATTTCCTTCAGTTCCTCCTCACTAGATCCCTGCTTCCCTCGCATTTCTGGGAAGTTATTTGTGTCTTCTTCCATGAAGACAGAACTAAAGTAGTTGTTTAATTGCTCTACCATTTCCTTGTTCTCTATTATAAATTCTCCTGTTTTGGACTGTTATTTGTTTTCATTAATCTTTTTCTTTTTAAATATTTGTAGAAGCTTTTACAGTCCACTTTCATGTTCCTTGCAAGTTTACTCTCATACTCTATTTTTCCCCACTTAATCAATCTCTTGGTCCTCCTTTATTGAAATCTAAACTGCTCCCAATCCTCAAGCTTGCTACTTTTTCCAGCAACTTTATATGACTCCTCTTTGGATCTAATACTATCCTTAATTTCTTTTGTTAGCCATGGTTGGGCCGCTTTTCCTGTTATGTTTTTGTGCCAGAAAGTAATGTATAACTGTTGCAATGCACACATTCGTCCCTTAAATATTAGCTACCATGCCACTGTCATGCCTTTTAATGAAGTTCCCAAATCTATCTTAGCCAACTCATACCTCATACTTTCATAGTTTCCTTGGTTTAGATTTAGGGCCCTAGTTTCAGATCAGACGAGTTCACATTCCATCCTAATGAAGAATTCTATCATGTTAAGGTCACTGTTCCCTAAAGGAATCCACACAACAAGATTATTAATTAACCCCTTCTCATTGCACAATACCAAATCTAGGATAGCCTGTTCCCTAGTCGGTTCCTCGACATACTGGTCTAAAAACCCATCTCGTACACACTCCAGGAAATCATCTTCCACTGTATTATTGCTAATTTGGTTTTCCCAGTTTATATGTAGATTAAAGCCACCCATGATTACTATAACACCCTCATTCATGCATCTCTAATTTCCTGTTTAATGCCGTCTCCTAACTTACCACAACTGTTTGGAGGCCTATAGACAACTCCTACTAATATTTTCTGCCCCTTGTTCTTTCTTAGCTCCACCCAGACTGATTCTACATCTAGATTTTCTGAGCCAATATCCTCTCTCACTGTTGCACTGATTTCACCTTTAACTAACAACGCCACGCCATCTCCTTTTCCTTTTTGCTTGTCCTTCCTAACTGTTGAGTACCTTTGGATATTCAGTCCCCAGCTTTGTTCTCCCTGCAGCCATGTCTCCATAATCACAATCATATTGCACCCATTTACATCTATTTGCGCTGTTCATTCATCTACCTTATTGAGAATGCTCCATGCATTCAGATCCAGTGCTTTTAGACTTGCCTTTTTAACATTTTTGCACATTTTTTTGTACTATGGCCCTATTTGCTGCCAGACCTTGTTTCCTCTGCCTTCCACTTTTGCCTTCTACATTTCAGCCTTTCATTCCTATCTTTGTTTCCCTCTCTTGTGTCTCCCTGCTCAGGTTCCCACCCCGCTGCCACTCTAGTTGAAACCCTCCCACACAGTACTAGCAAACATCCCTATGAGGATATTGGCCCTGGTCCAGCTAGGGTGCAACCCGTCCAGCTTATACAGGTCCCTTCTTCCCCAGAATTGGTTCCAATGCCTCAGAAATCTAAATCCCTCCCTCCTACACCATCTCTCCAGCCATGCATTCATCTAGTCTATTCTCTTATTCCTGATCTTGCCAGCATGTGGCACTGGGAGTGATCCTGAGAGTACTACCTTGAAGTCCTGCTTTTTAATTTATTTCCTAGCTCCCAATATTCAGCTTTCAGGACCTCATTCCTCTTTTTACCTATGTCATTGATACCGACATGGACCACGACCTCTGGCTGTTCCTCCTCTCCCTTCAGAATGTCCTGCAGCCACTCAGTGACATCCTTGACTCTGGCACCAGGGAGGCAAAATACCAACCTGGTGTCATGGCTGTGGCTGCATCTCTTCCCCTTCCATCGGAATCCTCGATCACTATTTCTCTTCCACTCCCCCCCCCCACCACCAACTCCAATGCAGCTGAGCTACTTGTGGTGCCATGGACTTGGCTCTTGTTGCATCCCCCTGAGAAACCATGGGCGGCATTTTCCGAGCCCGCTAGCGGTGGGCGTGACAGATGGCATACGCGGAAAATATGGTGGGACCCACTTCTCAACGGCATGAAGGCAGGTCACAGTCTTCCTCTCAGCCCACCGTTGGCTGGCCACGTTTCCCCCATCAGTCGGCGGGGGGCTAATTGTAACACATCAACATATAATTAAAAGGCCATCCCACAAGGCTCTTGGGACCTTGCTAGATCGTCTGTCTACATCGGCAGGAAAGCACGCCAACGTGTTTCACAACAGCACGCAGGCAACGTGCACTTGGTGGCCTTCACTTTGGGGGAACTGAGTTGAGTGAGCAGCAGCGTTCATCACAGCTCGTCCATTGTTTACAGGCCTCAGAGGCACCAAGAGACTGATGTCTGGCCCCGCAGGCGACTGCTGAGGGGTATTTGTCTGTGGCCAACTGCTGGTCAGCCTCGGAGGCGACTGCTGAGGTGGGGCGCGGGAGGAGGGGGTCAACTGCTGCTCTGGTGCTGCATCCTGCATACAAGCAAATGAGGTGGGGGCAGGGTAAACAAGGGAAGTGGCCACGCATTAGGATCATCTGCATAAACTGACCACACCTCAGGCGCAGCCACGGTGATATGATTGGGGTCAGGCTCTAGCCTGCCCACCCAGGCAAGCAACGCGGAGGCACCAAAGGGTCACCAAGCGCTCCACACCTTAACCCCCCCCACCCACCCCCACCGGTACAGACTGCGAGTCCTCCACCACTTTACTGGACCGTGGGGCAGTTGGGTGGCGCACGTTGTACAATCTCCTGGCCAACACTGGCCATGTTGCAGTCACTGCTGGAGATGCTCACAGCCCCTTGCAATCTCAGCATCCCAGTTTGGACCAGTGTCCCCCATGTCACAGGCTGACAGGGCAGCCATGCAGCGCACTCATCTCTGGCCATCCGAGGGGTGATCAGCACTCTCCGGGAAGCACTAAAGGTGGTCACATAGGGACAGGAAAGGTGATAAGTACAGCCATGATAACCACATCTCTCTCTTTCATGCTGCAGGAGGACCACGTCAGGATCATGGATCCTGGTGACCTAGCTGTTTGCCTGATGGCCTACAGAGAGAAGACAAGACAGAGGAGAGAGCGACTGAGGGTCCTGGCTGCCAAGGCAGGAGCAGTAACCTCATGAAGAAGGGGCAGCTGGGGCTCCACACACTCTGCCCAGGAACGACAGCGAGCTGTGGTTGATCGGTGCCTAGTGACACCCAGGGTCTATAGATGCCACCTGCCATTGCTGCAGATGACTGAGAACCAGTGTCGCCAACGACTGCACATGTCTAGGGAACTGGTCACCCACATCTGCCACTTACTGCAGGACTTGGTGCCAAGGGGAAATGGAGGGAATCCACTGCCAGTGGCTGTGAAAGTGACTGCGGTGCTCAATTTCTATGCCAGTGGCTTCTTTCAGGACTGCATAGCTGAACTCTGTGGGATTTCACAATCCGCCACACACAAATGCATCCATGAGGTCACGGATGCCATTGTTGTGAGGGCACACAACTTTGTGCATTTCACCCAGGACCGGGACAGCCAGGATGCTAGAGCCATTGGATTCGCCCTGATCTCGGGATTCCCACAGGTGCAGGGCGCAATTAACCGCACTCATGTGGCGCTCAGACCTCCATCACTATACTCAGTGAACTACATCAACCACAAGGGCTTCCACTCACTGAATGTGCAGCTGGTATGTGACCACCAGAAACGCATCCTGGAGGTGTGCACAAAGTTTCCAGGGATTGTGCACAATGCCTACATCCTGAGTCGGTCACAGACTCCTGGAGTCTTCCAGGGTCCATAGAAGCTGCAGGCCTGGCTCCTCAGGGACAAGGGCTACCCACAGAGGACGTGGCTGGTGACACCAGTGCAGCAGCCTCAGACTGCAGCAGAGCGACACTATAATGAGGCTCATGCTGCAGCTCACAACTTGGTGGAGCAGACCATCGGGATGCTGAAGATGAGGTTCCAGTGCCTGGACCGGTCTGGTGGAGCCCTGCAATACAGTCCGCAGAGGGTGTCATGCATCGTCATCGTCTGCTGCGCCCTTTACAACCTGGCGCTGCAATGGGGAGAGGAACTTGCTGAGAAGGAGATTGAGGAGCTGCACATCTCCTCCGATGAGGAGGATCCTGATGGGGATAAGGGTGAGGGGGTCATCAGTTGTGACAGCGACAGGAATGAGGCTCTCACATGGGCTAGACAAGGCAGGCACACTTGGGAGACCCTCATAGCTGCCAGATTAGCGCAGGGTGATGATAATATGCAGTGAGGTGTCCCAGTAGAGCCTCACATCACGGTTATGAACGTTTGACTCCAGTCTGGCTTATCTCAGTGCCATTACCCTCTGTGATAATGCTCCTGACATGGAGATGCAGAGGAGGCCCTAATAGTCGCTCGATCACGGGAGGATGATAACAACATGTAATGAGGATATTCCATAGATCTTTACATAGCCCCCGAGAATGCCTGACTCCTGACTGGCCAAGGGCAGCTCACATGCACTCTGTGATCAGGGCCATCTCAGAGATGCAGCCATGAAACTTTAGATTCATCTGATGCTGTGTCCGCCTTCAGCACCTCAGTCCTTCAGGAGCTGGTACACAGCATCATTGGTCGCGGATGCTGGTGCATTGGGGCCCAGCCCCACCTTAAAGGTGCTGAGAGCACACAGAGAGAATGACGGAACTCTGTGACGCCTGCCCACTACATTCTGGCAGCAATGACCAGCACCATCGAGGTGCAGGCATCAGTAAAGTGTCCAGGGAGTGTGAGGCTGGACCATCACTTTGGTTTGAAGGCTGCACAGAGCACAGGGAAGAGGTCCTGGACTGAGGCACCTGTCTTTATCTTGTGCAGAAAGGTTTCACATCTGAGTGACACAGACACTGCTCATCAGAACAAGGAGCCATAGGCAGGGAGACATTCTCAGGAGATTATTCACAGTAATGAACAGTATGTACAAGTGATTAAACACCTGTGGCTAGGCTGTGTAACTAATTCTCCTTAAACATCCTAACGCTGCTGCTACGTCTTGGTGCTCCCCAGACATCCACAGCTGAGTGGAGGCAGCCTGCTGACTGTGAAGCCCTGTCAGTGATGACCTTGGCAGGCGTCCTCTGGAGGACAGGGTCCTGGAGGGCCCCAGCCTACTTTCGGGCTTCTGCTGTGTGGTAGTGGCACTCTCCTTGGCCTGTGAAGCTGGATCTGCGGAGGTCACAGGAAGAGGGGAGTCAGATGGGCCGGTCACTTCCAGAGTCACCTGGGTGGATGGCCCCGGAGTGTGCACCTGCTGATCCTTCTCCCTGTGAGTGCCGGGGGGCCCCTGGCTGACTCCTTGAGGAGCACGGGTAGCTGGAGTGAGATCGAGCTGTCCAGCCCCCCTCTCGTGTTCACACCGTTGGAAGCCAACTATGGCAGTAACAATGGAGTTAAGCCCGCACAGCAGTGCAGGATTGACATCCTGGACCAAGGTCTCCATGGCAGCCACCATCCTGCCAGTGTTGACCTCAGTGCATTGCAATGCCGGTGCTATCACTTCAGAGTGAAGACGGATAGACTCCTCCATAGTTCCTTGCAATCCGAGGAGTGCAGCGGACATCCCTTCCTGATGTTCCCGAGCTTGCCTTTACAGCTCCAGCAACTGTGACATGGCTGACTCTAGAGGCTGGACATCTGACTCGGACTCAGCAACATTCTGGCCTCCAGCAGTCCTCCGAGTGCCGAGGACTTGGGAAGTCCCTGCCTCCACCTGCTGTGGATCGGGCAGTGCGATGCGCTCACCAGATGGTGATCCTGAGGCTACTGTAAAGCTAGGTCCCACCGAGGTGTGTCTCTGTGCTGGTGGAGGGTGTGGATGAGCGCTGTGACGGGACTTCAGGGAGGGTGCCTTCAGATTCCTCTTCAGAGGTTTCTTCAGAGCTTGATTGGAGGCTCTGGGTCATGGACTCAGTCAGCTGTTTCTCAGATGTGTCTGTGAAAGCAAGGAGAGATAATTAGTGCATGGCAGTGACCTGTGAAAGAGGACACATCACTCACAGTATGGTTGTCAGACGGATGTTGCACTGCTGGATTCTCACTTGGTAGAGCAGCACCGATCTCACTGTCAGCACAGGACCGGTCCTGGTCATTGCCGGCCAGCTGGATGGCTCTGTTTTCAAATTCTGTGAGAACTTTGAATTCCGGCATCCCTCCACCTGTCTACGACCTTTCCCTCCTGTTGTGAGCCAGTTTGTCCTGCATGGATAGTGATGGGGTGAGTGTATCAGGACGTCTGCCAGGCCAGATGATAAGTATGCCTGGCCTGTTTGGGTGTGAGTGGTCCCATGGACGGGCTGAGGACAATGACAGTGAGTGTGAGAGAGTGAATGGTGATGTCCCTTGAACTGGCAGTGAGTGAGGGCCCTGTGGATGTGTGATGGGTTTGTGAGTGTGTGAGTTGAGAGTGATGAGAAGAGTGACTTATCCTGGTGGAACGGAGGAGATCATTTATTCTTTTGCGGCACTGGGTTGCTGTCCTCTTCTGAAGGGCGTTGGCACTGACCACCACTCCCACCACCACCCCAAGCCATGTTGGTGACATTGCTGCCCATCCTGCTGCCACAGCCAGGGTACAGGACATCCCGGCGGGCCTCTACGGCATCCAGCAGTCACTCAAGGGACCCATCGTTGAAGCAGGGGTGCTGTAGTCTTTTTGCCTTTGCTGGCCATGTCTCCCAGGCCACAGTTGTGAGCTGGTGGCGATGAGAGCTTTGCTGGTGGCTGCCGTTTAAAGATGGCAGCCAGCGTGATGTAATTTTCAGTAGCGGGCAGGACTCCATTTTACCCGCCCGCTACTGCATTTAGTATAATTCTGGGAAAATTCAGCCCCACCTCCCCCCCCAGCAGTATTCAAAGCGGAAAATCTGTTAGAGAGGAAGCTGAACCCAGGGGACTCCTGCGCTACCTGCCTAGTGCTTTTACTCTGCCTGACGGTCACCCATTCCTTTTCTGCCTGTGCACTCTTTAGCTGCGGTGTGACCACCTCACTGTATATCCTATCAACCCGAGAATCTCATCCTTGTAGATGCTCCACCGTGACTCCAGCCACAGTTACAGTTTCAAAAAGTGGATTTCGAGTAACTGAGGCTGGAGACACTTGCTGTGTACATGGTCACCCTGGACACTGGAAGTGTCCCAAACTTCCCACATTGCACAGGAGGAGCATTCCACATGGCGAAGCTGCCCTGCCATGGCTTTGCCTTAAATTACTCCCTTTACTTTTATGTCCTCTAGTTTAGAGAATATTAAAGACAGAAGAAATACTCGCCAGGTCCTACTTACCAAGGCCACCACTCTTCTTTCTGAGAAAAGGTAGAAAATGAAAGGAACATTTCTTTCCCTCTTCATCAAACTCCCTCTCTCACCAAACTCCAACTTAAGCACTCTAATGCAACCCAAGGCATCACTCTAGTGCAGACAAAAGCAGCACTGCAAATGCCTTAGTTTTTTGTTGTCTGAATCTAGCTTCTGAAAACCTGTTTAAGCCAGTTAACTAATTAACTAGCTGCAGCTGCAATCAGAGCCTGTATGCCCCCTGTTTTAAAGCTGGACTAAAATACACCTTCTCCCAACCTAAAGAGCAACTTTTAGTTAGTTGCTAAATTAAAGAAAGATTAGACTATAGATAGAAATTAGCCCTTAAAGTGGCTTCTCTCACCAAACAACAACTTAAGCACTCTAATGCAGACCAAAGCAGCATTCCAATGTGCTTCACAGAGGCAGGAGAAAGAATGGATACCAAACCAATGAAGGAGGGATTTTGTGGGGTGATTAAAAACTTGAAAAGAATGAGAGGTGATCTTATTGAAGCATAAGAGTTTCCGAGGAGGCTTGACAGGGTGGATACTGAGAGAATGTTCCTCATGTGGGGGAATCTAGAATTAGGGGGCACAGTTTGAAAATTACAGGATTCCCATTTAAAGTTGAGCTGAGGAGAATTTTTTTCTGTCAGAGGCTCATTGCTCTGTGGAATTCTCTTCCCCAGAGGGCAGTGGAGGCTGAGTCATTGAATATATTCAGGTTGAGTTAGACAGATTTTTGGTCAACAAAGGAATCAGGGGTTATTGGGAGACAGGTAGGAAAGTGGAGTTGAGGCCACAATCAGATCAGCCGTGATCTTATTGAATGGTGGGGCAGACTCGAGGAGCTGAATGACCCACTCATGCTCCTATTTCTTGTGTTCTTCTATGTTGATCAAAGAGATTTGCCTTAAGAAGGGTCTTAAAGGACAAGATGGAAGTGGAGCTTGCAGGAATTTAAGGGGGGAATTTAAGAGTTTGTCTAAACCAACCAACCCTTGAAAACTACCATCCCATCTCTAACCATCTCTAACTGCCTCCAACCATCTCTAACCCCACTTTCCCCCACATCCTGAAAATGTTATTGCCTCCCAAATCTTCCAATTTTTCAAAGAACTCCATGGGCAGAATTTTCTGCCTGTCGGATGGGTGGTGTGGGAGTAGGCGTGGACCCAATCACCACCCGTAATCAGGTCCGTGCCGCCATTTTACACGGGCAGGCCAATTAAGGCCCGCCCCGTGTGAATCGCGGTGCCCAAGAACAGCGGGAGTGGGCGGGCAGTGGCGGGACTGCAATGACCGCTGGGTCCAATGGCGACCCAGCGGCCTGTTTAAAAAAGTTGCTGCAGCCTTTCCAAGGCTGTGAATCATGGCCAGTGGAAGGGCTTCCCAGAGCGCTGCTGCTGAGCAGGCCAGGCAGCTAGGCTTTCCCCCTGGTGCAATCCGCACCCCCCTCCACCCCCCCCCCCACCCACCCACCCCACAAGTCTGAGTGTAGTGACTGCATTGAATCATTGACAGCATGTGTCCTTCGCTGGGTGGGCCAGCAGATATTGCCAATGCTGAGGTCACCCTGAGAGGGTGGTGAAGAGATGGGTTCTGCCCCCACAGCAAGTGGTACACTGAGACCCACATTACTGTTTTGGAGGCAATCTGGAGGAGCTGCTCCTAGGCACAGTGCTGGAACTCCAGGACATATCAAAATCAGGGTGATGACATGCTGGGAGAGGAGATTCAATGTGGCATGGCACCAATCGATCTGCTGTCCTCTGCGCTCCACATGCTTGCGCCTCCTTGCTATGGAAGATTAGGCCGTATGGTACCTGATGTGATGGAGGCAGCATTTGGCCCAGGGGGTGGGGACAGGCCCAGCATCTTTGCGAGAGTGGCCGGCAGCAGCGGGGTGAGGAGGCTCTGGAGCCCTGCAATGCCCCACTCTGGTTGGGGTTGGCTGTCTGGAAGAGAGTCCAGGTACAAGTTGCACTAATCAATGCTCTTCTCTCCTTTTCAGGAGAAGAATGCACATAATGCCACCAAGCGGGTGAGGACTGGTGGAGGGCCAGTCCAGGTGGTGATTCTCAGCTGCTTCGTGCAGAAGGCCCTAGATCTGGAGAGGTGCTATGTGCTCAGGTCCACTGTGTCGGTGAGGCTGGGGTGCCACGGGCAGGTATGTTTGCCCAGCACTGAGCTCGCCATTATTCTCCTGGCATCCATGGCGGTGCTGAATATTCAGTGATTGAAGTTTACGACATGGCTTGACCATTGCTTATGGAAGGGTGAGTGCATAATGATCCGGGGGGAGAGGGATACACATTGTCATTGTCTCCATGTTAACTGATCCAATGTCCTTGTTCTTCCTTTCGGCATCAGTGGAGCAGGGCCGGGAGGAGGAGCAGCAGAGGACCCCTTTCGCACCTGAGGGCCCTGAAGTCTCACCAGCGTCACACCATCTCTGCCAGGCAGGCACCAGCGCAGATACTTGCACCTTGGTGGGAATTAGAACATTGGCTAATGTCCCGGGGTACGGCGGTGACGGCACTTCACAGTCACTGGAGGAGCTGGCAGAGACAGAGAGTGCCCATGGTGCCAGCAGTTGCAGGACTGCAGGGGACCAGGCACATGCTCAGTCAGTGTCTGATGATGTGCCTCTGGAGTCATCTGCAATGCAGCAAACGCAGGAAATGTGGCTGGGTGCATGGGAGCATCTGGTGGAGATACATGAGTCTACGCTTGACTTGGTGTCCGTGGTGGAGGCGCCTACACAGACCATCACCGATGCAATGAGCCTCATGGCCGAGCGCCATGCATCCTCCATGGAGAGAGTGACGACTCTCATGGAGAGGGTCTCCAGGACACTCATCAGGGCTTCCGGGAGATGCACTCTGACCAGCAAGCACTCACATCGGCATTGATCTCAGCTGGTCAGTGCCAATGTGGGAGATGGTCTGGGCACCAAATTTCCCCGCTCAGCTCCCATCCATCCACGGTGCACAGGGAGGTCCTTAGTGACGTCACATGCCTGTGGTCTCTGTGGGCTCCTCTCAAAGTGCTCCGGATGAGGGTGGCAGCTCCTCCGCCCCTCTACCAGTGACCATAGCATTCGGTGAGGCTGCGACGGCTGGTGAGGTGCCAGCTGTGGAACTGGCCACTCCCTCCTAGGTGGGGCCAACACAGGCTCCATGGGCCAGGGGAGACCTGCCAAAGTCATCGAGGCCAACAGGAGGGCAGAATCAGCAGGCTGTCTCAGACACCACTCCAAGCAAGGGGTCAGCACAAAGATATTACACCCATAAACGTAAACATAAGGCACCTTTGGCACACCACGGGTTTCTCACTAGTGCTTTTGTGTTGGCCCGCAATGAGGTCTTTATGAGTTGGTGTGATTTTTTTAACACCTTTGTCATTTTGTTTTCTTAAGTTCCTTTGGCTGTAATATTAAATTCAGACATGGCACTTTGGCCTAGGGTGCCTTTTTTCTTCTGCAGGTGGATGGTTTCCAATAATGTTATGAGTGATTTGTGGGACATTCAGCTTTGTAACAAGGACCTTGGTTACTGTTCCTATCCAGGCAGATTTTGCACTTAGGTGTCAAGAATGAAGCCTACAGCCCAGGCTTGTCCTGGAGGTCCATCTGTGGTGTGCTAGCTGAAGGTTCATTGGATTAAAGTCTTCCAGGTGTCCCTGCCTCCCTGGAGTATGCCCAGGTCAGCATCTACCCCCTCAGCATTTCCCTGTGCGTGCTCATCCTTGGACTCACTGCTGGACTCATCGTGTGCAGCTGCAGACACTGCGTCTACATCTTCATCGTCCACTGCATACCCCACTTCCAACGCAAGATTGTGGAGAGCGTAGCATGCAACCACTATCAGTGACACACGATCTGGAGGGTACTGGAGTGCACCCCCTGAGCAGTCCAGGCATCAGAAGCGCATTTTGAGAAGACCGATGGTTCTCTCCACCACAGCCCTTGAGGAGCCGTGGCTCCTATTGTACTGCTGCCCAGCTCCTGTTCTTGGATGGTGGAGAGGCGTCATGAGCCACCTTCTGAGGTGATAGCCCTTGTCACCCAGCAGCCATCCATCCAGCCAGGCTGGAGCACTGAAGGTCCCCAGCACCTGGGAGTGTCTGAGGATGTAGGCATCGTGGGAGCTGCCTGGGTACCTTGCACAGACTTGTAGAATCAGCATCCTGTGATCACACACTATCTGCACGTTCATGGAGTGGAAGCTCTTCCTGTTGACGAAGGCACCGGGCTCACCTGCTGGCGCCTTGAAGGCCACATGTGTACAGTCTATTGCACCCTGGACATGGGGGAAGCCAGCAATGGCTGCAAAGCCTCTAGCTCGCTTTGTCTGACTTGCCTGGTCCCAACAGTAGAGGATGAAGGTCAATGCCCATCTTTACAGAGCGTCTGTAACCTGCTTGACACAAGTGTGGACAGCTGATTGGGAGACAAAGATCACCCACTGACCCCTGGAAGGAGCCAGATGCATAGAAGTTGAGGGCATCTGTGACCTTTAGAGCCACTGGCATGGGGTGTCCACCCACACAGTTAGGGGAGATCTCAGGCCCAATCATCTGACAGATATAGTTGATTGTCTCCCTTCAGAGACAGAGCCTCCTTCAGCACTGCACCTCAGGCATATTGAGGTGGCTGCTTCGCCACCTGTATACCCTGGCAGCAGGATAGTGGCATCTTCTGCAGCCCCTTCCTCCTTGGGCTACCTCTTGGCCCTGTGTCCCTTGTGCTTGCGCCTGTCCTCCCAAAGGTGGCTCCTCTGGGGCCTGAACGTGTGCTGCTGGCCTCCCCCTTCTAGTACTCCCTTCCTCCTCAAAGGAGGTGCCTCCAGTAAACAGTTCAGCTCCCATTCCCAGGCTAAGGGAAGGCTTCCTGAAACCTGCAGGCCCAAAAAAGATTCCTCACCACAGGGTGCTGACCTGAAGGTTAAGAGTCCAGACAAAGCAGCTGGTATGCGTTTTGAAGTATTGCAGATCACACAGGCAAGTTTCAATAACTTTGAAAGATCAATATTTGACAGAGCACACTCGCGACCCCAGTGAGTCCTCTTATCCCGCCTGCGGATGAGGTTTATACAAATCTGTCCTACCTGCCTGCCCGCTGTGCCCGAGCGCCCACCCGAAGATTGCTGAAAAATCGGCGTCGATTTGTGAGTCAAGGGCCTTAAGTGGCCGGTTAATTAATGGCGGGCGCGCATTGGATATCATTGTGCACCGGCCCA
This sequence comes from Carcharodon carcharias, assembly GCF_017639515.1. Lineage (NCBI taxonomy): Eukaryota > Metazoa > Chordata > Chondrichthyes > Lamniformes > Lamnidae > Carcharodon > Carcharodon carcharias. The sequence goes on along the minus strand of NC_054479.1, from coordinate 85,914,535 downwards.
ACAAAATATCGCGATGGCACGCAGTGACATCGGGATGCTCACCCCCCCGCACACCAACGGGGAAATTCTGCCCCAAGAATCTTACATGAGGCATGAGTTCGGACCTGCCCCAGCACAGAACACAACAGACAGCTATGTATCTTACTGCTGTTCATTTACATTAATCCTTTCAGTAACTCCGTCAGAGAATCCTATGTTCCAATGTAACTCCTTAATCCTCGTTCCTTCATCAACATCATGAGCAATTAACAAAAATTGGCAGAAGTTCTTTCTTAAAGTGGCAATAATCCAAATCCTCAACAAACGAGAGTAAGACTTATTTGAGGTGAAAAAGAGTTACTTTCCTTGAAGGCTCAGTTTAGTCCTATAGTTTTACAAGAGTATTTTAGACAAATACCAAGGAATATTTTCACTATGTTTTTGAAAACATTGCTCACGTTCTTTAGTGGAAAAATAATTGATAATACATAGAGAGAGAAATAAAGAGAGAGAAAAGAAACAAGTTGCATTTTTATAACACTGGCAATAACTCTCCGGACATTTCACAACCAATTAATTACTTTTGAAGTGCAGCCTTTGAAGTTAAGTATTTATTGCTTGTTGTAGGGTGGTCGAGTTGTACCATTAGTAATAGCGTTGAGCTGCAGACGCTTCTTAGGTTTGTTTACAATATACTCAGCAGCAACTGCATGTGTGCTTTCAACTCCAACTTCTCTGCCTTTTGGCTAAGATCAATTGTAATCATGAAGCGATGGTTTTAACCAGTCGAGCCCCATACCATGGGGTATGTAACACCGTTCGGGTGGCGGTGAAGGACAGCAAAGGACGAGCACCCATGGATCGGGCCTTCTTCATCAAACGGATCCTGTTGAAGGCGTGTGGATTTGAAGTGGAGGAGATCTACTCCCTGCAAGACTTCCCCAGCGCTGGATGTTTCGATGTGACTTTCAAGGGTATGGCAGCTTGTGTCAAGTACCTGGAGGTGTTCAAGGAGAAGAGAGACCAGCCGGAGATGAAGATCCTGATGGTGGAGCCGTTCTTTGCTCTGCCGTTGCAACAGGACCATGTGGTGACAGTGCATCTCTACAAACCCCACGTCCCTGTCGCTGATGTGTTCACCTTCCTCGCCAGGTATGTCGAGAAGGTTGGGAGCTGCACCAAGGTTACAGACACCTTCGGGATTTGGACAATCAAACGCCAGGTCGAGGTTCACGCTCAAGACTGATGGTAAGGGAGCCATCTTCCACCCTCCTTCCAGCTTCGCTATCAGGGGAAGCCGTGGCTACCTTATTTACGCTGGGCAGCCCAAGCATTGTCGCTCATGTGGCAAGTCTGGTCATGTGGCGGCCAACTGCAGCACCACCCTCTTCAACAACTGCAAACAGGAAGGGCACCAGACAAAGGACTGCAAACAGACTAAGCGCTGCAACCTGTGTGGCGAGGCAGGTCACCTCTACAGGCCCTGCCCCAAACGCTGTCTCACCTATGCACAGGCAGCCAAAGCCAACGAGAGGGAAGCAGAAGAAATGCTTCATGTCACTACTACCAAGGACACTTGTAACACTCCAACCACCATGGCCCCGAGTGAGGGGGCAGTGCTGTTGACTGGCTGTCTGCTGCCTCAATTTTTTCCTCCACCTTGTCTCTCTCTGTGTCCTCCCTTATCCCATTGTTCTCACCACCACCTTGACTTGAACAAGTTGCTTTAAAAATTGTTTCACTGGTGGTTTATGTGGAACATGAGGCCTGTTCATGCTAGAAGGACCCCCTTCCTATCTCTGTAACTTCCTGCAGTCCTATAACCCCTCAGGCAACTCTGCATTCCTTCAATTCTGTCCTCTTGTGCAACCCTAATTATTTCATCCAACCATTAATAACCGTACCTTCAGCTCTATAATGAATGAATCCTGGAATTCCCCCACTAAACCTCTCCACATCTCTAGATGCTCCATAAAACCGACCTCTTCAATCAAGCTTTGGTCACCTGCCCTGTTGGAGTGGATTTTTAGTCATCGATGCACAGGGAATGGTGGAGTAGGGGGAGGAAGGGGTTTGCAAGCAATGGTATAGTAGTGAGCAACAAACCTGGAAGTAAGTGCAATACGTTTCTCACTGGACTGTTTAATCCAACCACTGCATTAACAAACTGGGCCAGATTTTCCAGTCTCTGGATGTCTGGAGACCAAATGTACCCTGGAAGATATGCTCCGGGAGCCCTCGGAATTCCCAATGTAAGACCTTCTTGGGAATTGACTTGGGAGTTTTAACTTTCAATGGTCAATTCCCCTGCTCCCCAAGGCCCTCCAAAGAACTCTGCAACTCTGAGTTAGAGTCAGGGACTTCAGACAGTTCCGACTCACTTACCTGGATAGCTATCCAGAAAAAGTTAGACAGGAAGGAAACCATGACTGAGTCCTGGGCAACTATACAATTGATTCCCCCACCAACTGCCCACAGTTGCTGACCCTCCAATCCCCCCAACACTCCAACCCCGCCTCGACCCTCTGACTCTCCTGGATCCTCCAACACTCCTGACCCTCCCATTCCCTGACCCTCTGATTCCCCACTGACCCCCCAGGGCTGCCAACCCTCTGACCCTCCCTTGACCCTCCAACTAAACCGACCGGCCAACTTCCCCTGACCCTCTGAACCCTGGCCTCCCTGTTGACTCTCTGAATCCCAATCCCTGACCCCCCCCCACTGACCATCTGACCCCCCAACTCCCCCTAACCCACTTGACCCTCTGAACCCCTCAATCCTCCCACTCCCCAACCCTCCAACTGACCCCCTCGACCCTCTAAAACCCCTCAACACGACCTAACCCGACCTCACCACCCTGTCACCTGCCACCTACCCACCCTAACCAGCTGGCACACTACCCACCTTATCCAATTACCTCACTCACACTCATTCACTAACACGGTGGAAAGCAATTTAAATGTCCCAGAGCTGTGTTAGTGAATGAAAGGTTACCAAAACAAGGCAGCTAGTGCCATAAAATGGGGACATGGCTTGGTCTCTCCCGACAATCCTATACTACGAGGAAGGCAGATTCCGCATCTTTGATGATGCCCGGTCCAGAAGTCCAGGCCAGAAATGCGAAACTCCATCTTAGTGCAAAAAAATAGGGGTAGAGAGGCAATCCAATGGTAATTGCCATTCCTCCAAAGAATCGTCCCACTATTTTTAGGTTCCTTGACCAACTAGCGTGTGCGAGTGTGATAACAACGTGAGTCGATTTCAGATTCAGCATTCAAAGGAACATTGCAAACACGAATTTCAGTGGATTCTGGAGTTGGGAGCAAAGCACAAGGAGGTGATAGAATGGAGAGCGCACATAATAGCAAACCGTGCCCCACTTTAGTGACACCTGATGCTGGGGGCTGTAAAAGCCCAGAGGAAGATACTGTACTTCACTGATGGGAGGAGGAGCGTGTAGGTAAAACAAAGCTGGTGTGGTTGGAGGTAGCAGAGGAGGTCAACAGCAGGGGTGTGGTACTACACTTATGGATTCAGTGCCAAAAGCTACTTAATGACCTTATCAGCCGAGGCGGGTTTACAGTTAGTGGAGCCCAGTGCTCAGCTTCATTTTCGGCAGCTACCCCCACCTACCTGGGGCCCAAAGGCCAAATCAAAGAAAACTCACAAATTGATCACTGCTTCTTCATTTGTAAAAACATGCCTGCATGAATAATGCACCTTGTTGAAATCCAAGCTTACCTCTTGACTGAATGCAAGATGGTAAATATTATGACGCGAGGTTAGCAAACATGGAGCTTGCTGATGAGAAAAGGGATGGAAGAATCAGTTGGTGACATCACTGCAGCACAGACAGCTCCCAGGCGGCAAGGCCAAATTATTACAGAAAACCGGTACTGCAGGAATCTGGAATTCACTTTTTTTTCCACTGTTTATTTTATATGCACTCTTTATGATCTATTAGGAAATGAAAACTATGTGGCTATGCACATAGAAGCATTTTGAATGGTCAAGTCCTTTATTAGATAATTTGAATTAAATGTTGCAAGAACGACCTGTACAGCTAGTAAAAACTTTGCCTAGCAACTCTGTTTTTAAAGGTTCATCCATCACAATTAGTATTTATTGGGAATGAGCCTGTGCCAGAGCAAATACTCCAATCAGCAAGATACATAGGCTGCCATTCACTGTATTTCACAGGGTTGTCATTTGGTTTGAGAAATAAAAGTTATCTTCCTCTGAAGAAATCAGAAGAGGTATTGGCATAAATTCATGTGAGTAGAGTCCAGTGAGTCTCAGTCCAATTTCAGGTGGCTTTGTCTGGCAGAATTACAGCTCCTTGTCCTCGAGGGACTTGGTTGAGGCAGTTGAAGAGACAGCAACGTATTCTTGTGTGCTGAGAATTAGTCCACTTAATAGGAGAAAAACATGATTCTTTCTGGAGGCCAGTCTTGGAGAGAGATAGTGGTCAGAGGCTATCACGTGGAGTTCTGCTTCTCTTCAGAGGTTAAAACAGAGACTGAGGATGGAATTTGAAAGCTGTATAGTTAAAGCATTTCAAACAGCTCAAGTCTTAGTCATGTGAAAGGGTGGTTTCAGGTGGAGCTATTCGACTAACGAAGCCCCCTTGGTAAAACCCATTGTATTTTGAATAGGTAGCTTTAGAACCATTAGCACATTAGAGATGACGGGTCCTGAATAATTGTGCCTTTGACCACAGCTGGCTAGCACAGACTTATCAGGCGGAATCGTCCCAGATTTGCACTGTGCGGTAGAAGGCGGGTAAGAACGATGTTTTACCCGCCGGCTGCAGTGACGTCTTTTCACGTTGTATCATCCCAAACTCACCTCATTAATGATGCATTCCAGGTATACATGCTGTTTCGATGGCAGGCGGGCTCCAATTTGCTTGTCACACCATCACCTCACCGTTTCATCACACCGGGTGCCACATTTAAAGTACAGCCGCGCTCAGTGCTTCCAGCCCAGGACTGCAGCAAAGGAGACATAGCTCTGAAAGGCAAGAAGACTGCAGCCCTCGATCGCCTTTCGGATGCCTTGGAGGCCACTGTGATGTCCTCTATCCCCACTCTGGCCGCAGGAGGGGCAGCTACATTACCACTCCGGCTTGGTAGACGATGGCAGTGGTGGTCAGTGCCGATGCTGCACAGAAGAGGTTGGCCATCCAATGCAGATGGAAGATGAATGATCTCATCCGTGCAGCCAGGGTAAGGCAACAATCTCATCAGTCTAAACTCACTCACTCAAGCCCATCACACATTCACTGGCATCTCACTCACTGCCAGCTTAACGGACATCACCACCCATTCTCACACACATACCCTCACATGGCCTCATCTCTGGAGACTACCTCCTCAGCCCTCACCATCTTGAGGCCACTTGCACAGATCAACATGCTCCCCCCCCCCACCCCCCCCACCACCCCCCCACACACACACACACACACACACACACACACACACACCCTGGGAAACCCTCCTTCCCCAGTACAGCCCTTGTCCTGCAGTCTCTTCATTTGCCTGAAGCCACTTCTCCCCCTTCCCTAAGCAAGACCTTGCCCTTCAGTCGCTGAAAAGCCATCCACAGATGGCTGATCTGGTAGGTAGAGACCTACCCGTGAGCCCCCCTAAAAGTGATGTGGTGCTTAAAATCTTCCAGAACTACCAACATGTGACCAGCTGCAGCCATTTTATCAGCCCAGCAATTGTCCATTTTGAAAAACAGAACTTAAACACGAGAATATGGAAGAGAAATAGATTTTTAAGATTTTTTTGCTTCATGCAATATTGGCATGACAATTTAAATAGCTTTTTTTCTACGCTTTTCCTTTACAAAATCATCAATTATGTCATCGTAAGTAATAACTTATAAAGAGTCACTTTCAGTTGTCAATATTGCCGAACTTGTCAAATGTTCCTGACTCATCGTATTATGCAAATCATTTTTAATTTGTTTCAGTACAGAAAAAGAACGTTCACCAGAAGCATTTGTGACGGGTACTGTTAAAAATATTTTCAGAATGGTTTCGATATTTGGAAAGTTTGCCTGCAAAACATCACACACAGGTCCGTACATACCAACTGGCGATCTTGAAGCACTGGCCTCATCATTTTCGATAAAATGAATAAAATGTTTCACTTCAACTTCAAAAAGATATGTGTCCATGTCCTCCTGGTAAAACTCACTTAATTTCTTATTGTAGTGGCTTTTAGCATTTTCGTACATCAACACAATTAAAACTTGCACCGTGTACATCATCAGTAATTAGCAGACCATATTGCACTGAGTCTGACAGCTGCTGGGGAATATTATAAAAATGTACATTATCTATAAAAGTATGCTCAGATGGGCCTCTTATGTTCCTTTGGTGGTCTTGAAATTCCAGTGGTATTGCAGTCAATGTAAGCTGATTGTTTGGAGTCTTTTTTAAAACTCTTTTAAACTTTTTAAAATTTCTTTTAAACTGTAATCCACCTTTTTCCAAAGTGGATGTGGTGACACTTGAAGTTCCTTCTGATTAAAATTTTCTATCTTTTTGATGTATTCCAAATGTTTGAGAGACAATTGCACCATTATTCAATTACACAAATAACATTGATGGTCTCAACGGTGACCTTCTCTTTCCCTTTTAAATTTATTTAATTGTCTCTAGTTTCATCAAAAAATAACTTCCTGTTTCTTTTAAACTTCTCATCAGATTTACCAGAGGAACCTACATTTTCTGTTAACGTTAGTGCCTCTGCTTCCACCAAGCTTAGTCATTTTGAACTTCCATGACAAAACTCTTAACTGAGGCTAACAGTTGTGCAGCATTGTATCAACCTTTTGCAGCAATTTGCTGATGGCATTAATTCTTTGAAGCAAACGTTTCTCAAAAGAGTAAAAACAGCAATATCGTACTTCTCAAACTTTTCTGCTAAGAATTTTGCTTCAGTTTTCATGGGCAGAACTTTCTGCCTGTTGGGTGGGTGGGTCCGGCCCAATCTCCGGCGGGCGGGATGGGTCTGGCCCAATCTCCAGCGGGCGAGGTGGGTCTGGCCCAATCTCCGGCGGGCGGGGTGGGTCCGGCCCAATCTCCGGCGGGTGGGGTGGGTCCGGCCCAATCTCCGGCGGGCGGGGTGGGTCCGGCCCAATCTCCGGCAGGCGGGGAGCCAATCCCCATTTTACGTGGATGAGCCAATTAAGGCCTGCCCAGCATGACATCCGGCGACAAGCACTATGTGCTTCCTGTGCGGTGGGGGGGGTTCCCCAAAAGCGAGAGTGCTCTCTTTCACGCATCTGCACGAAAGAGCACACATCTCCCTGAGGCTAAGTGCAGCCTCAGGGAAATCACTAACACTCTGGAAAATATGAAAATTAGAAAAAAAAAATTCCCTAACAAGTCCCCCTCATGTGACAATGTCACATGAGATGGGACATGTTCATAATTTACATTATAAGTTTATTAAACTTGAGGTTTCATGTTTTCCCTAGTTGCTGCTGGGGCTCCTGGCCTGCCCGCTAACCCTAAGGTTGGACGGGCAGGTCCTTTAATTGTTTTAATGATCCTGTCAATGGCCTCAATTGGCCATTGACAGGTTGGCAGGCCCGTAGCTGATTTTCTGAAAATTTAAATGGGGCGGGATGACGTTGGGGGTTCCACCTGATGTCATCCCACATCATCTTACGTGTTGGCCCCACCCCCTGCTCGTCAATGGCAAAATTCAGCCCCATGTGTGGTTTTTCTGAATTTGACGTGGCTTTGTCTAATAAGGTTTTTTATATCATCAAAACTCATTTTCAAAGCCAAAACAGCATCTGCACGAGCAGACACCTGATGTCACAAATGCTTTTGACTGTCAAATGTTTCTCATTTGCCTGCTCCAAGCGTGATTGTAGCATACTCCACTGAATGCGTGGAAACTGCAAAAAAGGCATACATGTTTTGAACAAAGCCAAAAAAATGTGTAGCTCCCTTAAAAGAACTGGCTGCTGCATTGCAGATTAAATTTAAAGTATGGCTGGAACATGGTATGAATAAAGCAGAATAAAGCTTGCAATGTTCAGTCTTGCCTGTAGACCTGCCTTTTTGCGACATTATCAAAGCTCTGCATACAACAATTTTTGGTGTCCAAAATCCTAAATTTGCAATGATTTCCAAAACAGTTGTCTCTAGGCATTCAGAAGTGTGGGATTTTAGTAGGACAAAACAGAGAAATCACCCTATCACTTCACCCTCGCTGGTCACATATTTTAAAACTAATGTTAATTGATCTACATGACTCACATCTGGTGTTGAATTGATTATTATGGAATAGTACTTGGCATCCTTCACTTCATCAGTGAATTGGCGTCTGAGCCACTCTGCCATTATAGTGATGAATTCATCATAGGTTTGGTTCGTTAAAAAGCTAGTCGCCCCTGAGCCAAAATACTGATAACTTTTCAAATAATCTTTGAGAAAATCATCAAATTCACTAAGATATTCAAGGCAGGCTAAAAAATTACTTTTTCAATTTGACAATCATGACACATCACGTCCTCTTTAGAGGTAGTCCCAAAGAAGACAGGAGTTTGACCATGGCAACAATACGTCACAGCACTTTCCTCCAATAAGAATGCTCCTTTTCAAACTGAGCCAATAACACAGAATCAATTCTTTGAGATAATTTACACCTTTGAACGAACTTACACATGGCATTAATAGAACAAACTTACACATGGCATTAATATGAGCTGTGGAAGTTTCATGATCAGCAATATCTCTTCCAACATTTCTCCAATTAGAGTGCCTGTTGATGAATGTTTGTTTTGCTTTGCTATAGTCAGGGACTAATTTGCCAAGATAACAGTGGACTGCCTTAGTGGTTTCTGAAAAAATCATCAGTTATCCCATTTTTCTTCATCCTCAGAAAATGGTACTCATGAAGACCTCTAAATTGCATTGGGCCTCCAACCTCACACTCTTTCCTCAGATTTTCCACGTTACCTACATTTTTTGGTTTATTTAGCAAGAAATATTCTATCATATCTAATGAAACAGATTTTGGCCAGAGTACAATGTCTTCAGTGTAGCTTCTTCCCTTACTTCGAAAAAAATCACCAATATTTTGTTGTTCCTTTGTCACTTCAGAGCCCATTTGTTCAAATTTTGCAGTCGTTGTGGTATCTCCACAACTTGGCAAGCAATTGGCAATTCAGATCTTTCCTCCCCCATACGTTTTGATGAATATCCACTATTCCAGACTTCAAGCTTTTTAAAATAAGATGAGCAACTGTCTTTTAGCTTAACTTTGTCTTCTTGCCTCGCCTTCATTTTTTTTTTTGCTTTTTTTTTTGGATGCCAGGCTCACAGGGTGAAATTTTACGTTCCCGCCGAAGCCAATGAAGTTTAGAATGTCTCGCAGAGTTTTACAGCCCCGTCCCCGCCGAAACAGGGCTGTAAAATTCTTCCCATAGTGCCGCTTCATATTGCTAAAAATCTGAGCTTGATTTTAGGCAGATTAACAATGTCAGAGCAGGATTTCACAACCTCAATCCCAGGTTTTTATCAGGCTCTGCAAAAACGGGATTTATCTTTCAACTATGAAGCTATGATTCTGATCATGGATTTCCTATAGCAACCCCCCACCACCCCCCCAGCCGACCACCCTTCACACACTCGCTCTCCCCCCACCACCCTCACACTCTATCTCTCTCACCTTGCCAGGGGTCCGCTGCTCTCTGCTGCCTTGCCTGGGGCTCCCTCATCCTGCTTGAACTTTCCTTCCTCAAAACTTACCCTCCCACTCTTTACTGTTCGTCCAATCAGTGGCTGGTTTCCCTCTGCACTGGCAACAAATGCAGGGAGGAATCAGCCTATAATTGGTAGAGCAGTTTTACCGCATCTTTCAAAGATCAGTCAGTCGCTTGAATGTCCAACAGTTTGCCAGACGGCATCAAGTCTGCTTGAAGGTGCCAGAGCGGCGGGTCCAGCAGGTTCTGGCACTATCCTGCATTTTGGGGATCCCCCTGTCGTTTGGGGACCCCATACCAAGGCATAGTGTGTTTCTTGTAAATCCGGCCTTGCTTATCAGGGCAAGAAAGGTGAGTAAACTGGCACATTGAACGACATCCTGATGCATGTAGCACACCAACCCCTCACTCTGTCTTCTCAAGCTTTTCCAGCACATCTCACACTAACTTACTGTGTAAACCCCTCTCCATCTAGGTCCAATGGTGACCTGGCAGCCCCTGGAAGGCTGTCATGGAAGGACGTATGTTCAGTGTTCCCAATGGATTCAATTGCGGCTGGACATGGGAGGCTGGAGGGCAGGTTGGGTGGGCACTCAGCCTCCCTCCACTTTTCTGATGAGAGCCTTGCTGTACTCCTGGAGGAGGTTACTGCCAGGAGGGACATCCTTGTCCCCAGAGATGGGAGGAGGAGGCCACCGCACCTCACCAAGGGGGCATGGGGAGGAGGTGGCAGCGCTGGTCAGCAGCCATGATGTGGTGCAGCGTATGTGGGTGCAGTGTTGGAAGCGCTTCAATGACCTGCTGCACTCAGGAAGGGTGAGTACCGTGTCGGTATGGGTCACTGTGCAAATGTGTTAAGGTGTGGCCATCCTCCCGTGGACCTCAGGGGTGTTAGAGTCTGCGTGCCAACTGTCAATGACGCCGGAGCTGGCCAAGGGGGTGAGCCCTGGCTACTTGGACTGAGTGCCTTGTGGCTCGAAGGCCATGACTCAGATGTGCCCTGCGATCTGTTCCTCAGGTGGGGTTGGCCAGGCTGCAATGGTGCTGCAGGTAGAGAATGGACTAATCAATACTCCTCTGTCCTTTCAGGAGAAGACAAGCCATAACCAAGCCAAGATGGCACCCACTGATGGAGAGCACCCCCCAACCTCCTGCTGCTCAGCAGGTTCGAGCGAGGTGCCCTGGCGCTCGAGAGCCGGCACGCTCCCCTTGCAACCGGGCGTGGAGAGGCAGGGATGATGGACAAAGGTTAGAGTGCAGTGCACAGAGGTGAGAATTTTGGATTGTGCAACGATTCTAGTGTAGTCTCTTCATTGATGGGAGCCTCGAACCTAGAGTCCCCATTGATCATTGGAAGATGGCACCATGATACAGATTTCCATTGTCTCTCCAGGGTGCCTGGCAGGCACAGTGACAGGGTGATGACTTAAACTAATGACATGTCCTTCTTCTCCCTTTTAGGTTCACCAGCAGGCGTTCGCTCTGTGGACCCAGAAGGGCCACCCCTGACACTGGATGACCACCAAGCTTCTGTTGCACCAGCGTCACACCCGCCCTCTGAAGCAGGCACCAGCACAGATACCAGGATCTTAGAGAGCATTAGTTTGGTGTCTAATATCTCGGTGCACATTGGTGAGGGCACTTCACACTTGCTTGAGGTGCAGGTGGAGGCAGAGTGCCCAGGCCATCGGCAGTCCAAGGACTGCCAAGGAACAGGATGATGCTCATTTGAAGGCCGATGATGAGCCTCTGGAGTCGTCCATTAGGCAGCAGAAGCTGGATGGCCAGCGAGATGTGTAGGAGGATTTGGCAGAGATCCATGAGGGCCTGCGTGCCTTGGTGTCTGTTATAGAGGAGTCCATGCTGAGTGTGAGCACTGTGTTGACCCTCATGGCCGAGCACGCTGCCTCCTCCATTGAGAGAGTAGTGACTCTCATGGAGAGGCAGCTCCAGGAAAAGAATCAGGGGTTCCTGGGGTTGCGCTCAGACCTGCAAGCCCTCACACAGGCAATGGCCTCAGATGGTCAGTGCCAGTGTGGGAGATGGATGAAGCACCCAGTAAGCCAGCTAGGTGCCTGTCCATCAGTGGTGAGCAGGGAGGTGCAGAGCAATCTCAGGTTGGTGCACAAGCTGCTTGTCGTCTTTGCGGACTCCTCTCGGGGCAATCTGGATGATGGCAGCAGCTCCTCTGTCCCTCTGCCAGTGACCATCACATCTGACAAGGCTGTGATGACTGGGGAGATGCCAACTGTGGCACTGGCCACTCCTTCCCAGGCAGGGCCAGCACAGGCTCCATTCACCAGATGACCACAGCCAATGTCTCCAATGCTGATGCCAGCGAGGGGGGGGGAACCAAGATGTAGCACTTGGAAACGTAAGTTAAAGGCACCATGAGCACCAGAGGGACAGTTCACGGGTGATTTTATGCTCATTTATGTTTGCTTTATCTATACTGGTCTGGGAATGAAGGCCAGAGAAGGTTACGTAAATTGTTTGGAATTGTCAAAACGAGATAAATTTTGTTTTTGTCGTCATGGCCTGAGTATGCTTCACCTTCTTATTTTATTGGTGCAGGGAACACCAGTATGTAATGCTGGACGTAAGTGGCTCTGAACTTTATTGCACAGGCACTGAGTGTTCTTCGTGTTAAAATGAAAGGCTCCTTTCGGACATCCGGGATGGAAGAGGCAGCCCTGGCATGTGTTTGAAGCTGATCTTTTGCAGCTGAGCTGAAGGAGTGTTAGATCAAGGTGTCCCTGGTGTCTCTGGAGGTTACCGAGATCTGGCTCCACACCCTCAGCATTCTCCTCACTGTGCTCATCTTCTGATTCATGACTGAACTCATCATCTGTGGCCTGTGCATCTGCATCAAGATCCTCTTCCTCCAGTGGCTCCCCCCTTGCCAGTGCCAGATTGTGGAGTGTGCAGCATGCAACCACTATCAGTGACACCCGCTCTGGGGGTTATTGGAGTGTTCCCCCTGAACGGTCCAGGCATCGGAAGTGCATCTTGAGAAGACCTATGGTCCTCTCTACTGCCACCCTTGTGGAGGCGTGGCTCCTTTGGAACGTTGCTCTGCTTCTGTTCTTGGGTGGCGGAGAGGCGTCATGAGCCACCTCTTCAACGGATAGCCCTTGTCACCCAGCAGCCATCCATCCAGTCGGGCTGAAGTGCTGAACAGCCTCAGCACCTGGGAGTGTCTGAAGATTTACGTGTCATGGGAGCTGCCAGGGTACCTTGCACAGACTTGCAGAATCTGCATCCTGTGGTCACACACTATTTGCACGTTCATGGAGTTGAAGCCCTTCTTGTTGATGAAGGCTCCTGGCTGACCCGCTGGTGCCTAGATGACCACATGTGTGTAGTCAATGGCACCCTGGATGTGGGGGAACCCAGCAATTGCTGTGAAATCTCTGGCTCGCTCAGCCAGGCTGGCCTCATCAGTATGGTAAAGAATAAATGTCAATACCCGCCTGCCTGAATAAAGCTTCTGTCACCAGCTTAACACAACTGTGGACAGCTGATTGGGACATTCCACACAGATCCCCCACTGACACTTGGAAAGAGACAGAGGCATAGAAGTTGAGGGTTACTGTGATCTTCAGAGCCACTGGCATGGGGTGTCCAGCCACACAGCTGGAGCTGATCTCAGGCCTGATCATCTGGCAAATGGAGGTCACAGTCTCCCTTGAGAAATGGTGCCTCCTTCAACATTGCACCTCAGACATATTGAGATAGCTGCATCGCCGCCTATAAACCCTGGCAGCAGGATAGTGGCATCTTCTGTGGCCCCTTCCGCCTTGGACTTCTGCTGGCCCTGCACTCCTTGTGCCTGCGTCTCCCCTCCCACAGGTCACTCCCCTGGAGGCTGCATAGGGACACCTGGCCTCCTCTCCCTTCTGCCCCTCTCTTCCTCCTCAGAGGAGATGCCACCAGCATAGAGCACAATCCCCATTACCAGGGTAAGGGAAGGCTGTCTGATACCTGGAAGGGTCCACACGGTCTGAATCCTCCGGGGCTTTTCAGATACCAATGAGTCCTGAAATGAAGCCTGGAAACGCTAAGAATGAAGCCCCGAGCAGAGATGAAGTTGCCAAGTACCAATAAGTCACCAGCAGAAACTATCTATCAAACTGCTCACTACTCCCACTGGCAATGCTGCTGACCCTTTTTACTCCACCCTTGGATGAGGTTTTTGAAAGTGTCGGCTGCCCGCCTGCCTGCTTTGCCCATGCAATGAGTGCGAAATCGCACAGGCAACAAAAAATCGTCGTAAATTGGACTGTTAATGGCCTTAAATGGCCTGTTAATTAATGGCAGGTGTGGCTCCAGCAGCTGCTCATGTCCGCCGAGCAAAATATTGCACAAGTGCACAATGATGTTGGGATGCTCGCCTGATGTCATCACGTGTTATTTTACACCCGATCAGGTGGGGCACACGCCCATCCACGGGACGTAAAATTCTGCCCCTGGAGTTGAGAGCACATGTGTAGTTGCTGCTGAGTATATTGTAAATAAACTTAATGTTTCCTCTTGAGAAGTGTCTGTCATTCAACTCTATTATCAATAGTACCACCCTACAACACCCATCATGTACCCAGCTCCCCATTTGCTGTCTTGTGTCCCAATGGCTGAGTGTAGGAGATACAGTCTTTGGCTGGGCCTTCACAGGCTCCAAAACCCAGAGACCTTTGCCAAGAATGCCGCGGCTATCCGAGCACAAATATGAGCAGCTTGCTTCTACCTATGCTGAAGGGATTGCACCAGTGATGTGCTGGGAAGAGGAAGAGTAAAGATTTGTAGTGCTCAAGTGTCCGTTAGACAATTTTAAAATATCATGAAGGCTCAGTTTACATACTGTGCCACCAGTTTCTCTTGCTACCCATTTTCGGTTACTGCCTGGCACGTGGCCTTTTCACCTGTGATGAACAGTAAGGCCTGAATTGATACTGAATAATAGGGGATTGTGAAAGGCAGGCTTGGCTGTTTGCAGGCTGCTGTGTGTTGGAGGAAGGTGTCGGGGGTGGGAGGAGTGGGGTTTAAGGGACTTGTGAATGTGGCTGTCAGGTGGGTAGACCAGTTATCCCATGCAGCAAACTGCATCACCGCTGGCACCTTGGCAGTATCACCTCCTCCTCTTCAGAGTCACCTGAGGAAACTCTGTGCTCTACGCCTTGTTTGTCCTCCAGGTCCAAACTCTCGCTGCTGCGCAACGTTGCGCAGAGCACAGCACCCCAAGATGATCCTGAATATCTGGGCTGGTGTGCATTGAAGATCGTGTCTGGATCTGTCCAGGCACCTGAAGCACATCTTCAGCATTGCTGATAACTTGCTCAAGGACACATCTAGATGTCACATGATTTTCATGGAAATACTCCTCGACCTCACTGGTTTGGGTTGCTCATGGGTTTCATCTGCCATGTTTTAAATGGGTATCCCTTATCTCTGAGCAAGCTGGCCAGGCACCCTGTTTCAAGGTATGGAGAGATTGGGGAGAGTGGAATGCCACAGGGTGAAAGCGTTGTAGTAGCTGCCTGAGAATATTGTGCACACCCCCATAAACATCTCTGTCCGTTTGCACACCAGCTGCACTTTGAGTGGAAGCATTTGCAGATGATGATCACTCCTAGATGACATGGGGCTGCCTTAACTGCCATGTGCATGTAGCCAGTGATGCCCAGCACCTTTGAGAAGACAGCCAGAGCTGCAAACCTGAGAACCTACTCATTCCGACTACAATCATCAGTGGCAAAGTTGACACAATTAACTCCACTGGCCAGCAAGCCATCAGTCACCTGTCTTACGCACTTGTGAGTAGCTGACTGGGAGATCCCGCAATATCTCCAGTAGAGACCTGGAAGGAACCAGAGGCAAAATTGAGGGCACTGCTGACCTTTGGCAATCACTGATAAAGTGTGGCCACCAGATCCAGTCTTGTTCCACCTGATGTGAGTCGCTGAACCTCCTGAGACACTCTTGTTCCAGCATAGTGAGGAAGCTTGTCCCTGTGTTGTGAGTATGAACTCCTGTGAGCTGCTCTGTCCTATGGAGCAGTAGATCTGTGTGGAACAGGATGGTGTTGTTTGTGCTGTTCTTGCTGCTATTGGGCATCTTGATCCTCATCTGAGATCCAAGGTAAATCAACAAAAGCATAGATAAATCACAGCTCCAAAATATAGATCAGAGGCACAAATCTAGTGAATTGTGAAATTCACTTTCAAGGTTGTGAAAATCACCTCTCAACACAAGTGCTGCGAACAGAGCCTTTCACACAACCAAGCAAGAAAACAGCTGTGTTTTTTTCAGTATTTATTGGCATATTTCCCTGTCATGCCTTCAGCCTCTCATTGGCCATGGAGTTTTTGCCTTGCTTTCACAGGAAACCTGTGTTCCCACTGTTACATTCCAAAAGCCATGTTACTGTTAACTCTACTTGACCAATTAACATATTGAAAATCAACAACCCTCCTCTGCTGAAGGGGTTGTTTGCATGCAGCCCAAAATGCTGCTGTTAAATGCAGAAGTCAGTGGGTTGGATCAAGCTGCCTGACATTGCTGTTAATTTGTGTTTTTAATCCATACCCTTCCACCCCCTAACTCCCAAAAGTACTTGCTCCTGCAAGGTAAAACTCACTCCATTATCTGCTTATGTAGCTTTCGTGACAAACTTTGTTCCATAACGCACTTGTAAATGATGCGCTGCAGCAAGCTTATAAGTATAGTGGGTGGTGCGTGGTGGTCAGAGCGCTTGTCACCTTTTGTTTTCAGCTCTCACCACTGGTTAGCAGTGTAACTATTTTGAAAAGAGAACCAATTGCCTCAGGCTCTCCCGCCAGTACATAGTGTCTTCATCATCAAGCCCAATGTAGTGCCTCCCCATGGTGACATATGAAAACTGAGTACCTTATGGACCCAGGCTAAACTACAGAGGACTCAGAGGAGGCCTGGCCCCCAGAAACATGACATACAGGCCCACTGGTGTGTGGTTACGCCCTGGTGCCCACAAACCAGACCCCCAGCTATGGATAAATAGCCCACTGCCTTGAAGGTGTCTGGCGAGAGAAGGCGGCTAGGGGAATAAACCTTGACAGAAAATCTGGAGTGGAGTCCCGTAGGCAGTAATCTGTCATCGATCAGGCAGCTTTCCGGCAACTCCTGCAGCAGAGCTAGTACTGAATAGTACTGATTTCATTCTTTCCTTTGGACAATCCTAGCAATGCTGAGAGGGGGGCCCTGATGCTTGGGCAACTCAGGGTCTCCATACTATTTTCCCAGGCCTGAACCCTAGAGAAACACTCCTGCTTTGTGGTTTCATCTGTGCCGGCTGCAGAAAGGACTGCCATTCACGAATCATCCTCTACACGCACAACAAATAATGTCCAATACATAAGTGACATACACCCTGGGTGCAGTCCATTGTCTCCCGAGGTGGATGGATGCCAACTATTTAACGTAAATGACCTTGGAATGTTTTATTACATTAAAGACAGTATATAAATGCAAGTTGTTATAGTTGGAGATGAGACAAACTCTTGATAGCTTAATTTAACTTGGATCATGTTTTCTCTGCAAGTGAGACAAGCCTTGGTGCTTGATGAGCTGACACATGTTGATATACCGCACTGTCTACCAGCTCTTGCACTATTTTCCCAGCCTTGATGCAGCAAGGAAGAGATCAAATTCATACAGCTTTCTGATTTTATGATCACACTAAACTTAAAAATACTTACAGCAGCAAAAGTAAAGCCAGTACCATTGACTGTTCCAGTTAAAATATTGGGTCTATTGTACATTGTAATTGCTGCCGCTTGTTGATACAGGATCGAATGCTTTCTGATAAAATATCTACTGCTTAAAGATCTTTTTGATTAACCTGGAACCAATTCTTCTAAAGAATGCGTTAGACTATACTTAAAGTATTTTATGGCATTTGCATTCTCAAAGCTAACATACTTATTATTGACACAAAGAGGCCTTGTTTTTGGAAGGTGAGTCAAATGAAACAGATTGGATTTTATTTACAAGTTTCCAAAACTTATCTGTGTGTACCATGCGTGTATAAGCAGAGTAAAGTTCAACTGAAGAGAAACTGAAACGTGATACACCGTTACTGGAAAATAAATTACTGAAGACAATAAAATGAGACAGTCCCACCAGCTTTGGTCTTTTCTCTTTACTAAGTTGGGAACAATTTTACCACACTCCGACCTCCATTTCACAGTAATTTTGAGTGGCTAACTAACAAGATGAGCTGAAAAGTCAATTGCTGCAGAAATCAGGACAGATTTGCTGAGACTCAGTGGGAACACCCTTGTCTTTGGATCAGATGTCCCACTTCAGAGATCTGTGCACTTAATCCAAGTTGACACTCGAATGCACCAAGGAAGTGTTGCCTCTTGGATGAGACCCTGCTTGTTAAATTGTACATCAATTGGGTGTATTCAGGTGGTGGGTGTTAGTTGGGGACTCATCTGTGTTTGTACACATATAGGAGCAGCCTGTGATCTGTCGAGTTGGAGTGCGCAATGTAAGCGTGTCTCTATAATGAAAATTTGTAAGTACATAAAGGCTAGGCTCCAGTTCTATCCTTTACCGCCTGGATAATTAAATTCTAACAACTGTCCTCTCAGATGGACATAAAAGATTCCACAGCACCATTTTTAAGAGGTGCAGAGGAATTCTGCCTGGTGACCTGACCAATATTTGCCTGACAACCGTACATCACTAAAACACAGATTTTCTGGTTATTAATTTATTGCTGTGTGTGAATTGCCTGCCCTGTTTCTCACAACTTCAAACGTGCTTTTTTTGGATGTAAAACGTTTTGACACAGCCCAAAGTTTTGAAAGGCATGGTACTTAAGTGCAAGTTCTTGCTTTGTTGGTTGTGTACATAACTGAGAGTGTTTCTTCTAAAAAGAGGATTTCTGCTCAGATAGTTTCTGCTGTGGAACTTTTTCCAGTTCTGCTTTTCATAGTTAAAGCTGTTGCTTCTCTACAAAAGCTGCAGTCATCATCATCACATTGTCTTAATCCTTCAATTTTGATTGATTAACTACTTTGGTCAAGTTCCTCTATGCAGATACAGGGGCAGTCAAATATATTTTTAATTCTTAACTTCAAAACCTGACATTCAAGTCGACAATTTTGCAGCCATTTTAATTGTAACTGTTCAATTGGGATATGGCTGGATATCGTTGACAAAATGAAGAGAAATGTCTTGCACAGTTTACCTATACAGATAGTCAAATAAACAGAAAAAGCCACACATAAAATTCCAACCGTTTGTTACAGATTTTTGGAAAAGTTACGTGATGATGCAATCTGAATATGCATTTGATGTTTACTGTAGCTTATGCCATTGGGTATATACTGAAATCCTAAGTTTCATTCCTCTACAATGAACAGGGTGTGTCCCTTTATTTTTAATTCATTCACAGGATGTGGGTGTCACTGGTAAGGCCAATATGTATAACCCATCCCTAATAGCCCTTGAGAAGGTAGTGGTGAGCTTAACTGACTTTAACCACAATGATATGGGCCTGGAATCATATAGGCCCAATCAGCTAAACACACCAGAACTGGTAGTTTCATGGTTACTATTACTCGTGCTAGCATTTTTATTTCAGATTTATTTAATTAACTTGAACTAAAATTGCGCAGATACCACTGTGGGGTGTCATTAGTCCAGGCCTCTAGATTACTAGTCCAGTAATATAACCACTATGCCACTATTGCCCAATTATGAGTGTATCTGTACAATGGTTGCCATTGATTTTGGAAAGCCTGTTCAAGTTCCACATCATGCCACTAATAACCGGATGCATTTTTTCCACTGTAGGCTAATGATGACTGTAAGAAAAATGACCCAGCCTTAAAACACTTGCAGAAATAAAAAAAGCATGTGTTTTGTATTTTGGTGTTTCAAACTAGAAAGGCCTGTTAAAGAGGTTTACAGTAAAACAGATGCCATTCAGCCCATCATGGCCAAGCCTGCTCTCTGAACGTATTCACAGATACCCATTTCCCTTCTCCTTTTAAATTGTTCCTTTTAAAATAATTTATCTGGTCCCGTTTAGTGCTTCCACCTGTTTTTGGTTGGGACTCCCATATCCCAACAACTTATGTAAAAATAATTCTCTTATCCTCTTTCTTTATTTTTCTGCGGATGATTTTATACTTCTATCCACTTAATACAGATGCACTGAGCAATGGAAATAGATGTAGGAAGACAGTAATATACACATCACTTATACAGTACATTATCGGCACCATATTTACTGGCTTAAACATCCACATCCTCCACTATCAGTGTAACGTGACTGTAATGTGCAGGAAACACTACAGCAACTCACTAAGGTTTCTTTGGTAGCACCTATCAGACCTGGGACGTCCAGCGCCTGGACGGACCAGGACAATAGGCACATGGTAATTCCATCATGTCCATATTCCCCTTCAAGTCACACGCTCCCCCGACTTGGACATAAATCATATTTCCTTCTTTGCTACTTTATCACAGTCTTGGAACTCCCTATCTAACAGCTCTGTGAGAGTAGCTTCATCACAAGGATTACAGGGGTTTATGAAGTTGGCTCACCCCCAACCTTTCCATAGCAACTCGGGATGGGCAATAAATACCAGCTTTGCCAGCAGCACCCACATCCTAAGAATGAATGGAAAAATGTAGAGCAACTCTGACTATGGGTATGCTTGCAAGCTTGCATTACACAAGCTTCAATTACTGTAATTCAATGCATATACTCGTGTTAATTGCAGGAGAAGTTGTCCTTCAATACTATTGAGTGAAAACATACCAGTTATTCCTGCCAATTGAGTCTCCTCACTTCCTATGAAAAAGACCTTTGTGGTCGCCATTGACATTTAGTTCATTGGGGGTTTGGAGATTGCAGCATCATGAGCGGCTGGTATAATGTATGCATCCTTGAATAGTTCAAAATTATTTTGCATTGACACATATTGCCATACCACTCCACTGCGGTACATAGCATGTGATCAGAAGGCATGACATTTAAGTTGCAGTGACACAGTAATAGCAATCTCTTTCACAGAAAAGCCAGTGTCATGAGAGTCCAAAGAGCAATGTGCCACTCATATCACTTTCCTCGAGGAATTCAACACAGAAATACAGCCCCACAGGGATGTAGCTGTAAAGGAACAGGAACTGCCACATGTGAGGTGCATCAAGAATTGACTGGGTTTTACAGAAATATGAGACGCTTTATGGATGCAATGATGAAATGTGGCTTCTTGGAAGCAGTTTGCAACTGTGTTCAGAGGAGGAGTTGGGGAGGGAAGAGGGAGGGAGGGAGAAGGAAGGGGGCGGGAGGGAAGGGGAAGGGGTGCGGAGAGAAAGGGGGGGGGCGGATAGAAATGGGGAGGGGGGGCAGAGAGAAAGGGGGAGGGAGGGGCGGAGAGAAAGGGGGAGGGAGGGGCGGAGAGAAAGGGGGAGGGGGGGGGGCGGAGAGAAAGGGGGAGGGGGGGGGCGGAGAGAAAGGGGGAGGGGGGGGGCGGAGAGAAAGGGGGAGGGGGGGGGGCGGAGAGAAAGGGGGAGGGGGGCGGAGAGAAAGGGGGAGGGGGGCGGAGAGAAAGGGGGAGGGGGGGGCGGAGAGAAAGGGGGAGGGGGGGGGCGGAGAGAAAGGGGGAGGGGGGGGGCGGAGAGAAAGGGGGAGGGGGGGCGGAGAGAAAGGGGGAGGGGGGGGGCGGAGAGAAAGGGGGAGGGGGGGGCGGAGAGAAAGGGGGAGGGGGGGGCGGAGAGAAAGGGGGAGGGGGGGCGGAGAGAAAGGGGGAGGGGGGGCGGAGAGAAAGGGGGAGGGGGGGGCGGAGAGAAAGGGGGAGGGGGGGGCGGAGAGAAAGGGGGAGGGGGGGGCGGAGAGAAAGGGGGAGGGGGGGGCGGAGAGAAAGGGGGAGGGGGGGCGGAGAGAAAGGGGGAGGGGGGGGCGGAGAGAAAGGGGGAGGGGGGGCGGAGAGAAAGGGGGAGGGGGGGCGGAGAGAAAGGGGGAGGGGGGGGCGGAGAGAAAGGGGGAGGGGGGGCGGAGAGAAAGGGGGAGGGGGGGCGGAGAGAAAGGGGGAGGGGGGCGGAGAGAAAGGGGGAGGGGGGGCGGAGAGAAAGGGGGAGGGGGGCGGAGAGAAAGGGGGAGGGGGGCGGAGAGAAAGGGGGAGGGGGGCGGAGAGAAAGGGGGAGGGGGGCGGAGAGAAAGGGGGAGGGGGGCGGAGAGAAAGGGGGAGGGGGGCGGAGAGAAAGGGGGAGGGGGGCGGAGAGAAAGGGGGAGGGGGGCGGAGAGAAAGGGGGAGGGGGGCGGAGAGAAAGGGGGAGGGGGGCGGAGAGAAAGGGGGAGGGGGGCGGAGAGAAAGGGGGAGGGGGGCGGAGAGAAAGGGGGAGGGGGGCGGAGAGAAAGGGGGAGGGGGGCGGAGAGAAAGGGGGAGGGGGGCGGAGAGAAAGGGGGAGGGGGGCGGAGAGAAAGGGGGAGGGGGGCGGAGAGAAAGGGGGAGGGGGGCGGAGAGAAAGGGGGAGGGGGGCGGAGAGAAAGGGGGAGGGGGGCGGAGAGAAAGGGGGAGGGGGGCGGAGAGAAAGGGGGAGGGGGGCGGAGAGAAAGGGGGAGGGGGGCGGAGAGAAAGGGGGAGGGGGGCGGAGAGAAAGGGGGAGGGGGGCGGAGAGAAAGGGGGAGGGGGGCGGAGAGAAAGGGGGAGGGGGGCGGAGAGAAAGGGGGAGGGGGGCGGAGAGAAAGGGGGAGGGGGGCGGAGAGAAAGGGGGAGGGGGGCGGAGAGAAAGGGGGAGGGGGGCGGAGAGAAAGGGGGAGAGGGGCGGAGAGAAAGGGGAAGGGGGGGCGGAGGGAAAGGGGAAGGGGGGGCGGAGGGAAAGGGGAAGGGGGGGCGGAGGGAAAGGGGAAGGGGGGGCGGAGAGAAAGGGGAAGGGGGGGGCGGAGAGAAAGGGGAAGGGGGGGCGGAGAGAAAGGGGAAGGGGGGGCGGAGAGAAAGGGGGCGGGGGGAAAGGGGCGGGGGGAAAAGGGGCGGGGGAAAAGGGGCGGGGGAAAAGGGGCGGGGGAAAAGGGGCGGGGGAAAGGGGCGGGGAAAAGGGGCGGGGGAAAAGGGGCGGGGAAAAGGGGCGGGGGAAAAGGGGCGGGGGAAAAGGGGCGGGGGAAAAGGGGCGGGGGAAAAGGGGCGGGGGAAAAGGGGCGGGGGAAAAGGGGCGGGGGAAAAGGGGCGGGGGAAAAGGGGCGGGGAAAAGGGGCGGGGGGAAAAGGGGCGGGGGAAAAGGGGCGGGGGAAAAGGGGCGGGGGAAAAGGGGCGGGGGAAAAGGGGCGGGGAAAAGGGGCGGGGGAAAAAGGGGCGGGGGAAAAGGGGCGGGGGAAAAGGGGCGGGGGAAAAGGGGCGGGGGAAAAGGGGCGGGGGGAAAAGGGGCGGGGGAAAAGGGGCGGGGGAAAAGGGGCGGGGGAAAAGGGGCGGGGGAAAAGGGGCGGGGGAAAAGGGGCGGGGGAAAAGGGGCGGGGGAAAAGGGGCGGGGGAAAAGGGGCGGGGGAAAAGGGGCGGGGGAAAAGGGGCGGGGGAAAGGGGAAAAGGGGCGGGGGAAAAGGGGCGGGGGAAAAGGGGCGGGGGAAAAGGGGCGGGGGAAAAGGGGCGGGGGAAAAGGGGCGGGGGAAAAGGGGCGGGGGAAAAGGGGCGGGGGAAAAGGGGCGGGGGAAAAGGGGCGGGGGAAAAGGGGCGGGGGAAAAGGGGCGGGGGAAAAGGGGCGGGGGAAAAGGGGCGGGGGAAAAGGGGCGGGGGAAAAGGGGCGGGGGAAAAGGGGCGGGGGAAAAGGGGCGGGGGAAAAGGGGCGGGGGAAAAAGGGGCGGGGGAAAAGGGGCGGGGGAAAAGGGGCGGGGGAAAAGGGGCGGGGGAAAAGGGGCGGGGGAAAAGGGCGGGGGAAAAGGGGCGGGGGAAAAGGGGCGGGGGAAAAGGGGCGGGGGAAAAGGGGCGGGGGAAAAGGGGCGGGGGAAAAGGGGCGGGGGAAAAGGGGCGGGGGAAAAGGGGCGGGGGAAAAGGGGCGGGGGAAAAGGGGCGGGGGAAAAGGGGCGGGGGAAAAGGGGCGGGGGAAAAGGGGCGGGGGAAAAGGGGCGGGGGAAAAGGGGCGGGGGAAAAGGGGCGGGGGAAAAGGGGCGG
The DNA here is from genome assembly GCF_017639515.1 of Carcharodon carcharias. Classification (NCBI taxonomy): domain Eukaryota; kingdom Metazoa; phylum Chordata; class Chondrichthyes; order Lamniformes; family Lamnidae; genus Carcharodon; species Carcharodon carcharias. The sequence continues at coordinate 85,890,665 of NC_054479.1, read as the reverse complement.
GGGAAAAGGGGGCGGGGGAAAAGGGGGCGGGGGAAAAGGGGGCGGGGGAAAAGGGGGCGGGGGAAAAGGGGGCGGGGGGAAAGGGGGCGGGGGAAAAGGGGGCGGGGAAAAGGGGGCGGGGGAAAAGGGGGCGGGGGAAAAGGGGGCGGGGGAAAAGGGGGCGGGGGAAAAGGGGGCGGGGGAAAAGGGGGCGGGGGAAAAGGGGGCGGGGGAAAAGGGGGCGGGGGAAAAGGGGGCGGGGGAAAAGGGGGCGGGGGAAAAGGGGGCGGGGGAAAAGGGGGCGGGGGAAAAGGGGGCGGGGGAAAAGGGGGCGGGGGAAAAGGGGGCGGGGGAAAGGGGGCGGGGGAAAGGGGGAGGGGAAAGGGGGGGGAAAGGGGGAGGGGGAAAGGGGGAGGGGGAAAGGGGGAGGGGGAAAGGGGGAGGGGGAAAGGGGGAGGGGGAAAGGGGAGGGGGAAAGGGGGAGGGGGAAAGGGGGAGGGGGAAAGGGGGAGGGAAGTGGAGGGAGAAGAAGGAGGGAGGGGCACAGGAGCAGGGAGGGGGAGGTAGGGGAAGGGAGGGGCAGGAAAGAGAAGAGGGAGGGTGGGGGAAGAAGAAGAGGGAGGGAGGGGGAGGGAGAAGAGACAGGGAGGGAGAAGAGACAGGGAGGGGGGGGAGGGAGAAGAGACAGGGAGGGAGGGGGAGGGAGGGGGAGGGAGTGAGGGGCAAGGAGGAGTAGGGACGGGGTGGGAGGGGAAGGACAGGGAAGGGAGGGGCAGGAGAAAAAGAGGGCAATTTTGAGGAAAAAGCAGGGGGTGGGGACAAAACGGTAGGGAGGGAGGGTGGAGACAAAGAGGGAAGGAGGGAAGGAGAAGGGGCAAGTGGAGGGAGGGAGGGGGAGGGGGAAGAGGGCAGGAGGAGGAAGGGGGGAAGAGGGCAGGAGGGGGAAGGTGGGAAGGGTAGAGGGGAGGGAGGGAAGAGTGGAGGGAGGGAAGAGGGAGGGGGAAGGGAGGGAAGAGTGAAGGGAGGGAAGAGGGAGGGGGAAGGGAGGGAAGAGGGGAGGGAGCGAAGGGGGAGGGAGGCAGGGGACGAAGCGGGAGGGAGGGAGGGAGGTCGGGAGGGAGGGGACAAAGCGGGAGGAGACAAAGCGGGAAGGAGGGAGAGAGGGGGAGGGAGAGAGGGGGAGGGAGAGAGGGGGAGGGAGAGAGGGGGAGGGAGAGAGGGGGAGGGAGAGAGGGGGAGGGAGAGAGGGGGAGGGAGAGAGGGGGAGGGAGAGAGGACTGAGGGAGAGAGGACTGAGGGAGAGAGGACTGAGGGAGAGAGGACTGAGGGAGAGAGGACTGAGGGAGAGAGGACTGAGGGAGAGAGGACTGAGGGAGAAGCGGGAGGGAGAAGACTGAGGGAGAAGCGGGAGGGAGAAGCGGGAGGGAGAAGACTGAGGGAGAAGACTGAGGGAGAAGACTGAGGGAGAAGACTGAGGGAGAAGACTGAGGGAGAAGACTGAGGGAGAAGACTGAGGGAGAAGACTGAGGGAGAAGACTGAGGGAGAAGACTGAGGGAGAAGACTGAGGGAGAAGACTGAGGGAGAAGACTGAGGGAGAAGACTGAGGGAGAAGACTGAGGGAGAAGACTGAGGGAGAAGACTGAGGGAGAAGACTGAGGGAGAAGACTGAGGGAGAAGACTGAGGGAGAAGACTGAGGGAGAAGACTGAGGGAGAAGACTGAGGGAGAAGACTGAGGGAGAAGACTGAGGGAGAAGACTGAGGGAGAAGACTGAGGGAGAAGACTGAGGGAGAAGACTGAGGGAGAAGACTGAGGGAGAAGACTGAGGGAGAAGACTGAGGGAGAAGACTGAGGGAGAAGACTGAGGGAGAAGACTGAGGGAGAAGACTGAGGGAGAAGACTGAGGGAGAAGACTGAGGGAGAAGACTGAGGGAGAAGACTGAGGGAGAAGACTGAGGGAGAAGACTGAGGGAGAAGACTGAGGGAGAAGACTGAGGGAGAAGACTGAGGGAGAAGACTGAGGGAGAAGACTGAGGGAGAAGACTGAGGGAGAAGACTGAGGGAGAAGACTGAGGGAGAAGACTGAGGGAGAAGACTGAGGGAGAAGACTGAGGGAGAAGACTGAGGGAGAAGACTGAGGGAGAAGACTGAGGGAGAAGACTGAGGGAGAAGACTGAGGGAGAAGACTGAGGGAGAAGGACTGAGGGAGAAGACTGAGGGAGAAGACTGAGGGAGAAGCGGGAGGGAGAAGACTGAGGGAGAAGCGGGAGGGAGAAGACTGAGGGAGAAGCGGGAGGGAGAAGACTGAGGGAGAAGCGGGAGGGAGAAGACTGAGGGAGAAGCGGGAGGGAGAAGACTGAGGGAGAAAGCGGGAGGGAGAAGACTGAGGGAGAAGCGGGAGGGAGAAGACTGAGGGAGAAGCGGGAGGGAGAAGACTGAGGGAGAAGCGGGAGGGAGAAGACTGAGGGAGAAGCGGGGAGGGAGAAGACTGAGGGAGAAGCGGGAGGGAGAAGACTGAGGGAGAAGCGGGAGGGAGAAGACTGAGGGAGAAGCGGGAGGGAGAAGACTGAGGGAGAAGCGGGAGGGAGAAGACTGAGGGAGAAGCGGGGAGGGAGAAGACTGAGGGAGAAGCGGGAGGGAGAAGACTGAGGGAGAAGCGGGAGGGAGAAGACTGAGGGAGAAGCGGGAGGGAGAAGACTGAGGGAGAAGCGGGAGGGAGAAGACTGAGGAGAAGCGGGAGGGAGAAGACTGAGGGAGAAGCGGGAGGGAGAAGACTGAGGGAGAAGCGGGAGGGAGAAGACTGAGGGAGAAGCGGGAGGGAGAAGACTGAGGGAGAAGCGGGAGGGAGAAGACTGAGGGAGAAGCGGGAGGGAGAAGACTGAGGGAGAAGCGGGAGGGAGAAGACTGAGGGAGAAGCGGGAGGGAGAAGACTGAGGGAGAAGCGGGAGGGAGAAGACTGAGGGAGAAGCGGGAGGGAGAAGACTGAGGGAGAAGCGGGAGGGAGAAGACTGAGGGAGAAGCGGGAGGGAGAAGACTGAGGGAGAAGCGGGAGGGAGAAGACTGAGGGAGAAGCGGGAGGGGAGAAGACTGAGGGAGAAGCGGGAGGGAGAAGACTGAGGGAGAAGCGGGAGGGAGAAGACTGAGGGAGAAGCGGGAGGGAGAAGACTGAGGGAGAAGCGGGAGGGAGAAGACTGAGGGAGAAGCGGGAGGGAGAAGACTGAGGGAGAAGCGGGAGGGAGAAGACTGAGGGAGAAGCGGGAGGGAGAAGACTGAGGGAGAAGCGGGAGGGAGAAGACTGAGGGAGAAGCGGGAGGGAGAAGACTGAGGGAGAAGCGGGAGGGAGAAGACTGAGGGAGAAGCGGGAGGGAGAAGACTGAGGGAGAAGCGGGAGGGAGAAGACTGAGGGAGAAGCGGGAGGGAGAAGACTGAGGGAGAAGCGGGAGGGAGAAGACTGAGGGAGAAGCGGGAGGGAGAAGACTGAGGGAGAAGCTGGAGGGAGAAGACTGAGGGAGAAGCGGGAGGGAGAAGACTGAGGGAGAAGACTGAGGGAGAAGACTGAGGGAGAAGACTGAGGGAGAAGACTGAGGGAGAAGACTGAGGGAGAAGACTGAGGGAGAAGACTGAGGGAGAAGACTGAGGGAGAAGAGGAGGGAGAAGACTGAGGGAGAAGCGGGAGGGAGAAGACTGAGGGAGAAGCTGGAGGGAGAAGACTGAGGGAGAAGCGGGAGGGAGAAGACTGAGGGAGAAGCGGGAGGGAGAAGACTGAGGGAGAAGCGGGAGGGAGAAGACTGAGGGAGAAGCGGGAGGGAGAAGACTGAGGGAGAAGCGGGAGGGAGAAGACTGAGGGAGAAGCGGGAGGGAGAAGACTGAGGGAGAAGCGGGAGGGAGAAGACTGAGGGAGAAGCGGGAGGGAGAAGACTGAGGGAGAAGCGGGAGGGAGAAGACTGAGGGAGAAGCGGGAGGGAGAAGACTGAGGGAGAAGCGGGAGGGAGAAGACTGAGGGAGAAGCGGGAGGGAGAAGACTGAGGGAGAAGCGGGAGGGAGAAGACGGAGGGAAGAAGCGGGAGGGAGAAGACTGAGGGAGAAGCGGGAGGAGAAGACTGAGGGAGAAGCGGGAGGGAGAAGACTGAGGGAGAAGCGGGGAGGGAGAAGACTGAGGGAGAAGCGGGAGGGAGAAGACTGAGGGAGAAGCGGGAGGGAGAAGACTGAGGGAGAAGCGGGAGGGAGAAGACTGAGGGAGAAGCGGGAGGGAGAAGACTGAGGGAGAAGCGGGAGGGAGAAGACTGAGGGAGAAGCGGGAGGGAGAAGACTGAGGGAGAAGCGGGAGGGAGAAGACTGAGGGAGAAGCGGGAGGGAGAAGACTGAGGGAGAAGCGGGAGGGAGAAGACTGAGGGAGAAGCGGGAGGGAGAAGACTGAGGGAGAAGCGGGAGGGAGAAGACTGAGGGAGAAGCGGGAGGGAGAAGACTGAGGGAGAAGCGGGAGGGAGAAGACTGAGGGAGAAGCGGGAGGGAGAAGACTGAGGGAGAAGCGGGAGGGAGAAGACTGAGGGAGAAGCGGGAGGGAGAAGACTGAGGGAGAAGCGGGAGGGAGAAGACTGAGGGAGAAGCGGGAGGGAGAAGACTGAGGGAGAAGCGGGAGGGAGAAGACTGAGGGAGAAGCGGGAGGGAGAAGACTGAGGGAGAAGCGGGAGGGAGAAGACTGAGGGAGAAGCGGGAGGGAGAAGACTGAGGGAGAAGCGGGAGGGAGAAGACTGAGGGAGAAGCGGGAGGGAGAAGACTGAGGGAGAAGCGGGAGGGAGAAGACTGAGGGAGAAGCGGGAGGGAGAAGACTGAGGGAGAAGCGGGAGGGAGAAGACTGAGGAGAAGCGGGAGGGAGAAGACTGAGGGAGAAGCGGGAGGGAGAAGACTGAGGGAGAAGCGGGAGGGAGAAGACTGAGGGAGAAGCGGGAGGGAGAAGACTGAGGGAGAAGCGGGAGGGAGAAGACTGAGGGAGAAGCGGGAGGGAGAAGACTGAGGGAGAAGCGGGAGGGAGAAGACTGAGGGAGAAGCGGGAGGGAGAAGACTGAGGGAGAAGCGGGAGGGAGAAGACTGAGGGAGAAGCGGGAGGGAGAAGACTGAGGGAGAAGCGGGAGGGAGAAGACTGAGGGAGAAGCGGGAGGGAGAAGACTGAGGGAGAAGCGGGAGGGAGAAGACTGAGGGAGAAGCGGGAGGGAGAAGACTGAGGGAGAAGCGGGAGGGAGAAGACTGAGGGAGAAGACTGAGGGAGAAGCGGGAGGGAGAAGACTGAGGGAGAAGACTGAGGGAGAAGACTGAGGGAGAAGCGGGAGGGAGAAGACTGAGGGAGAAGCGGGAGGGAGAAGCGGGAGGGAGAAGACTGAGGGAGAAGACTGAGGGAGAAGACTGAGGGAGAAGCGGGAGGGAGAAGACTGAGGGAGAAGCGGGAGGGAGAAGACTGAGGGAGAAGCGGGAGGGAGAAGACTGAGGGAGAAGCGGGAGGGAGAAGACTGAGGGAGAAGCGGGAGGGAGAAGACTGAGGGAGAAGCGGGAGGGAGAAGACTGAGGGAGAAGCGGGAGGGAGAAGACTGAGGGAGAAGCGGGAGGGAGAAGACTGAGGGAGAAGCGGGAGGGAGAAGACTGAGGGAGAAGCGGGAGGGAGAAGACTGAGGGAGAAGCGGGAGGGAGAAGACTGAGGGAGAAGCGGGAGGGAGAAGACTGAGGGAGAAGCGGGAGGGAGAAGACTGAGGGAGAAGCGGGAGGGAGAAGACTGAGGGAGAAGCGGGAGGGAGAAGACTGAGGGAGAAGCGGGAGGGAGAAGACTGAGGGAGAAGCGGGAGGGAGAAGACTGAGGGAGAAGCGGGAGGGAGAAGACTGAGGGAGAAGAGGGAGGGAGAAGACTGAGGGAGAAGCGGGAGGGAGAAGACTGAGGGAGAAGCGGGAGGGAGAAGACTGAGGGAGAAGCGGGAGGGAGAAGACTGAGGGAGAAGCGGGAGGGAGAAGACTGAGGGAGAAGCGGGAGGGAGAAGACTGAGGGAGAAGACTGAGGGAGAAGCGGGAGGGAGAAGACTGAGGGAGAAGCCTGAGGGAGAAGACTGAGGGAGAAGCGGGAGGGAGAAGACTGAGGGAGAAGCGGGAGGGAGAAGACTGAGGGAGAAGCGGGAGGGAGAAGACTGAGGGAGAAGCGGGAGGGAGAAGACTGAGGGAGAAGCGGGAGGGAGAAGCGGGAGGGAGAAGCGGGAGGGAGAAGCGGGAGGGAGAAGCGGGAGGGAGAAGCGGGAGGGAGAAGCGGGAGGGAGAAGCGGGAGGGAGAAGCGGGAGGGAGAAGCGGGAGGGAGAAGCGGGAGGGAGAAGCGGGAGGGAGAAGCGGGAGGGAGAAGACTGAGGGAGAAGACTGAGGGAGAAGACTGAGGGAGAAGACTGAGGGAGAAGACTGAGGGAGAAGACTGAGGGAGAAGACTGAGGGAGAAGACTGAGGGAGAAGACTGAGGGAGAAGACTGAGGGAGAAGACTGAGGGAGAAGACTGAGGGAGAAGACTGAGGGAGAAGACTGAGGGAGAAGACTGAGGGAGAAGACTGAGGGAGAAGACTGAGGGAGAAGACTGAGGGAGAAGACTGAGGGAGAAGACTGAGGGAGAAGCGGGAGGGAGAAGACTGAGGGAGAAGCGGGAGGGAGAAGACTGAGGGAGAAGCGGGAGGGAGAAGACTGAGGGAGAAGACTGAGGGAGAAGACTGAGGGAGAAGACTGAGGGAGAAGACTGAGGGAGAAGACGGAGGGAGAAGACGGAGGGAGAAGACGGAGGGAGAAGACGGAGGGAGAAGACGGAGGGAGAAGACGGAGGGAGAAGACGGAGGGAGAAGACGGAGGGAGAAGACGGAGGGAGAAGACGGAGGGAGAAGACGGAGGGAGAAGACGGAGGGAGAAGACGGAGGGAGAAGACGGAGGGAGAAGACTGAGGGAGGGAGGGGGAAGGAGGGGGAAGAAGGAGGGGGAAGAAGGAGGGGGAAGAAGGAGGGGGAAGAAGGAGGGGGAAGAAGGAGGGGGAAGAAGGAGGGGGAAGAGGGAGGGGGAAGAGGGAGGGGGAAGAGGGAGGGGGAAGAGGGAGGGGGAAGAGGGAGGGGGAAGAGGGAGGGGGAAGAGGGAGGGGGAAGAGGGAGGGGGAAGAGGGAGGGGGAAGAGGGAGGGAGGGCTGGAGGTGGAGGGGGAAGCGGGAGGGGGAAGCGGGAGGGGGAAGCGGGAGGGGGAAGCGGGAGGGGGAAGCGGGAGGGGGAAGCGGGAGGGGGAAGCGGGAGGGGGAAGCGGGAGGGGGAAGCGGGAGGGGGAAGCGGGAGGGGGAAGCGGGAGGGGGAAGCGGGAGGGAGTGAGGCAGAAGGAGAAGAGGGAGGGAGGGGGAGGGAGGGATGGGGAGGAAGGAGATGGAGGGAGGAGAGGGAGAGTGGAGAGGGAGGAGGGGGAGAGTGGAGAGGGAGGAGTGGGAGGGTGGAGAGGCAGGGAAGCGGAGGGAGTAGAGGGAACGAGGGAGAGCGGAAGAGGGGGAGGGGGAGGGAGGAGTAGGGAGGTGGACGAAGTGGAAGGGAGGGGGAGCGAGAAGAGGTTGGGAGAGAGGCAGAGGGAGAAGGGGGAGGGAGGGGGAGGCGGAGGGCATAGAGGGAAGGAGGTGGAAGGAGTAGAGGGAGGGAAGAGAGGGAGGGAGGGGGAGGGAAGGGGAGGGAGAAGAGGGAGGGAGGAGGACAGAGGAGTAGGGAGGGGGAGGGGCGGGGAGGAAGGGAAAGGGATGGGGAGGGAGAAGAGCCAGAGTGGGAGGGGTAGGGAAAAGAGGGAGGGAGGGGCACGGAGTAGGGAGAGGAGGGAGGGGGAGGCAAGGGCAGGAAACAAAAGAGGGTGGGAGGGGCATGGAGGAGTAGGGAGGGGGAGGGAGGGAGGGAGAAGGGGGAGGGGGGGGAAGGGGGAACGCGGGGGGGAAGGGGGAACGCGGGGGGGGGGAGGGGGAACGCAGGGGGGGGAGGGGGAACGCAGGGGGGGGGGGAGGGGGAACGCAGGGGGGGGGGAGGGGGAACGCAGGGGGGGGGGAGGGGGAACGCAGGGGGGGGGGAGGGGGAACGCAGGGGGGGGGGAGGGGGAAGGCAGGGGGGGGAGAGGGGGAAGGCAGGGGGGGGAGGGGGAAGGCAGGGGGGGAGGGGGAAGGCAGGGGGGGAGGGGGAAGGCAGGGGGGGAGGGGGAAGGCAGGGGGGAGGGGGAAGGCAGGGGGGAGGGGGAAGGCAGGGGGGAGGGGGAAGGCAGGGGGGAGGGGGAAGGCAGGGGGGAGGGGGAAGGCAGGGGGGAGGGGGAAGGCAGGGGGGAGGGGGGAGGCAGGGGGGAGGGGGGAGGCAGGGGGGAGGGGGGAGGCAGGGGGGAGGGGGGAGGCAGGGGGGAGGGGGGAGGCAGGGGGGAGGGGGGAGGGGGGGAATGGGAAGGCAGGGGGGAGGGAGGGAATGGGAAGGCAGGGGGAAGGGGGGAATGGGAAGGCAGGGGGAAGGGGGGAATGGGAAGGCAGGGGGAAGGGGGGAATGGGAAGGCAGGGGGAAGGGGGGAATGGGAACGCAGGTGGAAGGGGGGAATGGGAACGCAGGGGGAAGGGGGGAATGGGAACGCAGGGGGAAGGGGGGGAATGGGAACGCAGGGGGAAGGGGGGGAATGGGAAGGCAGGGGACAAAGCGGGAGGGAGGTAGGGGACAAAGCGGGAGGGAGGGAGGGGACAAAGCGGGAGGGAGGGAGGGGACAAAGCGGGAGGGAGGGAGGGGACAAAGCGGGAAGGGGGAAGGGGGAAGGGGGAAGAGGGAGGGAGGGCTGGAGGGGGTTGGTGAAGGTGGAGGGAGTGTGGCGGAAGAAGAGGGAGGGAGATGGAGGGAGGGAGGGAGAGAGGAGAGGGAGGGAGGCGGAGGGAGGAGAGAGAGGTAGGGGGAGGGCGGAGATGGAGAAGGGGGACGGAGGAGGAGGGAGAGGGACGAAGGGGGAGGAAGTTCAAGGGAGCGACAGGGAGAAGAGGTTGGAAGAGAGGTGGAGGGAGAAGGGGGAGGGAGGAGAATGTGGGAGAGGGAGAGAGAAGAGGGAGGAACGGGACGGAGGAGGGGGAGGGGGACGAAGGGGGAGGAAACGGAAGGGAGGGGGAGGGAGAAGAGACAGGGAGGGATGGGGAGGGAGGCGGAGGGAGTAGCGGAGGGAGTAGAGGGAGGGAGGGGCACGGAGTAGGGAGGGGGTGGGAGGGGGAGGCAAGGGAATGGAGGGGCAGGAATGAGGGAGGGAGGGAGATGGAGGGAAGAGGGAGGGAGGTGGAGGGAAGAGAGGGAGCGACGTGGAGGGAAGAGAGGGAGGGAGGGAGGGGCAGGAGAAAAAGAGGGCAGGTGAGAGGAAAAAGAGGCAGGGAGTAGGGACAAAGCGGGAGGGAGGGAAGAGACAAAGAGGGATGGAGGGAAGAGACAAAGAGGGATGGAGGGAAGAGACAAAGCGGGAAGGGGGGAAGAGACAAAGCGGGAAGGAGGGAGGGGGGCAACGAAGGGGGAGGGGGGAACGAAGGGGGAGGGGGGAACGAAGGGGGAGGGGGGAACGAAGGGGGAGGGGGGAACGAAGGGGGAGGGGGGAACGAAGGGGGAGGGGGGAACGAAGGGGGAGGGGGGAACGAAGGGGGAGGGGGGGAACGAAGGGGGAGGGGGGAACGAAGGGGGAGGGGGGAACGAAGGGGGAGGGGGGAACGAAGGGGGAGGGGGGAACGAAGGGGGAGGGGGGAACGAAGGGGGAGGGGGGAACGAAGGGGGAGCGGGGGAACGAAGGGGGAGCGGGGGAACGAAGGGGGAGCGGGGGAACGAAGGGGGAGCGGGGGAACGATGGGGGAGGGGGGGAACGAAGGGGGAGGGGGGGAACGAAGGGGGAGGGTGAAGAGGGAGGGAAGGGGAGGGAGAAGATGGAGGGAAGGGGAGGGTGAAGAGGGAGGGAAGGGGAGGGAGAAGATGGAGGGAAGGGGAGGGAGAAGGTGGAGGGAAGGGGAGGGAGAAGGTGGAGGGAAGGGGAAGGAGAAGCTGGGGGGAAGGGGCACAGAGTAGGGAGGGCTGGGCGGGGGAGGCAGGGGAAGGGAGGGGCAGGAAAGAGAAGAGGGAGCGGGGTAGGGGACAAAGCGGGAGGAGACAAAGAAGGAAGGGAGGGAGGGAGGGAGGGAGGGGGACGGAGGGAGGAGGGAGGGAGGGGGACGGAGGACGGAGGGAGGGAGGGGGACGGACGGAGGGAGGGAGGGGGACGGACGGACGGAGGAGGGAGGGAGGGAGGGGGACGGACGGACGGAGGAGGGAGGGAGGGAGGGGGACGGACGGACGGAGGAGGGAGGGAGGGAGGGGGACGGACGGACGGAGGAGGGAGGGAGGGAGGGGGACGGACGGACGGACGGAGGAGGGAGGGAGGGGGACTGACGGACGGACGGAGGGAGGGAGGGAGGGGGACGGACGGACGGAGGGAGGGAGGGAGGGGGACGGACGGACGGAGGGAGGGAGGGGGAAGGACGGAGGAGGGAGGGAGGGAGGGGGACGGACGGAGGAGGGAGGGAAGGGGACGGACGGACGGAGGGAGGGAGGGAGGGGGACGGACGGACGGAGGGAGGGAGGGAGGGGGACGGACGGACGGAGGGAGGGAGGGAGGGGGACGGACGGACGGAGGGAGGGAGGGAGGGGGAAGGACGGAGGAGGGAGGGAGGGAGGGGGACGGACGGAGGAGGGAGGGAAGGGGACGGACGGAGGAGGGAGGGAGGGAGGGGGACGGACGGAGGAGGGAGGGAAGGGGACGGACGGAGGAGGGAGGGAGGGAGGGGGACGGACGGAGGAGGAGGGAGGGAGGGAGGGGGACGGACGGAGGAGGAGGGAGGGAGGGGGACGGACGGAGGAGGAGGGAGGGAGGGAGGGGGACGGACGGAGGAGGGAGGGAGGGAGGGGGACGGACGGAGGAGGAGGGAGGGAGGGAGGGAGGGGGACGGACGGAGGAGGAGGGAGGGAGGGAGGGAGGGGGACGGACGGAGGAGGAGGGAGGGAGGGAGGGAGGGGGACGGACGGAGGAGGAGGGAGGGAGGGAGGGAGGGGGACGGACGGAGGAGGAGGGAGGGAGGGAGGGAGGGGGACGGAGGAGGGAGGGAGGGAGGGAGGGGGACGGACGGAGGAGGAGGGAGGGAGGGAGGGAGGGAGGGGGACGGACGGAGGAGGAGGGAGGGAGGGAGGGAGGGAGGGGGACGGACGGAGGAGGAGGGAGGGAGGGAGGGAGGGGGACGGACGGAGGAGGAGGGAGGGAGGGAGGGAGGGAGGGGGACGGACGGAGGAGGGAGGGAGGGAGGGAGGGAGGGGGACGGACGGAGGAGGAGGGAGGGAGGGAGGGAGGGGGACGGACGGAGGAGGAGGGAGGGAGGGGGACGGACGGAGGAGGAGGGAGGGAGGGAGGGGGACGGACGGAGGAGGAGGGAGGGAGGGAGGGGGACGGACGGAGGAGGAGGGAGGGAGGGAGGGGGACGGACGGAGGAGGAGGGAGGGAGGGAGGGGGACGGACGGAGGAGGAGGGAGGGAGGGAGGGAGGGGGACGGACGGAGGAGGAGGGAGGGAGGGAGGGAGGGAGGGGGACGGACGGAGGAGGAGGGAGGGAGGGGGACGGACGGAGGAGGAGGGAGGGAGGGAGGGGGACGGACGGAGGAGGGAGGGAGGGAGGGAGGGGGACGGACGGAGGAGGAGGGAGGGAGGGAGGGGGACGGACGGAGGAGGAGGGAGGGAGGGAGGGGGACGGACGGAGGAGGAGGGAGGGAGGGAAGGGGACGGATGAGGAGGGAGGGAAGGGGACGGATGAGGAGGGAGGGAAGGGGACGGATGAGGAGGGAGGGAAGGGGACGGATGAGGAGGGAGGGAAGGGGACGGATGAGGAGGGAGGGTAGGGGACGGATGAGGAGGGAGGGAAGGGGACGGATGAGGAGGGAGGGAAGGGGACGGATGAGGAGGGAGGGAAGGGGACGGATGAGGAGGGAGGGAAGGGGACGGATGAGGAGGGAGGGAAGGGGACGGATGAGGAGGGAGGGAAGGGGACGGATGAGGAGGGAGGGAAGGGGACGGATGAGGAGGGAGGGAAGGGGACGGATGAGGAGGGAGGGAAGGGGACGGATGAGGAGGGAGGGAAGGGGACGGATGAGGAGGGAGGGAAGGGGACGGATGAGGAGGGAGGGAAGGGGACGGATGAGGAGGGAGGGAAGGGGACGGATGAGGAGGGAGGGAAGGGGACGGATGAGGAGGGAGGGAAGGGGACGGATGAGGAGGGAGGGAAGGGGACGGATGAGGAGGGAGGGAAGGGGACGGATGAGGAGGGAGGGAAGGGGACGGATGAGGAGGGAGGGAAGGGGACGGATGAGGAGGGAGGGAAGGGGACGGATGAGGAGGGAGGGAAGGGGACGGATGAGGAGGGAGGGAAGGGGACGGATGAGGAGGGAGGGAAGGGGACGGATGAGGAGGGAGGGAAGGGGACGGATGAGGAGGGAGGGAAGGGGACGGATGAGGAGGGAGGGAAGGGGACGGATGAGGAGGGAGGGAAGGGGACGGATGAGGAGGGAGGGAAGGGGACGGATGAGGAGGGAGGGAAGGGGACGGATGAGGAGGGAGGGAAGGGGACGGATGAGGAGGGAGGGAAGGGGACGGATGAGGAGGGAGGGAAGGGGACGGATGAGGAGGGAGGGAAGGGGACGGATGAGGAGGGAGGGAAGGGGACGGATGAGGAGGGAGGGAAGGGGACGGATGAGGAGGGAGGGAAGGGGACGGATGAGGAGGGAGGGAAGGGGACGGATGAGGAGGGAGGGAAGGGGACGGATGAGGAGGGAGGGAAGGGGACGGATGAGGAGGGAGGGAAGGGGACGGAGGAGGAGGGAGGGAAGGGGACGGAGGAGGAGGGAGGGAGGGAGGGAGGGGGACGGACGGAGGAGGGAGGGAGGGAGGGAGGGGGACGGACGGAGGAGGAGGGAGGGAGGGAGGGGGACGGACGGAGGAGGAGGGAGGGAGGGAGGGGGACGGACGGAGGAGGAGGGAGGGAGGGAGGGGGACGGACGGTGGAGGAGGGAGGGAGGGAAGGGGACGGATGAGGAGGGAGGGAAGGGGACGGATGAGGAGGGAGGGAAGGGGACGGATGAGGAGGGAGGGAAGGGACGGATGAGGAGGGAGGGAAGGGGACGGATGAGGAGGGAGGGAAGGGGACGGATGAGGAGGGAGGGAAGGGGACGGATGAGGAGGGAGGGAAGGGGACGGATGAGGAGGGAGGGAAGGGGACGGATGAGGAGGGAGGGAAGGGGACGGATGAGGAGGGAGGGAAGGGGACGGATGAGGAGGGAGGGAAGGGGACGGATGAGGAGGAAGTGGAAGGGAGGGGGAGGTTGGGAGAGAGGCGGAGGGAGAAGGGGGAGGGAGGAGAAGGAGGGAGAGGGAGGGAGGGAGGGGGACGGACAGAGGAGGGAGGGAGGGAGGGTGGGGGACGGACGGAGGAAGGAGGGAGGGGGACGGACGGAGGAAGGAGGGAGGGGGGGAGGGGGACGGACGGAGGGGGGGGAGGGGGACGGACGGAGGGGGGGGAGGGGGACGGACGGAGGGGGGGGAGGGGGACGGACGGAGGGGGGGGAGGGGGACGGACGGAGGGGGGGGAGGGGGACGGACGGAGGGGGGGGAGGGGGACGGACGGAGGGGGGGGAGGGGGACGGACGGAGGGGGGGGAGGGGGACGGACGGAGGGGGGGGGAGGGGGACGGACGGAGGGAGGGAGGGGGACGGACGGAGGGAGGGAGGGGGACGGACGGAGGGAGGGAGGGGGACGGACGGAGGGAGGGAGGGGGACGGACGGAGGGAGGGAGGCGGACGGACGGAGGGAGGGAGGCAGACGGAGGGGGACGGAGGAGGAGCAAGTGGAAGGGAGGGGGAGCGAGAAGAGGTTGGGAGAGAGGCAGAGGGAGAAGGGGGAGGGAGGAGAAGGAGGGAGAAGGGGGAGGGAGGAGAAGGAGGGAGAAGGGGGAGGGAGGAGAAGGAGGGAGAAGGGGGAGGGAGGAGAAGGAGGGAGAAGGGGGAGGGAGGAGAAGGAGGGAGAAGGGGGAGGGAGGAGAAGGAGGGAGAGGGGGGAGGGAGGAACGGGACGGACGAGGGGGGAGGGAGGAACGGGACGGACGAGGGGGGAGGGAGGAACGGGACGGACGAGGGGGGAGGGAGGAACGGGACGGACGAGGGGGGAGGGAGGAACGGGACGGACGAGGGGGGAGGGAGGAACGGGACGGACGAGGGGGGAGGGAGGAACGGGACGGACGAGGGGGGAGGGAGGAACGGGACGGACGAGGGGGGAGGGGAGGAACGGGACGGACGAGGGGGGAGGGAGGAACGGGACGGACGAGGGGGGAGGGAGGAACGGGACGGACGAGGGGGGAGGGAGGAACGGGACGGACGAGGGGGGAGGGAGGAACGGGACGGACGAGGGGGGAGGGAGGAACGGGACGGACGAGGGGGGAGGGAGGAACGGGACGGACGAGGGGGGAGGGAGGAACGGGACGGACGAGGGGGGAGGGAGGAACGGGACGGACGAGGGGGGAGGGAGGAACGGGACGGACGAGGGGGGAGGGAGGAACGGGACGGACGAGGGGGGAGGGAGGAACGGGACGGACGAGGGGGGAGGGAGGAACGGGACGGACGAGGGGGGAGGGAGGAACGGGACGGACGAGGGGGGAGGGAGGAACGGGACGGACGAGGGGGGAGGGAGGAACGGGACGGACGAGGGGGGAGGGAGGAACGGGACGGACGAGGGGGGAGGGAGGAACGGGACGGACGAGGGGGGAGGGAGGAACGGGACGGACGAGGGGGGAGGGAGGAACGGGACGGACGAGGGGGGAGGGAGGAACGGGACGGACGAGGGGGGAGGGAGGAACGGGACGGACGAGGGGGGAGGGAGGAACGGGACGGACGAGGGGGGAGGGAGGAACGGGACGGACGAGGGGGGAGGGAGGAACGGGACGGACGAGGGGGGAGGGAGGAACGGGACGGACGAGGGGGGAGGGAGGAACGGGACGGACGAGGGGGGAGGGAGGAACGGGACGGACGAGGGGGGAGGGAGGAACGGGACGGACGAGGGGGGAGGGAGGAACGGGACGGACGAGGGGGGAGGGAGGAACGGGACGGACGAGGGGGGAGGGAGGAACGGGACGGACGAGGGGGGAGGGAGGAACGGGACGGACGAGGGGGGAGGGAGGAACGGGACGGACGAGGGGGGAGGGAGGAACGGGACGGACGAGGGGGGAGGGAGGAACGGGACGGACGAGGGGGGAGGGAGGAACGGGACGGACGAGGGGGGGAGGGAGGAACGGGACGGACGAGGGGGGAGGGAGGAACGGGACGGACGAGGGGGGAGGGAGGAACGGGACGGACGAGGGGGGAGGGAGGAACGGGACGGACGAGGGGGGAGGGAGGAACGGGACGGACGAGGGGGGAGGGAGGAACGGGACGGACGAGGGGGGAGGGAGGAACGGGACGGACGAGGGGGGAGGGAGGAACGGGACGGACGAGGGGGGAGGGAGGAACGGGACGGACGAGGGGGGAGGGAGGAACGGGACGGACGAGGGGGGAGGGAGGAACGGGACGGACGAGGGGGGAGGGAGGAACGGGACGGACGAGGGGGGAGGGAGGAACGGGACGGACGAGGGGGAGGGAGGAACGGGACGGACGAGGGGGGAGGGAGGAACGGGACGGACGAGGGGGGAGGGAGGAACGGGACGGACGAGGGGGGAGGGAGGAACGGGACGGACGAGGGGGGAGGGAGGGGGACGGAGGAGGGGGGAGGGAGGAACGGGACGGGGGAGGAGGTAGGAACGGGACGGGGGAGGCGGGAGGAACGGGACGGAGGAGTAGGGAGCGAGGGGGTCGGAGGAGGAGGGAGGGGGGGACGGAGGAGGAGGTTGGGAGGGGGACGGAGGAGGAGGGAGGGAGGAGGAGGGAGGGAGGGGGACGGAGGAGGAGGGAGGGAGGGGGACGGAGGAGGAGGGAGGGAGGGGGACGGAGGAGGAGGGAGGGAGGGGGACGGAGGAGGAGGGAGAAGAGGTTGGGAGAGAGGCAGAGGGAGAAGGGGGAGGGAGGAGAAGGAGGGAGAGGGAGGGAGAAGAGGGAAGAACGGGACGGAGGAGAAGGGAGGGGGACAAAGGGGGAGCAAGGGGAAGGGAGGGTGAGGTAGAAGAGGCAGGGAGGGATGGGGAGGGGGGAGGTGGAGGGAGAGAGGCGGAGGGCGTAGGGGAATGGAGGCGGATGGAGTAGAGGAAGGGAGAAGGAGGGAGGGGGAGGGAAAAGAGGGAGGGGGAGGGTGAAGATGGAGGGAAGGGGACGGAGGGGGAGGAAGGGGAAGGGAGGGGTAGGAAAGGCGAGGAGGGAGGAATGCGACGGAGGAGGAGGGCGGGGGTCGAAAGGGGAGGGAGAAGAGACAGGGAGGGAGGCGGAGGGAGTAGAGTGATGGAGGTGGAGGGAGTAGAGGGAGGAAGTGGGAGGGAAGAGGGAGAGAGTGGGAGGGTGAAGAGGGAGGGAAGGGGAGGGAGAAGAGGGAGGGTGAGGCACGGAGTAGAGAGGGGGAGCCAGGGGAAGGGAGGGGCAGGAAATAGAAGAGGGAGGGAGGTGGAGGGAAGAGGGGGAGGGAGGAGAGGGAGGGAGGAGGGAGGGAGGAGAGGGAGGGAGGAGAGGGAGGGAGGGTGAGGGGAAGAGGGAGTGGGGGGCACGGAGGAGTAGGGAGGGGGAGCAAGGGGAAATGAGGGGCAGGAGAAAAAGAGGTTGGGTGAGAGGAAAAAGAGGCAGGGGTGGGGACAAAGCTGGAGGGAGGTAAGGGACAAAGAGGGAGGGAGGGTGATAGGGGACAAAGCGGGAGGGAGGGTGGTATGGGACAAAGCGGGAGGGAGGTAGGGGACAAAGCGGGAGGGAGGTAGGGGACAAAGAGGGAAGGAGGGAGGGAGAAGGGGGAGGGAGGGAGAAGGGGAGGGGGAAGGGGAGGCGGAAGAGGTCGGGAGGGACAAGGGGGGAAGAGGGCGGGAGGGAGAAGGGAAGAGGGAGGTTGGGAACGAAGAGGGAGGGAGGGAGGGGGAAGGGAAGGAAGAGGGAGGGAGGGAGGGGGAAGGGAAGGAAGAGGGAGGGAGGGAGGGGGAAGGGAAGGAAGAGGGAGGGAGGGAGGGGGAAGGGAAGGAAGAGGGAGGGAGGGAGGGGGAAGGGTAGGAAGAGGGAGGGAGGGAGGGGGAAGGAAAGGAAGAGGGAAGGGAAGGCAGAGGGAGGGAGGGAGGGGGAAGGGAGGGAAGAGGGAGGGAGGGGGAAAGGGAGGGAAGAGGGAGGGAGGGGGAAAGGGAGGGAAGAGGGAGGGAGGGGGAAAGGGAGGGAAGAGGGAGGGAGGGGGAAAGGGAGGGAAGAGGGAGGGAGGGGGAAGGGAGGGAAGAGGGAGGGAAGGGGAAGGGAGGGAAGAGGGAGGGAAGGGGAAGGGAGGGAAGAGGGAGGGAAGGGGAAGGGTGGGAAGAGGGAGGGAAGGGGAAGGGAGGGAAGAGGGAGGGAGGGGGAAGGGAGGGAAGAGGGAGGGAGGGGGAAGGGAGGGAAGAGGGAGGGAGGGGGAAGGGAGGGAAGCAGGAGGGAGGGGGAAGGGAGGGAAGCAGGAGGGAAGGGGAGGGAAGCGGGAGGAAGGGGGAAGAGAGGGAAGCGGGAGGAAGGGGGAAGAGAGGGAAGCGGGAGGAAGGGGGAAGAGAGGGAAGCGGGAAGGGAGGGGGAAGGGAGGGGAAAGGGAGGGAAGCGGGAGGGAGGGGGAAGGGAGGGAAGCGGGAGGGAGGGGGAAGGGAGGGAAGCGGGAGGGAGGGGGAAGGGAGGGAAGCGGGAGGGAGGGGGAAGGGAGGGAAGCGGGAGGGAGGGGGAAGGGAGGGAAGCGGGAGGGAGGGGGAAGGGAGGGAAGCGGGAGGGAGGGGGAGGAGGGAAGCGGGAGGGAGGGGGGAGGGAAGCGGGAGGGAGGGGGGAGGGAAGCGGGAGGGAGGGGGGAGGGAAGCGGGAGGGAGGGGGGGAGGGAAGCGGGAGGGAGGGGGGGAGGGAAGCGGGAGGGAGGGGGGGAGGGAAGCGGGAGGGAGGGGGGGAGGGAAGCGGGAGGGAGGGGGGAGGGAAGCGGGAGGGAGGGGGAGGGAAGCGGGAGGGAGGGGGAGGGAAGCGGGAGGGAGGGGGAGGGAAGCGGGAGGAGGGGGAGGGAGAAGGGGGGGAGGGAGGGGGGAGGGAGTGGGGGCAAGGGAGGGGGGGCAAGGGAGGGGGGCAAGGGAGGGGGGAAGGGAGGGGGGAAGGGAGGGGGAAGGGAGGGGGGAAGGGAGGGGGGAAGGGAGGGGGGAAGGGAAGGGAGGGGGGGAAGGGGTGGAAGGGAGGGGGGGAAGTGGAGGGAGGGGGGGAAGTGGGGGAAGGGGAGGGGGAAGGGGAAGGGAGGGGGAAGCGGGGAAGGGAGGGGGAAGCGGGGAAGGGAGGGGGAGGGGGAGGGGGAGGGGGAGGGGGAAGGGAGGGGGGAGGAGGAAGGGAGGGGGGAAGGAAAGGGAAAGGGGTGAAGGGAGGGGGAAGGGGAGGGGGGAAGGGGAAGGGAAGGGGAAGGGGTGAAGGGAGGGGGAAGGGAGGGGGGAAGGAAAGGGAAAGGGGTGAAGGGAGGGGGAAGGGAAGGGGGGAAGGGGGAGGGGGAAGGGAAGGGGGGAAGGGGGAGGGGGAAGGGAAGGGGGGAAGGGGGAGGGGGAAGGGAAGGGGGGAAGGGGGAGGGGGAAGGGGGAAGGGAGGGGGAAGGGGGAAGGGAGTGGGGGAAGGGGGTGGAAGGGAGTGGGGGGAAGGGAGTGGGGGGAAGGGGGGGAAGGGATGGGGAAGGGAGGGTGGAAGGGAGGGGGGAAGGGAGGGGGAAGGGGGAAGGGAGGGGGAAGGGGGAAGGGAGGGGGGAAGGGAGGAAAGGGGGTTGGGGGTAGGGGTGTGGGGGGAAAGGGGTGTGGGGAAAGGGAGAAGGGGGGTAAAGGGGTAAGGGAGAAGGGGGTAAAGGGGTAAGGGAAAAGGGGGAAGGGGGTGGGGGTAAAGGAGTGTGGGAAGGAGAAGGGGAAGAGAAGTGGGGAAGGGAGGGAAGGGGGTGGGGGAAGTAGGAAGGGGTGTGCTGGAAAGGATTTTGAGGAGTTGGGGGTGGGGTGAACTCCAATTCCCAGGCAGCGATGCGCATGCGCCCTCCCGCCCCAGCGTCCAAAATGGCCGCAACGTGCGGTGTGAATGCGGCTGTATTTAAATAAGAGAAACCGGCGGAGCAGCAGAGAGTCCGAGAGGCTGGATGGAGACCGTTTGTCGCCTGTATTGAGAAATATATTAGTTACATATATTATCGACCCATCTTCTCTCTCTCTCCTCTTCGGATTGTCGGCGGCGGTTGCCCGCGCGCCTCGAGCCAGATGATGAAGATTAAGCACAACCAGACACGCACCTACGATGGCGAGGGCTACAAGAAGCGGGCGGCGTGTCTCTGCTTCAAGAACGAGTGTGAGGAAGAGGTGAGGATTTCCCGCCTTGTTGCGGCCTCACCGGCTGGTCTGTTCCGGGGATCCCTGTCCCCCGCTCTTCTCCGGTCCCCCTTCCGTTTTCACCGCTTAGTGGTTCCGCCTCCTTAAACCCCTTCTCCCTTTAATCCCCTTCTCCCCTCCCTTTAATCCGCCCTTAAACCCCCTTCTTTCCCCCTTTTTCTTCCTTCTTCCCCCCCACCCCCCTTAAACCCTCTTTTCTCCTCTCACAAAACCCCGTCTCTTTCCTTCCTTTCCCAACCACCATCCAATTCGGGCTCGTGTCCAGCCATTTGCCTAAAGGACGGCTTTAATACAAAGCACAGAAGCCAAACCTTTCCCCCGTGGCCTCCGCCCTCCCTCGGTCTCAGTATTTGGATCTTAAGTTTCGAGCGGCTCCCCCCAGTCCACCACATAAAATATTCGTAGCACTTTTTAATGCCTCCCCTGCCCTGCTTTGTTTTGAGAGCCTGTTGCCCTCTGAAGAATGGGTTCCCGCTGTCGATAAATCCGCGAGTTGTTGGATCGAAGGGTTCTCTTGGAATTTTGTTGTAAATTTATTACGTGTGGTTAAATGGTTCATAGCATCCCGAGACGAGTGTGTTATTTATGTGTGTATAACAGATCTGCAAGACGGGGCTTGAGCTCTCGTTAATTTTTACTAGATTTCCGTTGGGAGGAAACAAAACAGCATCCGAACGATGTTCTGCCTTCTCATGCAGACTTTGAATTGTGGCATCGATGTCTACCGTTTCTATAGCTGTTTAGCGATTGCCATCGATAAAGTAGGGTTGTTGGGAAGAATAGGCGATAGTAATGTGGGAAGCTATTGTGCAGCATTTTTAGAATATGAATGTTGATTCCTTAACCGCAACATTTAGAGGGAACTGTCACGGTCAGGTTATTTCAATGTTGAATAGACGCTACATGGACACTGGGTTATGGGTCAGGGGAAATAATCTGTTTTCTCTTTGCCCCCACTGTCCAATGAAGGAAATGTTTGAAGATGATACAAGAAGAGACTTGACTTGCCAGTTTGTCTCTTCTGTCTGAGATGCTTAGGGAATGATGAGAAATCTCCTTATTGCAGATACTGACTGCAGTACTTGCCTATAAATCAAGATTTAGTACTCTTGAATTCCAGTCTCGGCTGGTACCCACTTGGCTATGAGTGCTGAACTTGGGATTTAGAAGCTAGGGTGGTTGATTTCCCCATTGATGTCAACTGATAAAATCTGTCTGGGCTACATTTGGAAAGCATGAGTTTGTGAAGTATATCAATGTGAACTTTACTTGGAAAGTACTCTTCTTACATGTAATTTCTTGTATTCGGTGTATGTTGTGTTTTTCAAATATGGTTAGGGTTCAAGTTATTGGTAGCTGATTGTTAATCTAAGCATGTTATTGAGCACATGATCTGCAAAGTAATTACTAATTTTTGAGTCAAAGGCAGTAACTGTGGACAAAGATAGTAACTGTGGGCAGATGTGACCAGTAGGTGCCTGATTGAATTACAAGTAGTGATTCTAGATTTGTTGTAGCACACTGGAGTGCAAGAGTTCATGCAATAGCATTGGTGGTAAGTTACACAATGTCCCTTGTGACTGGTCTATTTATTTCTGTTGGGGGTGTCAGGGGAATGTTGGGTGGGATCTGGCTCCCAGTGTATCAACATTGGAAATTGGGCTGCTTTAAGGTGTAGTGTCTAAAGCCAGTGTCAACTTCACAACCCCTGGATATATGCAATTTTTTTGGAGATACATTCTAATTATTATTTCCTGCTGCTGCCCATTTCAGTAGCTGGATAAACTTCATGCATACAGTGACACTGAATTACCCTTACTCAGGAATGGTTAATTAGTTCAGTTTCTTAACCTGTTGGCAATCCTGTTGTTAACCATACCCTTCAAAGTGTGAACAGTTGAGCTGTAGGCCTCAGTGAAGAATTGCTGGAAAGAATCATTGAAGTTTACATGAATGTCAACACCTAGTGGTGTGTATTTTATGCATTGGTATTCCAGGAGTACAAAGTGTGTTTTCTGTTTAGTGAAACCTGTCAGTTGACCTTGTTACCAGCAGGTTAATTTAATCATGTAAATTCATAAAGGATTATGAAGCTTCACAAAAACAGTTGCTCTGTAATAATAGAAGATAAGATTTTGGGACTTGTTCCTTGGACTTTTATCTAAAGGTATATAAACTTTTAGATTACTGACTCGCCCAGGAAAATGTCTAGTCTTCCTGGAGGAATTGC
Organism: Carcharodon carcharias; assembly: GCF_017639515.1. Classification (NCBI taxonomy): domain Eukaryota; kingdom Metazoa; phylum Chordata; class Chondrichthyes; order Lamniformes; family Lamnidae; genus Carcharodon; species Carcharodon carcharias. The sequence continues at coordinate 85,868,883 of NC_054479.1, read as the reverse complement.
TTTTCATAAAACTTAAGCAGTAATTAAAGAGCTACACAAATATGGATTATTACTGTAACAAACTCATTCAAGTAAAACCCACAGCTTCAACAGTTATAATGCCCCTTGTTCTTTTTCTTTTATTTTTATTTCAACTTGCAATTAATTTTGCCTTCCTTGATCTGTTCTCACTTAAAACAAAAAGTAACTTAAGTTGTTTTGTTCTTCCTCCTTTGGTCTAGTTTGAAGCTGGGAATCCAGTTTCCCAAAGTGTCATTCTGATAGTTTAGGTGGGTCTAAGTGAGGGGGTGAAACCCGGTCTTTGCTGCTTTTCAGCAGTACCTGCTGACTGGTGGTTAAGGTTGTACAGTCAGCTCAGACTTTGTGTCAGAAGAGGAAGAAAGCTTACTTGGGGTAGATGCTCCATGGAGCACAACACCAGTCCCAACAGCTGTGGAAGGTGTCTCTGTTAGAGGCAACAACATGGTCGAGGAGTTCCAACGAAAGAGCAAGTTTACTGTTGTTTTCACCACTCTTTTTGTAAAAGTTAGCTTGAAGGTGAATGAAGTAGCATGATTTTGGAACCAATTCTCATATATGTGATCAGAAAGTAACAGAGTAAATCCGTTTTTACTAACAATAAATCTCAAACTCCATCCATAGTCTTGTGCATCAACTTCAGCACCCTGTAGATACCAGCCTTTACAACTTCTCAGACTGTCAGTTTGTGCCTAGTGTGCATGAGCTCAAATCAATTGGGAACTAAAGTTGAGACTGAACCCAATGCTTTTCTTGAAATGGTGGCTAAGATTGTTGTGAATTCTTTCACTGTATAGAAAGACTGAACAGGTCATGCAGCCTGATCAGCCATCGGTTTTTAAATCCATTCTTTGCTGAATTTGGCACCAAAGGTGAAGTTTTCCCCCTCTTTGCCAGGAAGTTGGGGGGGGGAGGTGGTTCAGGGAATAAGTACCACATTGGTAAGTTGCTCCTGGGTTTAACCCTAGGTATAAATGAAAAAAAGCAACACTAATTAGAACATAGGAGCAAGCATAGACCATATGCTCAATCACCATTCAATAAAACAATAGCTGAACTTCTATATTAACTCCACTTTCCTGCCTATTCCTCCACCACCGGCCCCCTGCAAAAACCCCTTGTTTCCCTTGGTGCTCAGAAATCTATCTCATTGTCTGAGCATTCATAGCCATCAGGGTAAAAAATTCCATAAGAATTGCAATACTCTGCGAAAAAAAGTTCTTATTACCTGTAGTCCTAAAGGGCTGACACCTGATCCTGAGGTTGTGACTCCTAGTTTGAAACTCTGCAGCACAGCCAGTAACTACCCCAGTCAATCACCCTCAAAATCTAATATGTCTCAATGAGATCTCCCCTCATTTCCTCTCGCCTCTTTGGCAGAGAGCCCTATTTGCTTAGTCCCTCATTATTGGACAACCTCCTCATTTCATAAATTGAATTAAAACAAATACAAGATGGAGCTCATGAAGTTAATCTTTGTGGTTACTGGGAGGCACAAAGTAAACTAGGCTTCGGCACGTATTTGTCGCTAAATGGTGATCAGAGGTTGAAACAATTGACTAAACCACCTTACAGCACTGGAGGTCCTGTACCAGTGACCATTTGTCTATAGATTTGAACATTTATTTCTAGCTGGCACTCCAAAGGAACTCTTCAGTCTCTGGGCTATCCCAGATTAGAGCAGGTAAAAAGGAGCAGTTAGTTGATGCTGAGGCAGAAACCTGCCATCTGTTTGCAGCCCTATCACCTGGCACCCTACTCATCCTGCCTAGATGACCAAAAAAATAATGGAGGGAGAAAATAAACTTTGAGGGTAAACTAGCGGGTAATACAAAAACAAACAGTAAGAGCTTCTTTAAATATATAAGAGGGAAGAGTGGGACCAAAGTGAACATAGGCCCCTTAGAGAATGAGGCTGGGGAAATAATAATGGGGAACCAGGAAATGGCAGAAGAGTTGAATAAATACTTTGCATCAGTCTTCACAGTAGAACACACTAATAGTGTTCCAAAAATACTAAATAATCAAGGGGCAGGAAATAAGTACTTTCTCTAGTGATTGTTATTGTAATGGGGCTAAAGGGTGATAAGTCCCCTGGATCTGATGGGTTGCTTCCTAGGATATTAAAGGAAGTAGCTAAAGAGATAATGGATGCACTGTTAGCAATCTTCCAAGAATCCTTAGATTCTGGGAAAATCCCAGAGGATTGGAAAACTGCCAATGTAACAAAAAGGGAGGGAGACAAAAAAAACAGGTAACTGTAGGCTGGTTACCATATAGGCCAATTAGCTTAACAGTCTATTATAAAGGATGTAATAGCAGAGCATTTAGAAATTTGTAACCTAATCAAGCAGAGTCAGCATGGCTTCATGAAGGGGAAATTATGCCTGACAAGTTTATTAGAACTCTTTGAAGGAGGTAACAAGTAGGATAGATAAAGGGGAACTAGTAGATATACCTTTTGGAAATCCAAATATATTATTCGATAAGGTACCACAGTTACGGCTACTTAATAAGATGAAAGCCCATGGTCTTGGGGGTAGTATATTAGTAACAAATAGAGGATTGGCTAACTAATAGAAGACAGAGATAGGAAATGGTGGGGGGGGGGTGTGCATTTTCAGGATGACAACCTGTAAGTAGTGGAGTGCTGGGGCCACAATTAATTACAATATATATTAATGACTTGGATGAGGGAAGTGAATGTACTATCGCCAAGTTTGCAGATGACCCAAAAATAGGTGGGAAGGCAAGTGGTGAGGATGATGCAAGGAATCTACAGAGGGATATGGACAGGTTAATTGAGCAAAAACTTAGATGGAATATAATATGGGAAAATGTGAGGTTATGTGCTTTGGCAGGAAGAGCAGAGGAGCTGAATATTATTTAAATAGAGAAAGCTGCAGCATAGAGGGATTTTGGGTTCCTTGTGCATGAATCACAAGTTAGCATACAAGTTCAGGTAATAGGGAAGGCAAATGGAATGTTGACCTTTATTTTAAAGGGAATGGAGTATAAAAATATGGAAGTCTTGCTAAAACTATACAAGGCACTATTTAGACCACAACGAGAATACCATGAACAGATTTGGTCCCCTTATCTAAGGAAAGGTATACTGGCATTGGAGGCAGTCCAGAGAAGGTTTGCTCAGGTGATGCTGGGTATGGAGGGATTTTCTTATGAGGAGAGGTTGAGTAGGTTGGACCTGTACTCATTGGAGTTTAGAGGAATGAGAGGAGACCTTTATTGAAACATAAGATTCTTACGGAGCTTGATAGGGTAGATCTGAACGGTTGTTCCCCCTTGTGGGAGAGTCTAGGACCAGAGGGCATAATCTGAGTAAGGGATTGCCCGTTTTAAAACAGAGATGAGCAATTTCTTCTGAGGGTAGTCATTCTGTGGAGTTCTTTACCTCAGAGGGCCAAAGGGGTTGGGTCGTTAAGTATATTCAAGGCTGTGAGAGACCAATTTTTAATCAGTAAGGGAATCGATGGTTATGGGGGAAAAGGCAGGAAAATGGAGTTGAGGATTATCAGATCAGCCATGATCTCATTGAAAGACAGAGCAGACTCGATGGCTGAATGGCCTGCTTTTGATCCTACGTCTGGGGCCACAATTAATTACAATATATATTAATGACTTGGATGAGGGAAGTGAATGTAGTATCACCAAGTTTGTGGGTGGAGCATAAATAGGTGGGAAGGCAGGTGGTGAGGATGACAGTCTACAGACGGATATAGACAGGTTAAGCGAGTGGGTAAAAACTTGGCTTGTAGAATATGGTCTTATGGTCACCATGCTGAATAGATGAAGTGGAAGCTGAGGCTTGGAGTAAATAGTTTTCTTCCAACATAATCCTGGGTCTGGTGGGGATCGGATTGGCCAACCTCCTGTGGTGTTGCACACAGTTCCAGACCAAGCAAAGTGGGTGGTATTAAAAAGAGCGATGGGAGCATGAGGGTGAATAATTATACCAGAGCATGCTGGTGTTAATTTGTCCCTAATTTCAAGTCATAATTTCTGCCCTTATTTTATGTAGAAGTTTGATTTGTTAAATATCAATATCAATATAAATATCAAATTGGAGATGTTTGAAGCTTAAGTTTTATATACAACATGAGCTGACTACCTGGGCGATGCACAACTGAAGAGGGTGTAATGACTGCATGGTAAATTTTTACATGGCTAGTTTTCATTATAAATGTGTGTAGGAATTTGAAATACATGTGGGTCAGCAGAAAGTGCCAAACTTAACCATAAGAATTAAGATTTTGTTCAGGAAATTTGTGTAGAAGTAAGATTTTGGTCTAGATCAAATGTAATCTTTCAAGGGAAGTTGAAGTGTGGGAAACAAATTTAATTGGCCAAGACAAAGGGGAGCACTGAGGCAAATAGGAGTGAAGAGACGGGAAAGGAAGGGTAGAAGTGAAGTGGAGAAGAATGGGGAAGAAGGAAGACTGGTTTAGTCTGATCAGCTGAGTGGTTAATGAGAGGGAGATATCAGCAAGTGAAGAAGCTGTGCTACAATCGCCCAAATCATTCCTTTGTCTAAGTGGTTTGTTCAGCTGAATATGCTTTATAGCCCAATATCACGAGATGTTCTGATGACCAGAGCAATGCTTAAAACAGCATTTCCGCCAACTCCAGCATGATGCCATCACCAAACACATCTTCCCATCACCCCTCCAGCGGCATTCTGCAGGGATCTTTCCCTCCGGGACACCCTGGTCCACTCCTCCATCACCCCCTACACCTCAACCCCCTCCCACGGCACCTTCCTATGCAACCGCAGAAGGTGCAACACCTGCCCCTTTACTTCCCCTCTCCTCACCGTCCAAGGGCCCAAACACTCCTTTCAAGTGAAGCAGCATTTCACTTGCACTTCCCTCAATTTAGTCTCGTGCATTCGTTGCTCCCAATGAGGTTTTCTCTACATTGGAGCGACCAAACGCAGACTGGGTGACCACTTTGCAGAACACCTTCGGTCTGTCCGCAAGCATGACCCAGACCTCCCTGTCGCTTGCCATTTCAACACTCCACCCTGCTCTCATGCCCACATGTCTGTCCTTGGCCCGCTGCATTGTTCCAGTGAAGCTCAACGCAAACTGGAGGAATAGCACCTCATCTTCCGACTAGGCACTTTACAGCCTTCCGGACTGAATATTGAGTTCAACAATTTTAGATCATGAACTCTTTCCTCCATCCCACCCCTTTCCGATCCCCCTTTTTCCAATAATTTATAATTTATTAACAAATATATTTTTCTTTTTCCAGCTATTTTAAAATTTATTTCAATATATTGTTTCATCTTCATCTCTTAGCCCATTTCGATCCCTTCCCCCCACCCCACCCCCATTGGGGCCATCTGCCACTAGCTTGTCCTGCTTGCCTCACCTAATGTCCCCATTAGCACATCCTTTAGATAATATCACCACCGTCAACACCCCTTTGTCCTTTTGTCAATGACATATTTGGCAGTCTCTTCCTGGCCTCTACCTATCACTGGCCCCCTATCGAGCTCCTCCGGTCCTATCCCCCTCTACCAGCTTATATTTCATCTCATTTCTAGATCTTTTAGTTCTGATGAAGGGTCATACGGGTTCGAAACGTCAACTGTATCCCTCTCCGCGGATGCTGTCAGACCTGCTGAGTTTTTCCAGGTATTTTTGTTCTTGTGTTAGAACAGGAGTGCTTGGCTGTGGGGGATTCCAAATCTGAGGACAGCGTAGTTGGCTTCAACTCCCAAGTATTCATTGAGGGAGCGTAAGAATCACTTTCTGCTCTGCAAGGATTGTGCATATCTGGCTTCCTTGTATATATTTGTGCTGTTGTGGATAGAAACTGCTGGGGTGGAGTGAGGGTGTGAATAGCATGCTATCTCTGATTAATGAGAGAGAAACCTGAGGTGCGGTTGTAATTTGCTCAATATTGCTGCTTGTGCAATAAGATTGTTCTCTTTCAGCTTGCCCTCTGCTCACTGAAGACAATAGGTCAGAATCTGCTCTTAAAATGGGAGACTAACAGCACTTGCTTTTATGTGCAAATTGGACAGCAAATTCAAGTGAATACAAATGTGCAATTCAACACAGAAAACCTGAAGTTGCCTCTCCATAAGCTGCATCTCATCATCTGATTTCCCACTCAAACCTACTGAACATCGTGAAGTTCTTCTATACTTGCATGGTAGATATCAGCTAAACATGCTGCAGGATGTTGCACTTATCCATTTAAGTCTTAATTGCTGCCAGACAGCCTCTGACACTTAAAAGCACCTTTTTTTAACAAGTGTAGAATCTCCATTTTTTGCTTATAATTGTTGGAGTTTTAAATTATTTTTTTTTGCTTTCTTTTTCATTCAGTACAATCTTTCTTTCCTTCATTATTTTGTTTTCTGTACATTAAATGCCCTATTCTCATTTTGACTTCTTGGTTCAGTTTTTGAACTGTTCATTTCCAATTCTTTGATCTAGTTAAGGAGACACATAATTGCTTGGCCTATTTACACAGGTGTCGGCTTGGCCTGAATAGCCAAGTGGTTATGGTACTGGGTTTGTAACCCCAAGATCAAGAGTTCAAATCTCACAATGGCAAACTATGAAACAATGTAACTTCATCTGAAACAGATGGAAACAGGTTTACTCAAAAGAGTATCAAGAGTTTAAATCTCACAATGGCAAACTATGAAACAATGTAACTTCATCTGAAACAGATGGAAACAGGTTTACTCAAAAGAGTATCAAGAGATCAAATCTCACACTGGTGAAACAATGTAACTTCATCTGAAAAACAGATGGAAATGTGTTTGTACTCAAAAGAGTTACAAACTGGCTTCAGCATTTTAGGCCTAAATGGCCAAGTGGTTATGGTACTGGGTTTGTAACCCCAAGATCAAGAGTTCAAATCTCACAATGGCAAACTATGAAACAATGTAACTTCATCTGAAACAGATGGAAACAGGTTTACTCAAAAAGAGTATCAAGAGATCAAATCTCACAATGGCAAACTATGAAACAATGTAATTTCATCTGAAACAGATGGAAATGGGTTTGTACTCAAAAGAGTTACATCATTTACGCTTGGCCTAAATAGCCAAGTGGTTATGGTACTGGGTTTGTAACCCTAAGATCAAGAGTTCAAATCTCACAATGGCAAACTATGAAACAATGTAACTTCATCTGAAACAGATGGAAACAGGTTTACTCAAAAGAGTATCAAGAGTTCAAATCTCACAATGGCAAACTATGAAACAATGTAACTTCATCTGAAACAGATGGAAACGTGTTTGTACTTGAAAGAGTTACAAAGATACGTTAATTATTTAAAAGATTATTTAAAAGATTATCAAGAGTTCAAATCTCACAATGGCAAACTATGAAACAATGTAACTCCATTTGAAAAACAGATGGAAATGGGTTTGTACTGGAAAGAGTTATTTACACAGGTGTCAGATATCCTGTAAGGGTCCTGCACCATTTCGATTTCTCATTAACAGCAATTTGCTGTACAAGAGTTCATGGAAATTCATCAAGCAAGGGCAAGTGTGACATACAGTAAATTCTGGCCCATTAGCACATTTCTTCAAGGTAGCTGAGTGTTGCATTTGAACCATCTGTATAGATACATGTCCTTGAGAAAATCTGTATTCTTTTGCATTTCCTGTATCCCGCTGTCTGACAGACCACACTTGGTTTTTTGTGCTATCTTGCGTTACTGCAAAGTATTCTTTGGACAGCTACCGCTCTTTAAACCACAGTGTACCACTTGGTTTCTTTTTGGTTTCCCTGATATTGCTGTATAAAACACTGGTTCAGCCTCAACTGGAATATTGCATCCAGTTCTGGACACCAAGCTTTAAGAAGGATGTGAAGGCATTAGAGAGCGCGCAGAAAAGATTCATGAGATGCTTTCACGCAGCAAGTGGTTAGGATCTGGGATTACTGCCTGAGAATGTGGTGGAGGCAGGTTCAATTGAGACACCCCAGAGGGAATTTTTTTATTATCTGAAAAGGAAGAACCTGCAGGGTTATGGGAAGAAGTCTGGAGAGTGGCACTAGGTGAATTGCTCCATCAGGGAGCCAGCACAGATAAGATGGACTGTATGGCCGCCTTTTGTGCTGTAACCATTCTGATTTCTGTCCCAGGTGAAGCTTCCTTTATAAACAGGTGTGCCATTCTCCAGGCAAAAGGATTGCTGTGGCACCACCCCATAGCTGAAACTATGAACTATGCTAGCATTTGACTGTAGTTCATTTGGCAATCCACTAATGTGTGACAAAGTAAATGAGTCACAATTTTAATGCAGCTGCCTCTTACAGGTGCAACACTCAAAGTTGTAGCTGGATACAATATGCAACAGAGATCTTAGACCATGCATAAATCCAGACAAATTCAACATGACATCATTTAAATGATTTGCTTTTGTAATATTGAATTTAGTCAGTTTTCTGGGGGGTGTGGGGGTCAGACTTAATGTTAGCTGTACAATGTGCATTTTTTTGAATGGCTTGCAGTAATCCAATGCTTTTATTAGTCATTGAAACCTAATACAGAGTGTTGCAGTTAACAGATTGCTGTCTTGCCTCCTAGATTCTGCATCTGTACCCAGTCCAGATTAATGGGAGTAACATTTTTTTTCATCCTTGTTAAGGTAGTTTAAGTGATCAACTTGAACATTGGATACTTTTGCATTCCAGACTCTTATTTTGGCACTGAGCTGATCATTTCACATCAAAATATGTTGGTGTGAAAAGCAGAAATTCTGGCATCCTCTACTGGACTTTTTGAGTGCTTGCTCATGGTGGGGGGAAAAAGTGAGAAGTAAGGCGGCCAGTAATAGGGTACTTTGGAGTTGATGTAGGATCGATAATTGGACAAGAAGTGATCAGGTGACAATCTTGCCTAGTTTTTAAAAGTCTATGGGAGGTAGAGTTCCAGTTTTGATGTCATGGGAAGGGAATTTGAGTAGGCATCATTGTGATGAATCTTGATTTTAGTGCAGTGATGGTGTCAGGCAGTGGGATTAGATTGGGAAAAGATAGCATATTAGTAACGAAAAAGCCAATGTTATAACTTTTAAATCTGGCTCTCAAAACAAAAATGCTCACTTCCTGGGTTTTGATTTAGATGGAAATTTGGTTGCAGCAAGGTCTGAAAGTTGTATTTACCATCAATTATCACAATCACAGTGCAGAAGAGGCCCATCGAGTCTGCACTGACATGTGAGAAACACCTGACCTACCTACCTAGTCCTATTTACCAGCACTTGGCCCACAGCCTTGAATGTTATGACGTGCCAAGTGCTCATCCAGGTACTTTTTAAAGGATGTGAGGCAACCCGCCTCCACCACCCTCCCAGGCAGTGCATTCCAGACCGTCACCACCTTCTGGGTAAAAAAAAGTTTTTACTCGCATCCCCTAAACCTCCTGCCCCTCACCTTGAACTTATGCTCCCTTGTGACTGATCCTTCAACTAAGGGGCACAACTGCTCCCTATCCACCCTGTCCATGCCCCTCAATCTTGTACACCTCGATCGGGTTGCCCCTCAGTCTTCTCTGCTTCAACCAAAACAACCCAAGTCTATCCAACCTCTCTTCATAACTTAAATGTTTCATCCCAGGCAACATCCTGGTGAATCTCCTCTGCACCCACTTCAGTGCAATTGTGTCCTTCCTATAATGTGGTGACCAGAACTGCACACACAACTCTAGCTGTGGCCTCACCAAGGTTCTATACAACTCCAACATGCCCTCCCTACTTTTGTAATCTATGCCTCGATTGATAAAGGCAAGTGTCCCATATGCCTTTTTCACCACCTCACTAACATGCCCCTCCACCTTGAGAGATCTATGGACACACATGCCAAGGTCTCTTTGTTCCTCAGAAACTCCTAGTGTCATGCCATTCATTGAATACTTCCTTGTCAAATTACGCTTTCCTAAGCGTTTCACCTCACACTTTTCAGGGTTAAATTCCATCTGCCATTTATCTGCCCATTTGACCATGCCGTCTATATCTTCCTGTAGCCCAGACACTCAACCTCACTGTTAACCACCCGGCCAATCGTTGTGTCATCTGCAAACTTACTGGTCATCTATGTCATTTATATAAATGACGAATAACAATTTGTATAGCACCTTTTTTAAGAAGTAGTAAAACATCACAAGTCTCTTCACAGGAGCATTATAAAGTAAAATTAGACATTGAACTACATAAGCAAACGTTGGACTGGTGGCCTAAACTTTTGTCCGAGGTAGTTTTTAAGGAATGTATTAAAGGAGGAAAGAGGCAGACAGATTGAGGGAGGAAATTCCAGAGCTTAGCACCTAGGCAGCTGAATGCAAAGGCACCAGTGGTGGAGTAATTAAAATCGAGGATCCTTGAGGCCACAATTTGATGAGCATAGAGTCTTATGGGGTTGGAGGAGACAAAGACACAAGGTCAAGGAGGGATTTGAAAAGAAATGAGGATTTTAAACTTTGTGTTGCTTAATCAGTGTAGCTCAGTGAGCACGGGTGATGGGTGAAGACACACATTTTGTATGACAGGTTAACAGAAGTGTAGTATTTGGGAGGCTAGCCAGGAGTGTGTTGAATAGTTAAGTCTGGCAATAATAAAGGAATAAGGGTTTCAGCAGCAGATGAGCTGAGGCAGGGGTTAAGTGAGGTGACATATCAGAGGTTGAAATGGGTAGTGTTAGTGATGGTGGGATATGATATTGGAAGCTGATCTGTCAAATATAATATATTTTATATGGCACTTTTCAGGAGCACTGGACACCTCAACAAGCTTTACAGTCACTTATGGAAGCAGAGCAACCAATTTGTACACAGCAAGTGCCCATAAAGACCAATGATGTTTTTTTTGTTGATTCAAATATAAATATATGTCAGTTCACTAGGGATAACTCCCCTGCTTTTCTTTGAATTATTGCCACAGGATCTTTTACATCCATCCGAGCTGGCAGTTGGGTCTTGGTTTAATGTCCCATCCGAAGGACAACGCTTCTGATGGTACAGCACTCCCTCAGCACTGCACTGGAGTGTCAGGTTTGAGTTTTGTGCTGACGCTTTGGAGTGGGACTTGAATCCAGAAACTTGTGACTCCAAGTTGAAATTGCTACAACTGAGATGCAGCCGACACTGATGTTTCAGTAATATGACACCAAGGTTGCAAGCTGTCTGGTTTGGTCTTGGACAATTGCCATGGAAAGGGTGGAGATGGAGCTAGGGAATGGAGTTCGGAGCAGGAACCAACTTTCCATCTTTCCAATATTTAATTGGAGGAAATTTCTGCTCATCCAATACTGGATGTTGAGCAATAGCCTGATTTGGCTACAGTGCAGGAGAATGATGCACGTGCTCAAGAGTGGTGGAGGAGGGAAGGGTGAATTATGCAGTAGAGCTGTACAATTTGCATGGTATCTCCCAGAACTGAAAGATACGTGACTGATCAGCATTAGGTTAGGAAAGACTCTCTTATTTGCATCACTTTCAACTAAGCACTGTACATTGCTGCAGGGATGTAAGAGTGTAGCATATGGAGGGTATCTGATAAATTAAATGAGGTCAATGAAACTTGGAATATTTCATGTCATGGTGATCTTGAAGTTGGAATATTAACTGCCAATTAATGAAGAAAGGTGGTTTTAGAAGAAATGTAAACGTGCCCCATGTGTTTTGAAATGAAGAATTTTAAATATTAAGACTACTCATTTAAAACATAAGCTTAATTTGCTTAATTCTGTAATAGTTGACATTGATCTTTTTAAATAAAAAAACAATCGTGACCAAACAGTTACTTTTGCCCAGATAATTGAATTTTTTACAGTTTGGTTATAATGTGCAAATAATCAATATGTGAGTGATAAAGTTGTTTGGCAAGTAGAGAATGCTCAGCTGACAAACTACTTGGGTGAACTTTAAGTTAGAAGGGTCACCATAACCCCAAAGGTGAAGTGACTGCCCTGTAGTTACTCATTATTTCTCCTCCTTGTGATGTATTTTGTTTCTTTAGAAATGTGGAAGGGGGTGGGGGGGTGTAATTCTATTTTGGGATTTTGCTGATGGGCTTTACTGTTGCTGTGCATGATGCTGTTGATTTGTTATTTCCATGCTGCTGGAATGACTATAAGTCCAGTTTGCTCATCCAGTAGTAATGCTCAGTTAATTGGTCTGAAAAAATAACAAGTAAACCTCACTGTCTGCTGATTTGAGCTGCAGGGACTGAAGTCTGCAACTGGTTTGCACACGTTCTCATGGACGGATGGACGGACGGACGTTGGGGGGGGTGGGGGGGTGCGTGGACAGCAGAGAAGGAGATTTAAAATATGCCATAAAAAGGGAGAAGTCCTCATTTCCCTAATATTCTTGATATGCACTGAACTGAGTAGGAGTAAGCAGATATGTATATATGTAGTGCTAACTTTGAACACTGCAAATCTAGTTGCTCCATTAATTTGAAAAATGCAATCAAAAGGGCACTTGTACTGTAGGCTTCAGTCATATGAATCCAGTGGGAAAAATCTGCATCACTGTCCAGTGAATTCCTTCTAGTGTCTATATGTTAAGTGCCACATAAACTGGTAACAGATTATTTCAAGGATAACTTTGCATAAGTGAAAGCTGGCTTTTACACAATGATTGCCCCTAGTAAAATATGTCAGGTGGTGTATTTGCTGCTCAAAATAAAAGGGGAAAATGTTTAGTGGAGCAATGACCATAGTATAGAGAAGGGGGAAATGTTGAGATGCTGAATGGTAGGATGGAGACCTTGCACAAATGAATATGAGGAGAGTAGGTTGTTCAAGACCTTAAGGGCCGTGATGTCAGGATTCCTACCGATATCCTGAGCTAGGTAGTTGGTCAAAGTATATTTGATGTAATGATGCATGGTGTAAGTGAAGACACAGAAGTCAGTTTCAAATTACGTGGCATGGCTTCACCTTAAATGAACTGGTACCTGTGTTCTATGGGAGTGTAAAATGGAACAGTTGGGGAGACTTAAAACTAGGAAGGGAATTTAAAAACAATATAGCAGAAAATTGCACATTCTGAGAAAAGTTAATGATTGTAAAATTGAAACAAGGAGACGAAGAGGCTGCTGAAATGGGAGGGGATGAAATTGCAAAGATCTCCATTGGAATCAATGTGTGGAACAAAGGATTTGGGAAGATATCATTTATAGACCACCTGAGAAGGCCATAAGGGTCGAATTGCAGCAATCGCAACTTGCCAAGAAACTGGAAGCAAAGCACAACGGAGAAGCAAATTACCATACCGAATACGTTCAAGATAGTTTCCTAAAGCAAACATGGAACAGTTGATACATTTATGAGCAGTGAGCTTGAAATGGTGTCCTGGTAGAATGGGAGCATCTTGGGAATAGTGGCCATAATATGAAAGTTTTTACTGGAGCAAAAGGTCACAAACCAAAGTTTTTGACTTGTACAAGGCCAATTATAGAGCAATGAATAATGAATTAATCAACAGTGGGAAAGATTTGTGGTAAATCTGCAAACCAGCCATGGAATCTGTTTGAAATGTTAATTAATAGATGGGCTGATGTGGTAAGGGCCTCTATTTGATGTCAGGATTTAAAATGGAGACATGGGATTATACAAAGAAACAGATGATGACCAGGTTGAGGGGGTGCAGGTGGGACTTCTAGCTGGTAGGGGTAATATTTTTACGGACATCAGGAAAAATAATTCAAGGGATAAATGGCTTTATTTAAAAATTCAATTGTGGGATGTGAGCGTCAGTAGCAAGGCCATCATTTGTTGCTCATCCCTAATTCACCTTGAGAAGGTGGTGGTAGTTACATGGTTTAACATGGATTAAGTTTCAAGTGGGTTTAAAAGATCTCAAGGCACCATTTGAATAGCAGGGGCAATATGCAATGACTTAGATGACCCTCTTGTGTACACCAGGTTTCGATATTAATGGTTCTCCTGTTGGTTTCCTCCTAGTCTGAGCCTGTGGTTTTTAATAACTGAATGTTATTAGAGCTGATACTCAGCAGTGACTGAATAGCAAAATTCTGTTCTAGTGTAATTTAATTCCTCCGACTTGACGTCTATTTAAAAACTGTAAATCACAGCTTTTATAATGCATTCTTTATCAATGTACTCAGTTTTCATGTTAACACGGCCCACAGTACACTAGATGTATTAGGTTGAAGATTGGTACTCATTTAACAGTATTTGGGATTGTAACAGAAAAGAAGGCAGGTGTCTTGGATTTAACAGAAAATAAATGAAGGTATTTGAGTTTGGCAGCAGTGTGGTAAGGATCCTGAGGTTCACAGCACCATGAATTCGCTTGAGTCTGGGAGCATTGGGGAAGAGGTACTATGGCCTGTCAGGACTGGAGACCTAGTCTCTGGTTATGGCACTTACTGGGCACTGTAGTGATTGGAAAGGACAGTGCATGATTGAAGGAAAGGACGGCTTTATCTGGTTGGACTTGAAAGTCCCAGGGTATGGTAGCAGTGTTGAGGAGCACTGTAGAGGAATGGGTGTTCTCCTTTACCTGAAAGATCCGTGGCTATAGTACCATGAAGGGATTGGTAAAGAAGGGGCCTAGGAGCAGTCGCACAAGGAATGTTAAGGTAACTTAGCATTGGCAGGGAGCAAGAACCTAAAGGATCTATTTCAACTGCTGCTGGTCCTAATTCTTGATTTCCACAACACTTTGTGTGAAGAAATGTATTTTGCTTCTGAATGTTATAGCTCTAATTTTTAAAATGGTGTCCCCTTGCTCTGGATTCTGAGGAAATAGCTTCTCTGTAGCAATTGAACCTATTTATTTGAAATACCTTGATTTGCTTGCCCTTGTCCCCAACCCCACTGCCCCAAACCAATCTTTTCTACTCAGAGGAATATGAGCCAGGTTTACTATCTTGGTATTCTGGTGAAGCCGCATTGTGCCCCCTTCAAAAACCTTTTACCGTGCAGAAGGCAACATATTAGCTCACGGTGTCTGTTCTGACACTGTTTGTAGTTTGGCTGCAATTGTTGCAAAACCATGTTTTCAGATTTTTAAAGCTGAATGAGTTCAAGGCAGTCTGCAAACTGTGGGTGGTGGCTCCCTATGAATGACTTGACCGAGCACAGTGTTAAACCAGTAGAACAACTTGCTGGTACTGTGTTGCATTGTTCTAAAACAAGTTGTTAGTTTTTAGATGGCAAATGTGATACCCAAGGGACTGGCCTAGGTGATATTCCAAATATTCTCCAAATGATGCTCTTGTTATACGGCATTTTGCTGAGATTTCTTGTACCAGAACTAAGGCTGCTGTATAATGCCATTGCAGCTGGCTTGATCTCGACAGTTTTGATGGAAAACTACTTTGGAGATTGTCCAGATTGCATGTCTTTCTCTGCATACCACAGCTGCTGAGAGGCCTACCCTTCATCTGCCCATTTTAAAGTTCAGTGGCATCAGAGATTGTCTTTCTGGCTGCTGGTGGGAAAGATTGCACAATAATCATACATATGGTAAATTAGTGTGCATGGGTTTGAGGGTACATTGAGCTGAGCTATTCTGCTCCATAGTGGTGCAGTGGGCATGCAATTATTTTTCACTTGTTTTGATAACTTTTATGGCTGCTAATATAATTGGTATTACATTTTAAACCTCATGCATTCGACAATTGTAAACAAAGTAGTTTTTTTCTGATCTTTCTCATCTTAACACTTGTTTTCTTGTTTTCTGCAACACTGTTCCAAACATGATAGCTGACCTTTTTTAACTAATTGAAGCTTGAACAGCAGCAGTTACGCATTTGACACTTGCCATATTAAATGAAGCAGGTGCTGTATGCCTGTGTGCTTGGTACTACATTAAGGACTCCCACATTGCCTGTATAGAAAGCAAAGCCCTTTATAGCAGGGCCAGCATACCTGCATGAACATGCTAAATGCACTAGTCATTTTATGATTGTTAATGACAAAATATCTCTTACCAACTTTTGATAAGAGTTGAGAAATTTTGAGTGTTCATAAAATATAGTCATAGAGGAACGACTGTTATACAGAGTGGGATGCTTAAGAAATCCAGTTACACCCAGTACGGGCTGTCTGAAAATTACCTTGGAAGCGATCAGTTCTAAGGAAGTGCCAACATTGAGTGACACTTAGGACTTTGACATTCTGACTTTTATTGGGCCTCAGCACTCACTGGCATTGGCTGTAACTGAGGTGAGTTCTTTGGCCCCTGATAACAATAAGAATATCTGTATGTGCTAAAATATTGGTAGCACTAGCTGCTGCCAGATTTCAGAGTAGATAAAGGTGAATTGCACATCTAAAGAGGTAATTATCCTTCCCTCCGCTTGAGCAATCCTGGATAGGCTACAATTCTCTGGAGTGAGGAGGTGGTGTTTTTTATCCAGTGATAAATTGGCACTTGGCACATTGATTGAAAATGCTTGAACTTGAGTAACTTTTTTATATTGTACCTAATTCCAGTCATGTAAATGTTAACTTCAATTTGCTCCAGAGACTTTTTTAAAAAAAAAAAATTGTGTTATGTGCCAGGTTCAAATTACAGGTTAAGCTATTTCAACTGTTTACAGAGTATTCTCTAAATAGGATATTTGGTCAGGAGCCATTGGATGATTCACTTCCCACAAGTGATTTATGGTCAGTGCCTTGATTTTGGGGTAGAATGCATTCCATCATTCTGTACTGTAAATTTTTAATGGTGTAAACTAGATCCAGTGATTTCAGTGAAGCTTGCACTGCATCTGCCCCCAATGTATTCTCAATTATGGTATCCATTTATTATCATGTCGTATAATTTTGAAATGTTGGATACTCTTTTATTTGGCTTGCTTTGGTTCACAATCTAAGCTACTTGATCTACAACTTTAAACAACACTGAGAAGCCAATTTTTCTGTTCAAATCTGTACTGCTAATCAAAACTCCTTGTGCTCTTTTAATTACAAAGTTTAATCCTGTGACTGACGCTATGTAATGTTTCCTTTTGAGATGTGAAGAACTAAGCTTATGTTTGTGGCAATATTAATTGTTCAAATGCTCAAGGAGCATGACGTTGAGATGCCTAGCTCACTTCTCCAATTTGGTGTCATCTGGGCAGTCTTGAAACACATACCTGGCTTGTTTTGCTTGCAGTATTGGTTTATGGGATATAGTGGACAAAATTAGCTGAAAATCTATTTTAAATAATACAATGAGCTTTCGGTCCCAAGTCAATTAACTTACTTTCCTGCTTCATCTCAAAACAGCAAGAATTGAACAACATTCAAGCTTGGGCTTAGGTATGGCGTGAATGTTATTTGCCACTTAAGTGCCAGCCAATGACCATCCCCAACATGAGTTAACTACTTTCCCCATGACATTCAACAGCATTACAATTGCTTTTGAACTTAATGTTAACTCTTTCAGTCTCAATTGATGCTGCATGATCTGAGTGTTTTCACCATTTTCAGTTTGTATTTCAGACTTCTATCATTTTGATTTTTGTAAAATTATGGCATTTTAAGATGGTTGGAGATTCTCTACTTGCCAAGTTTACAATTTTGATTGAAGTAAAGGCAAAATGTGCACTTCCAACAAGTAAAGGAAGATCATATTCATGTTTATAGGATCTGGATTTTTTTTGTATTTGATACCGGATTTGGCCAACTAGGCCTGTACTCACTGGAGTTTAGAAGAATGAGAGGGGATCTCATTGAAATGTATAAAACCCTGACAGGGCTGGACAGACTGGCTGCAGGGATGACTTTCCTTTTAGCTGTGGGGGGGTCCAGAACAAGGGGTCACAATCTCAGGGTGTGGGGTAGGCTATTTAGGACTGAGATGAGGAGAAACTTCTTCGTTCAGAAGGCGAATAACCTGTGGAATTCTCTAACAGAAAAGGCTGTGGAAGCCAAGTCACTAAATATATTTAAGAAGGAAATAGATTTCTAGACTCTGAAGACATCAAAGGGTATGGGGAGAGAGCAGGAGTATGGCATCGAGATAAAGGATCAGCCATTATATTGAATGGTGGAGCTGGCTCGAAGGGCCGAATGACCACCACCTGCCCCCATTTTCTATATTTCTATGATACTTGTATGGATAATCTTCATAATGAACTCTATATATTCTATTGGAAGTGTTAAGGAACAGCAATAATTGCTGGATCATGCCATGAACGATGCCAACTTGGGTTTGAAGTAGGAATTTACAGTGAACTTTATACCGTAATGTTACCAATTGGTGCAGTAGGCTTGGCCAGTGACTGGAGTTCATTCCGCATTACTAGGGAGGCTGCATTGGCAGTTCGTGGAATATTGTGATCTCCTGTATCTGAATTGATGTCAACTTGTATGTGATCTAATTGTGTAGATCTAAATTGAATTATGAATCAAATCATTTTGGAGCATTTCTAGCTCAAGTACAATCTTAATACATGTCAGAAGAAATAAAATAAATGGTTCATTTTCTTGAACCACTTCAAAGTTGACAAGTTTGGGATAGCTCTGCGTTCGTGCTTATGAGCACGTATCTGCAGAACCTGGCACCCAAAAATGTGATTCATAGCCCGCGGAATAACTAAAGTGTTTCCTGATGTGAATTGCACTCTTGTGAAGCTATTGATTCCTGGCCCATTCTACAGCTGATGTCAACACTTTACTGTTTTAATGTTTTTGTTTAGTTTGATGTTGAATACTGTGCATTTATTGGTTGCTCTTCCCTGGTCATTCTGTCACCAAAATGGTTGGCCATCTCATTGAGCCACTGTAGCCCCTAGGATGATAGTGTTTCCACAAAGGTGTTTGGTCGGAAACTTAAGAATATTAACTGGTGGCAATGAAGGAATGTACAACCAAGTTTGTGACTTGGATGTAACAGTGCCTCTTTCAAAAGGGTTGGTATTTCTCTTTCGTGTCAGGGAATCGGTGCTTCTTCACACCCAATAGATTACTTTTGAAGTGCAGTCAATAAGTGTACAGAAAGACCCCATAAACAGTAGGGAGAGAGACTGGTATGTTTTTGGTATTGATTTAAGGGGTGGCCAGGCCAAGACGACCAGTGCACTTCAGGGCATTCCATACAGAATCTAGAAGTTTAGATAGTGACCAAGTATTAAATGGTTGCACAAAGTTTTTAAACTAAATTGGATTTTGAAGCTTATCAGGTCAGCTCGTGGATCTTTCACTCAACTAAATGCATGTGTCAGAAGTGTTCCCATTTCAGCAAACACTGGGATTGACTTGTCTGTAACATGACTCTGAATTCACTTAGGGTTTAAAAATTCCACAATCTATACATTTTTGCAGTTTTTAATTTTAATGTTTTCATACCAATTGTAATGCGTACATTTATTTATCAAAAGTAGCAAAGCCACAGAAATTGTAATAAAGAAAGCTTGCATTTATATGGTGCCTTTCACAACTACAGGCTGTCCCAAAGTACATCATTGGTTGTAAAGCACTTTTGATTTAACAATAGTAATGAGAAACTCCAGCAGCCAATTTGCACACAGCAAACTTCCACACAGTAGCGTGGTAATGACCAGAATCTCTTTTTGTAATTTTTTTTTAAAATTGAGGCTTAAATGTTGGCAAAGACTCCAGTGAGAATTCTGCTGCTCTTTGCAATAGCCCTATTATGGGTCTTTTAAGGCCCACCTAAGAGGGTCGTTGGGGTCTTGGCTTAATGTCCCATTCAAAAGGCAGCACTCCCTCAGTACTAATACAGGGGGATGAGCCTTGATTTTATTTTATGCACCAGTCCTGTCGTGGGTTTTGAACCCACAACCTTCTGAAGTGAAAGTGCTACCAACTGAGCCACAGCTAAGACAAGAGTGCCTTTTAATTTCTTTAGTTTGATTTTGATCTTTTAAATGTGATGTCTGTCTAGAGCTTTTTAACTCCCCTTGGTTCTACATCATTCTACTGCATCAGTTACTGGCATTTATATGCATCCTTTAACATAGTAAAGCATTCCAAGGAGCTTTAACCAAGCCACTTAGTGACCAAGCGTTTGAAAGAAGAAAGCATTGAGTGTTGTTAAGGAGGAGAGAGAAGCAGCGAGGTTTAGGGAAGGAATTGGGCCCTTAAATCTTAACTTGATGCTTGGTCAAATGAGGAACTTGAGTGTTTGATCAGATCACTGACTGTCAATGGCTCAGTGTTTCCTTTGCCATCTGTGCCCAGATCAACAAGATTGTTAGACTGTGTGTGTATTCTCCTCCACCATTCATGTTCCAGGCTCATAAATCTCGAATTAGCTAATGCTACAAGTGAAATGCTTCAGACCACAACTCCCATTTGTCATTTCACACCTGGATGAACTGAAGTCTCAAGTGCTTGGCTCCTGCCTTTCTGTGCCCTACACCCATTCTCAAACTCATCTCTTTAGCTACTTGTGTCAGGTCTGCTGTGGCTCACGGATTCTGTGGGTAGGTGTAGTACATTACCTTAGGATGTATGATTTTTCCATTGTCTGCCCAACTGAGCGCTGACATACTAATTGATTCTTTCAACTCTGGACTTAATGGGTAAGAAGCAGCATGAGGCTCTTCCTGATTTTTCTTTCTTGTGCTCATTGAAAAATGTGGCTGTGAATTTTAGATGTGGATAGGAACAGGTTTGGCAGATTTACTCAGACTTTCACTGGAGGGTAGCCACTCGGGTGAGGTTGAGACATGACTGCCAATCCCTTTTAGACCATAAACTAGAATGAGTCACTGCATTTGGAAGAGGAAAAAACTGCGGGGGAGCTGCAAAAGCAGATGGTTCAATAAAACTATTAGCCTTTATGATCCAATCAACAAAACATCTAAGATAAAGGGCGGAACTTGTGACTCACCAGCAAGCATGTTACATGTTTTATCAAAGGCTGCCTCACCTGGATGGTGATTCTGTTACAACTTAGAAAGATTTGGCCCACCCATTCAATGTATCACAATGCTAACAAGTTGTTTAGGCAAAGTTTTATATGCGCATCACAAAAGTGACACAAGTGGTGAGCAAGTCTGTGTAGATAGTTGTTATGGACAACTCTAGTTCAATTATATCCTTTTTTGAGGCTATTGCACATGTTGACTGTGTATATACACAGGTGTCAGTACTTAGAGATTGAAGGTTTGGTGTCAATGATGTGTAACTGGAAACTGGTTCTTTATGGTTTGACTGGTTTTGGAGCTGCAGTATATTGTGTACAAAATGTTTATCAACTACGTTAGTCAGTGATTTCAATACCTTCAAAGATTTTTAGTTCTAGTTTAGTGTTTGTGTGCCAATTTAAGGTTACAAAACATGGGGTACTTTTTATAAGATTGGCTATTTATCTTTTATGTATTTAAGGATGGGTCAATCACTGAAATTGGTGTGATGTCCATCCAGAAGTTTCATAAATGAAAATCTGCCTGCGCATGAACTCCATGGAGCGGGGAGAGTGAAGATATATCACTGACCTGTCGTCCTGATGCAGCAGCAGTAACATTTGCTGTCCTGAGTGGAATGGCTCCTCTCATAAGGCTTGCTTCAGAAATGATCAACTTCTCCTATTTTAGGAAGTTTCAGCCTAAAGTTTGCTTTTAAATACTTCGACTGTAACCTAGTTTTGGGTGGCTTGATTAGTAAAACCTGATGTCCTTGGAAACCAGGATGGCCCCAAGTTGAATGAGATCATTTAACTTGAATGACTTCACCTGCCCCAGCAGTGGGTGGCTAAAATTGGTGCATGGGAGCACATGATTTCTTCTGCTGAAAATTAGCTAGAAACCCATGCCAGAAGTATGTTACTGATGAATGGATTAGAGCTTGAATGTGATGCCTTCATTTTTTTGATGTTCTCTTGGCCCTTCTGATTACTCTATTAACACGTGTCTGCATATTCATCTGTGAATGTTCTCTCCCTTCTCCCTGTAGGATTTGTAGATCTTTTTTTCCTCCATTTTTAATTTGTTAATCCACTTGGCTGGTTTGGTCAGAAATTGCTGATTTTAAGTGTGTATTTGGCTGAATGTTGAACATTATTTATTCCTTTTAAAGGTGGTCTACTTAACCCTCATGTTGTTGAACATCCTCCTCCAACCCATTTGTATAGTTCCCTTTTTAAAATTATTTTTGAAGTGTAGTTACTGCTACAGACACACTAAGGATTTAGTAATGGACAGAATCACCAACTAATCAGTTACAGTGCTGATGGTCAAGGGAGAGATTGGCCAGGAGAGCAGCTGAACTTTGCTTTAGATCATGTTATCTTGAGTGGCACAGCCACATTGGTTTCTGTCTAACAATTCATCCAAAAGAGGAGACATTTGACAATACCACACTCAGTATGGCACTGAAGTCCTAGCGTTGGGCTTGAAACCTATGGTGGAATGATTTGTGTCAAACTGTTGCTACAGCAGAACCAACTAATCTGTACATAGGGAGTTTAAAATTCACCCCACCCCACCCCCACTAGAGCTATCTGTACCTTGTTTGTCCTGCTTTCTACCCTTAGCACATACCTTTAGATAATATCACCACCTTCAACACCTCCTTTGTCCTTTTGTCTGTGACTTCTTTTGGTTATCTCCACCTATCACTGGCTCTTTACCTAGCTCTTCTTGTCCCAACAAACCCCCACCCCCCCGCTTAAATCAGCTTATATTTCACCTCTTTCCTATTTTTACTTAGTTCTGTTGAAGGGTCATGTGGACTCGAAACGTCAACTGTGCTCTTCTCCACCGATGCTGGACAGTCATTGAACTGGCATTGTTCATATCATAAAGGGTTTGCAGCATGATCAAAGGTTTTTTTCAGTGGTGTCTGAAGACTAATTTATGCACACTAGAACTGTACTAAATGGCATGTTCCCCTTAAGAATTGTGTGCCCTTTTCTATCATACTGTTTTATTGGAATGTGTTGCCTCTATTACAACATTACTACCATCGTTTGCTGTAAACCTAAGCAGGGGAATGGTTTTATGCCTTGCATACCAATATAGTACATACATTTGTTTTTGTGTACACATACTAGCTTCCAAAATAGCTTTTTTTTGAAGAGAGTACTGAGTGAAGTAACAAATAAACTTCAAAGTTCCCGCCTCCCCCTCACAGCATTTCTCTGTAGACTGGTTTGATGATCAGCATTGTTCCAGAATGAGACTTAGCACCTATCCAGCTACACTCCATAAGATACACTCCATAAGACAAAAACAAAAAACTGCGGATGCTGGAAATCCAAAATAAAAATACCTGGAAAAACTCAGCAGGTCTGGCAGCATCTGCGGAGAGGAACACAGTTAATGTTTCGAGTCCGTATGACTCTTCAACAGAACTAAGTAATAATAGAAGAGAGGTGAAACATAAGCTGGTTTAAGGGGTTGGGGAGGGAGAGTAGAGATGGATAGAGGGCCAGGGTTAGGTGGAGATAACCAAAAGATGTCATAGACAAAAGGACAAAGAGGTGTTGAAGGTGGTGATATTATCTAAGGAATGTGCTCATTAACAGTAGAAAGCAGGACAAGCAAGGTACAGATAGCACTAGTGGGGGTGGGGTGAAGGAATCAAAATAGGCTAAAAAGTAGAGATAAAACAATGGATGGAAATACATTTAAAAATAATGGAAATAGGTGGGAAAAGAAAAATCTATATAAATTGTTGGGGGGAAAAAAGGGGGAGATCGGAAAGGGGGTGGGGATGGAGGAGAGTTCATGATCTAAAATTGTTGAACTGGAGTTGGCAGAAATGGCGGAGGATGATGGCCCACCGGGATGGTCTGTTGGTTCTCCGCTTCTTCCTCGAACAGAGACCCAAACAATTCCCATCCACCACAACTCTCCTCCGTCTGGCTGAACTTGTTCTCACACTGAATGTTCCTTCACCTCCGTCACATCTGTTCTGATGAAGCCACTTTCAAAAACAGTTCCTCTGACATGTCTTCCTTCTTCTTTAACCGAGGTTTTTCACCCACGGTGGTTGACAGGGCCCTCAACTGTGTCCAGTCCATCTCCCGCACATCCGCCCTCACACCTTCTCCTCCCTCCCAGAAACATGATAGGGTCCCCCTTGTCCTCATTTATCACCCCACTATCCTCTGCATTCAAAGGATCGTCCTCTGCCATTTCTGCCAACTCCAGCATGATTCCACCATCAAACACATCTTCCCTTCACCACCCCCCTCGGCAGAATTCCATAGGGATCGTTCCCTCTGGGACACCCTGGTCCACTCCTCCATCACCCCCTATACCTCAATCCCCTCCCATGGCATCTTCCCATGCAACCGCAGAAGGTGCAACACCTGCCCCTTTACTTCCCCTCTCCTCACCATCCAAGGGCCCAAACACTCCTTTCAAGTGAAGCAGCACTTGCACTTCCCTCAATTTAGTCTAGTGCATTTGTTGCTCCCAATGCGGTTTCCTCCATATTGGAGAGACCAAACGCAGACTGGGTAACCGCTTTGTAGAACACCTTCGGTCTGTCTGCAAGCATGACCCAGACCTCCCTGTCGCTTGCCATTTCAACATTCCACCCTGCTCTCATGCCCACATGTCTGTCCTTGGCCTGCTGCATTGTTCCAGTGAAGCTCAATGCAAACTGGAGGAACAGCACCGTATCTTCCGACTAGGCACTTTACAGCCTTCCGGACTGAATATTGAGTTCAACAATTTTAGATCATGAACTCTCTCCTCCATCCCCACCCCCTTTCCAATCTCTCCCTTTTTTTTCCCCCAATAATTTATATAGATTTTTTTCCCACCTATTTCCATTATTTTTAAATGTATTTCCATCCATTGTTTTATCTCTACCTTTTAGCCTATTTCAATTCCTTCACCCCACCCTATCCCCACTAGGGCTATTTGTACCTTGCTTGTCCTGCTTTCTACCCTTAATTAGCACATTACTTAGATAATATCACCACCTTCAACACCTCTTTGTCCTTTTGTCTATGACATCTTTTGGTTATCTCCACCTAACCCTGGCCGTCTATCCAGCTCTACCGTACGGACTCGAAACGTTAACTGTGTTCCTTTCCGCAGATGCTGCCAGACCTGAGTTTTTCCATTTTTTTTATTTTTGTTTCAGTTACCCTCCATTTTTTACTGGTATACTTTTTAAAATTTTAGGGGAAAAGGTTTCTCAATCATTCCATTAAACTACCATTCATTATTGCCTTCATTATTACTGCCAGCAATTGTGGGCAAACTACCTACTTCAGTTCCCAAAAGGGCACAGCACATCCTTGTAGTGGATTCTTAACCTATTCCTAAGTAAGGCCCATTTGGCGTGCACCTTTTTGGCCTAGCCCCTGTATGGAGGGTTTTGGAAAAAGTACCGATCTGCTGTTAAATCGCATTTTGGGATGCAAAATGTCATCTATGCTACCTAGGTAATTAGCTAATTGAAATCCAAGTCGAGGATCCTGTTGGCATAATACAGTCAAGAGTTGGAATTCGGTCAGTTTATGACTGTCCTGTCTAGCCATAAATCAACAGTGGAATCTTTAAGATCATTATTTCAGGCAGCCCAGCAGGGGATTTTTTTTTTTCATTGTCTCTGGGATCCTGTATCCTTTATGACATGAAGTGCTATGAGAATTTTTAGTCTAATACTGCAGTGATTGTAGTTGCCAGCAACTTCTCATCCCTCCTGCTCAGATGCGAGTTGGATGCCCCTTCTCCCATCAAGTGGATAGTTTGAAAGCCAAATGATCCAAGGCCAATTACGTTGAATAAAATCCTAACAATTCCTGCCCCCTTTTTTTCCTGCAGTAGAGAGATTGGCTTGCTTGCTGTCAAATAATGCTGGGGAAGCCCATGAGTAAAACATTAGATGTGAATGTGTGTTCTTCCATTCATGTGCATATTGGGGAGGTATTTCTCTCATTTGCAAATGTATTTTGACTTGCAGAAACTGACCTCTACAGAATAATTTTGCCTGAGGTATTTTGTGCTTCAAGACTGAGCGCTATCTTTAAAAATGGCATATATAACTGCTAAATTTATTGGGTGCTTTACCAGCAACACACCGCGCCCCCCCCCCCCCCCCCCCCCCCAAAAAGGTCCAGAGATGCCAATTGTGTACTTCTCCTGGGTGAGAAACAAATAATTTGGCACAGATGTGGAATGGTACAGTGTGGTGTGAGATCATCATGCATATCCTCCTCTTGCTGCTAAGTAAAAGTAGTGGCCCTGTGTGTAGGTATTCTAATGTTGAACCAGAAAGTGGCATCATGTTGTTGCCATGCTTGGCTCTCACTTAATATACTGTTTTGGAATTGAATAAATAGGGCTTCTCCACATGGAGCAAATAAGAATGAGACATCAAGGGCTGCTTTCAGATACCTCCTAGTTGAATGTTGTGTGGCAGCTTAAAGGAAGTCGACGGCCTGCCACCTTTTTGGAAATTAATTTTGTGACAAGGTGGTGTGAGGAATAGTCATGGTCTGTGAAACTTTCCTGTTTGAAGTCTGTTTGTAGAAGTTTAGGAAAACTGCAGGTCACATTTATGAAACCCATCCCTCTGATACAATAACTCTTCTTTTGTCATCTGATTCTATTTTGCGTCGATGACTACAACAATTTACATTCATATAGCAGTTTTAACAATTGTCTTGAGCTTCATGGGGTAAGAAAGCCATTGCTGGAGATCATCTGGCTATGATTGGGCAAGTAAGCATAGAACTAAGTGAAGTATCTGACTGAGCTGGATATGGGAGGAGAGATTTTTGGATGAGAATGTTGGTGTCATAGGTTGAGGATAGGTTGCCATAGTCACATCTGTAATTTTGGTTAGGGCCATTTCAGTGTTGTAATGGGCAGAAACTGTTTCAAACAAAGTTGTGGGAAAGATGAGCATTGACTTGTGAGGTGGCAGCATACTTGAGGTACTGGAAGAGGGAAGTAAGATTGATTTGTAATCTAGTTGTTTTGAAACAGTTCATTTTCGTATTATGAGATGTACTCCAGTCAAATGTTACTTTTTTTTTATATAGGCATAAATCTGGAAAAAATTTAGGATTTATTGTGTTATGCTTATGTAAAGTGTTTCTGTGCAACGTATGACATTCCTCAGGCACATGTGGATTGAAGAGCTGACTGCTGCCTATAAACAGCGATACTATTTTCGTGCATCTTCTGACGCATGCAGTACTGTGGCACAGCTGGTGCAATTAATACTGCCTTGCCATAGGTTGCATTCTATTTCTGTTGAGTTTAAACTTTGCTGACTTGGTTTTCAATGCATGTTGATGGAAATTTGGCAAATAAATGGTGGAAAACTGACAATTGTGCATGAATGTCATGGTTGAATTTTCCTCTTGTGGATTGTAAGGTATCACATTTATGAAATAGTCTCAGCTCCTCAATTCATCCAGCCTGCCTAGTTTCTGCCGCCCACCCCCCCCCCCCCCCCCCCCCCACCCACACTCCCCTTTTTTTAAGATCAAGTGTATAAAACCTTGGGGTCCTGCAGGGCTGGTGTAGGAGCAGTACTGTTTTAAAAACATTTCTATCAATAATACCTGAACACATCAGTAACTTCATTTCAAAACTCTGGTACCCTGGCAGCATACACCAAGTAATATTTCCAAGAGATGTAGAAATATTTGAGGGGTTGATCTCTCCTCCTGGTTAGTCTTTGGGATTGTATAGATAGTCCTACCTATGGGTTTTGAAACTATATTTGTTGCAGCTGGGTTTAAACTAAATGGTATTTCCACAATATCAGATTCTTCTATCCAAGCGATGCAATCTGTCTGAGACTTGGATACCCTCCATCAATGCACCAGAGAGAGAGAGAGAGAGAGAGACAGGCAAACCAGTGGCCACCTGTGGCATTTGGGTGTGGTATTTGTGTTAGGGCTATCCTAATTAAATTGTTGATTAGTGGCCCCATGATGCATGTTAATTATTTCTAGCACTTGGAGCGTACTTGATCAATGTATTTTTTTTTGTCCAGGTGTATGCCAGTAATAGTATTTTGATTGGCCTTTTCCTTGTATATTTTACATAGCTGCGCATGAGCATTTTTTAATATAAGATGCAAAGTTCAATGTTAAAACATCCTAAGTTTCACACAGTTTAAATTAAATCATCCTAAGGATAAAATCCCTTGTACAGAACTGGTGACATCTTAAAGCGGTATTGTAATGATGGCAGCAGAAGTCTGATGCAAACCCTGAGTCTGACTGTCAATTGCATCAAATTCTAACCATTGCATATTGCACACAACTTCTTCACAGCCCATGACGATTGGAAGGGATAAAAAATAAAGGGGTACTTAAGGTTGGCAGTTTTCATAGTTGAAAAGTTGTCTGGATGGGATGCATCTTAAGATACTGAGGCAAGTAAGGGTGGAGATTGCAGAGGCTTGGACCACAGTTTTTGAATCATCTTTTGTTGTGCCAGAGCACTGAGGGATGGAATATTTACAATCTTTTTTTAATAAGGAGCAGAATAAATCCTGCAACTCCCAGGCCTTGGATCCATTAATCTAGGACAAAATTAATTGGCATTTGGAGATGTATGGGCAAATCAGTGGGAGTCAACATGGATTTGCTAAAGGCATCAAGTTTGACTAACATGATTAACATTTTTGAAGTAAGTGTTGATGAGGGTAATGTGCACAACAAAAAGCATATTTCAAAAGATGTTTGATTAAAATATCATGTAATAAAGTTGTTTTTCAGACTGGAGGATAAGATACAGTAGTGTTCTGCAGGGATCGGTATCAGGATATGTTTTTAATACATATTAATGAGCTGGACTTAGTATACGGGGTATAATTTCAAAATTTGCGGATGACATAAAACCTGGGATTGCAGGAAATTGAAGAGGCTACTAAGGTTTCAGGAGGGTATAGACTGCTGATATGGGCAGCATCATGGCAGATGAAATTTAATATAGAGAAGTGTGAAGTGACACAATATGGTAGGAAGAATAAGAGGCAATATGAAAATGTTGCAATTTTAAAGGGATTGCAGGTACAGGAAAACCTGGGAGGTGGTGGTGTATGTTCACAAATCATTCAAGGTGGCAGATGATGTTGAGATGGCTGTTCAACCAAATGGAGTCCTGAGCTTTGTTCATGAAGGAATAGAGTATAGAAGCAAGAAATTAATGTTAACCATCTATAAATCACTAGCTAGGCCTCGGCTGTCCTACTCTGAACACCGTGCTTGTGGAAGGATGTCATGGTGTTGGAGGGGGTGCAGAAGAGATTTGCTAGCACAGTGCAGGAGTGAGGGAGTTCAATTATAAAAGACATTAATTTATGCGATGCTTCTCATGATCATCCGAGATCTCTTATGCTTCACAGCCATTGAAGTTGTTTTTTGTAATGCAGGAAATGAGACAAGGTTCCTTCGACAGCACCTTCCAAACCCATGACCTATACCACTTAGAAGGACAAGTGCAGCAGATGCATGGCAACACCACTACCTGCAAGTTCCGCCCCACCATCCTGACTTATTGCTGTTCCTTCACTGTCACTGGTTCAAAGTCCGGGAACTCCCTCCTTAACAGCACTGTGGGTGTACCTACAACACATGGACTGCAGCAGTTTAAGAAGCTGGCTCACCACCACCTTAGGGGGTAATTGGGGATGGCAATAAATGCGGGACCAGCCAGCAATGCCCACATCCTGTGAAAGAATATTTTTAAAAGGAAGGGAAATTTTCACACTACAAACTCCCACAAATAGTAATGTATTGCTGAAAAAAGACATCTGAAGCTTTTTGCCATGCACTCATCAGGACAAATCGCAAAAAAAAAACAATGTCCGGGAAAGCAACAACTTTATGCTGTCAGAGAAGAGAATGCTGATTGGTTG
The DNA here is from genome assembly GCF_017639515.1 of Carcharodon carcharias. NCBI lineage: Eukaryota > Metazoa > Chordata > Chondrichthyes > Lamniformes > Lamnidae > Carcharodon > Carcharodon carcharias. Next base: position 85,839,085 of record NC_054479.1, on the reverse strand, counting down.
GCAAGTGGACTATGATTGGTAAAGGCATTGCCATGGAGAATGCACCACTTAATGGTGACTGACAGTTAATAGCCAAGCATTGTTTGAAATTTAAACCAAACAGTTTAACTGGTCAAGGCATTGCCCTGGGGAGTGAACCAGCAAATGGCCATCACTTATTTTGTTTAGCTGAAACAGGTGCAATGTGTGTACACGTTCTTTCTGTCTGCAAATGAACAGGGCCCTGTGTATTAATATATGTAGCTTCCAGTACATGCAAATGTGCCACACTGCGACCCTGACTGATCATCTTAAATTGGTTGTCAGTGTAATTTTAAGCACATTGTGGATTACTTGGCAAATGTCCAATCACAGAATCACATCTAAGATTGGAGACTGTTTTGAGTTTTGCAAGTATGGGCTGGTTGGTCTGTGCCTTGCCCGCTGCGAAAAGTGGAGGGGACATGCTGTTTGATACAATCCACCAGTCTTTGGGATGTACAACCTAGCCTCTCATTGGCACTGAAATTTATATACCACGTTACTAATTTGTGTGATGGGCAGAATGTCTTGGCTTAATGGCAGCATCCTGTTAGTGACAAATACCACTCAGTCAGCAGCTGCTATGCAGTTGCAATAAGGAGTTGTGATCTGGAATGCACTGCTTGAAAGCCTGCTGAAAGTAGTTACTTTCAAAAGAGAATTGAATAAATACTTGATTTGGAATCATTTACAGGGCACAAGCATTGAGAAAAGAATGGAGGTGAGACTAATTGGATAGCTGTGCCAAAGAGCTGGCACAAGTGGGATAGGCTCAATGGCCTCTCTCTGCTGCATCAGTCTAAGGATTAAGAAAGGGCTCTACAAAGAGACTGCCCTGATATTCGACTGGTTATTTACCGTTATCTGCTTTGACGTGAACTTTACCTCCATTGTGGGTTCAAATTACTTTTGTTACTATATTCCTATGAAATTTGTGTGCCTTTAATTCATTCAATAGCCCACTTGAGCAAATGTGTTGAAATACTTTGCGTTGGTATTTCATGCTGACTTTAATTTTAAAATTTTCAGTGTCTCACTCCTGTCAAGAAAATGCCCTCCTAAGTTTACCCTTATTGTTTTTCTCTTCCCTGCCACTACCACTCCATCCTCAATTCTAGGATGTCCACACAATATACAATGAGATCAATATTTCTCTTAATTGTCTTTTACAAGTTTAGATTCCTTAGACACCATGGTTCTACTCCCCTGATCAGAGGAGCAGTTACAAGCCCAAAGATTGTGGGTCCCTGGTTATACAGCTTGCTCTTTCACTAGACCTGGATCTGACCTTTGTTTTTGTGCTGTAGTCAGGAGGGTCTGCTGTTACTCCATAGTGCCACAAACTACTTGTCCTTGTTTTGCCTGTAATAAGAATTGGGCAGGCTATCTACACTGCGCTGCTGTTGGTAAATAAACCCTAAATTCATTGTTAGCAGAACAAAGGCCAACCCTTGCAGGAATTTTGCACCGTGGAACTGCAATGCAAAGTCTCATTTCAGACTTGATGATTAGCACAAAAATCTATATGTTTCATCCAACAGTCTGTTCCTGAACTTGTTCATACAGGACCAAGTCTTGTTCTCCATCTTCATTGACTATTCATTTCCAAATCTTAGCCCTAGTTTTTAAATCCCCCCCATGCTTTTCCTGAAGCCTTGCGCCCCAGCTTTGAGTCTACACTTTTGTGTCAGCCACCTCATCTGCTCAACCAATAGGATATCCTTCAACTGCAATATCACACCATTGTATTTTAGAATTCTCTTCCAGAATACAATCGTAATGCTAAATCTCTGTCCATCTCCAAACACTTTCTCAAACTCAACTTCTTCAGCCTTCCTCCCTAACTCAGCCCTAAAATTGTGCAATGTCCAGCTTCACACTTTGTGAAGCACCTTGGGATATTTCGGTGTTAAAAGTGCTGTGTAAGTAGCGGGGGTTAGGTTGTCACTACAATTGTTATAGTATATTCAAATTAGAGTTTCTCCATTACTATTAACCACATCTGCCAGTTCCATGTTTCCATTTGAAGGAAAAAATAAGGACAAATGGGCACTCAATTCTGCCAAATTTTCCAGTAACGCCTTGTATGGATTTAAGGAGAGGATTTATAAAGTGGCCTCCTATCTTGAATATCCTTTTCCCTCCAGGGCTGTTGGACTGTGGGTGGTGTCAATACTCACCAATGGGTTTATAATAGTATTAGCACTCCAGTTGAAAGGCTTCTCAGCACTGTGATATGAATCTGATGCCAATGGTTTTTTTTAAAGTTTGTAAAACTGTGCTTAAAAGTGTACTTAATCTGTGGTGGAACTGAGAATGTTTGTTATTTGTGCAGTATCTTGCAAAGGCATTAAGCACTCTGTGGTCAGATATACAAGGCTCCCTATGTTCTTGTAATGTGTCCTGTCTCTCAACTCCATAAGAGCTTTGTGTACCAGTGCACTGCCTGTGTTTTTCAAGCTTGCTTCTTTTGTGCCTTCTCCAGACCTAGAATTTGGTAAAGAATGTATAAACAGTCTCCTTATCCCTTTTTTTCCTGACGTTTCCCCATCATGGACATGCAGCATATAAATCCTTTTCAGATGGGGTGTCTTGATACGCTGTCCTGTGCTGATGGCTGAAGATAATCGTTGAGAGGCAGGTTTTGCCACAAATGTTTTTTTTCCAATTCACGGGATGTGGGCTTCGTTGGCTGGGCCAGCATTTATTGCCCATCCCTAATTGCCCTTGAAGGTAGTGGTGAGTTGCCCTCTTGAACAGCTACAGTCCATGTGGTGTAGATGGTGGACTGGCTTTGGGCAGTCAGGAGGTGAGTTATTTGCTGCAGGATTCCTAGCCTCTGACCTGCTCTTGTAGCCACAGTATGGCTAGTCCAGTTCTGTTTCTGGTCAATGGTAATCCCCAGGATGTTGATAGTGGGGAATTCAGTGATGGTAATGCCATTGAACATCAAGGGGCGATGACTGACAGGACCCTTAACCATGTCCGACTCATCTCCTATTGCCTCTGCCCTCACACCTTCCTCTTCTTCCTCCCAGAACCATGATAAGGTCTCCCTTGTCCTTACTTTTCACCCCACCAGCCTCCACGTTCATAGGATCATCCTCTGCCATTTCCGCCAATTCTGGGACTGTTCCCTCCAGGACACCCTGGTCCACTCCTCCATCACTCCCAATATCTCAACCCCCTCCCATGGCACCTTCCCATGCAATCGCAGAAAGTGCAACACCTGCCCTTTACTCCTCCTCCCCCCCCCCCCCGCCACCTCATCTTCCAAGGGCCTAAATACTCCTTTCATGTGAAGCAGCATTTCACTTGCACTTCCCCCAACTTAGTCTACTGCATTCGCTGTTCCCAATGCCGTCTCCACTACATTGGAGAGACCAAACGCATACTGAGTGACCGCTTTGCGGGACACCTTCGGTCTGTCCGCAAGCACGACCCAGACCTTGATGCCACTTGCCATTTCAACACACCACCCTGCCCTTATGCCCACATGTCTGTCCTTGGCCTACTGCAGTGTTCCAATAAAGCTCAACGCAAACTGGAAGAACAGCACCTCACCTTCCAATTAGGCACTTTACAGCCTTCCGGACTTGGTCTGAAGTTGTTGAACTCCATATTATGAGCTCTCTCTTCCATCCTCACCCCTTTTTGATCCCCTTTTTTTCAATTCATTTTTATTTTTTAACATCTATTTTTCCCACTTAAATTTAAAAATAATAAAAATATTTCCATTTTTATTCATTGTTTTATCCCCAGTTTTTAGCCTATTTTCGATACTTCTTCCCACCACCGTCCATTCCTCACTCCCACTAGGGCCATCTGTCACTTGCTCATGTTCTTTCTGGCCATTATCACATTCTGCTTTCTACTCTTAATGTCACCATTAACACCTCCTTTAGCCAGTATCAGCACCATTAACCTTTGACATTTTTTGTTTGACATATTTTGCAATCTCTCCTTTGCCTCCACCTATCGCTGGCCTTCTATCCAGCTTCACCTGTTCCACCCACCTTAAATACTATATATTTCACCACATTTCTACTTCCCTTTAGCTCTGAAGAAGAGTGATATGGACTCAATGTTAACTGTCTTTCTCTCCACAGATGATATCAGACCTGTTGAGTTTTTCCAACATTTTTTTTGTTTTTGGCTCAAGGGGCAATGGTTGGATTCTTTCTCTTGTTGGAGATGGTCATTGCCTGGCAATTGTGTGATGCGAATGTTACATGCCACTGAACTCCAATAACCACAACCATCTTCCTTTGTGCCAGGTATGACTCCAACCAATGGAGAGTTTTCCCCCCCGATTCCCATTGACTCCAGTTTTGCTGGGGCTCCTTGATGCCATTCTGTCAAATGCTGCCTTGATGTTAAGGGCTGTCACTCTCACCTCACCTCGGGAGTTTAGCTCTTTTGTCCATGTTTGAACCAAGGCTGTAATGAAGTCAGGAGCTGAGTGGCCCTGGCGGAACCCAAACTGGGCATCAGTGAGCAGGTTATTGCTAAGCAAGTGCCACTTGATAGCACGGTTGATGACCCCTTCATTACTTTACTGATGATCGAGAGTAGACTGATGGGGTGGTAATTGGCCGGGTTGGATTTGTCTTGCTTTTTGTGTACAGGACATAGCTGGGCGATTTTCCACATAGCCGGGTAGATGCCAGTGTTGTAGGTATTCAGGAACAGCTTGGCTCGGAGCGTGGCAAGTTCTGCAGCACAGGTCTTCAGTACTATTGCCAGAATATTGTCAGGGTCCATAGCCTTTGCAGTATCCAGTGCCTTCAGCTGTTTCTTGATATCACGCAGAGTGAATCGAATTAGCTGAGGCATCTGAGATGCTGGGGACCTCCAGAGGAGGCTCAGATGGATCATTCACTCGACACTTCTGGCTGAAGACTGTAGCAAGTGCTTCAGCCTTATCTTTTTCACTGATGTGCTGGGCTCCCCCACCATTGAGGATGCGGATATACGTGGAGCTTCCTGCTCCAGTGAGTTGTTTAATTGTCTGCCACTGGATGTGGCAGGATGGCAGAACTTAGATCTGATCTGTTGGTTGTGGAATCGCTTAGCCCTGTCTATCACTTGTTGTTTGGCACACAAGTAGTCCTGTGATATAGCTTCACCAGGTTGATACCTCATTTTTAGGCATGCCTGATGCTGCTCCTGACATGCCCTTCTGCACTCTTCATTGAACCAGGGTTGATCCCCTGGCTTGATGGTAATGGTAGAGTGGGGGATATGCTGGGCCATGAGGTTACAGATTGTGTTAGAGTGCAATTCAGCTGCTGCTATTAGTTCACAGTGCCTTATGGGTGCCCAGTCTCGAGTTGCTAGATCTGTTCGAAATCTATCCCATTTAGCACGATGGTAGTGCCAAACAACATAATAGAGGGTATCCTCAATGTGGAGGCGGGACTTCATCTCCACAATGACTGTGCAGTGGTCATTCCTACTGATACTGTTATGGACAGATGCATCTGCGGCAGGCAGGTTGGTGAAGATGAGGTCAAATGTGTTTTTCCCTCTTGGTTCCCTCACTACCTGCCGCTGATCCAGTTTAGTAGCTATGTTATTTAGGACTCAGCCAGCTCAGTCAGTAGTGGCGCTACCAAGCCACTCTTGGTGATGGATGTTGAAATCCCCCATCTAGAGTACATTCTGTGCCCTTACCACCCTCAGTGCTTCCTCCAAGTGATGTTCAACATGGAGCAGTGATTCATCAGGTTTGGGTGGGGATGACATGTAATCAGCAGGAGGTTTCTTTGCCCATGTTTGACCTGATGCCATGAGACTTCATGGAGTCCAGGGTCGATGCTGAGGTCTCCCAGGGCAACTCGCTTCTGACTGTATACCACTGCCGCCATCTCTGCTGGGCTTGTCCTGCTGGTGAGACAGGACATATTCTGGGATGGTGATCCTGGTGTCTGGGACATTATCTGTAAGGTACGATTCTGTGAGGATGACCTTTTAGGCTGTTGCTTGACTAGTCTGTGAGACGGCTCTCCCAATTTTGGCACTATCCCCCAGATGTTAGTAAGGAGGACTTTGCAGGGTCAACAGGGCTGAGATTGCCATTGTTGTTTCCCGTGCCTAGGTTGATGCTGGGTGGCCCGGTTTCATTACTTTTTTGTGACTTTGTAACAACTGAGTGGCTTGCTGGGGCATTTAAGAGTAAGGATGACAGATTTCCTTCCCTAAGGGGCGTTTTTACAACAATCGACAGTGGTTCTATGACCATTAGCCTTTTAATTTCAGATTTTTATTGAATTCAAATTCTGCCATCTGTTGTGGCAGGATTCAAGCCTGGGTCCCCAGAGCATTACCTTGGGCCTCTGGATTACCAGTCCAGTGACAATACCACTATGCTATCCCCTCTCTGACCTCGAGTGCCACACATTAAGCTACAAAGTGACCTGGGTTGTTGTTTTTGGTGCTGGGTGTCTGTTGCCAAGCTGCTGTAGCCACTGGTCATTGTGGTGGTGCACACCAGCCTACAGGAGGTATCTCTGTTTTCCTGTAGCCAGCTAGTGACTCCCAGGTGTGATAGTCGATGCCTCAGGCCTTCATGTCCATCTCCAAACACTTTCTCAAACTTGGCTTCTTCAAGGACTTGCATCCTTGAAGTGTAGCTTGGGGTGTCCCACTGATCAGCTGGTTTTAGCTTCCTCACCACACAAAGTACTTGGGTACGTGACTGTCTTCTGTCCTGCGGACATGTCTGGACCAACAAAGCCACTTCTTTTCGAGTGCTAACAAACATGGCAGCTCTGCTTTTGAGAAGACTACTGCCTTTGTGATTATTGTCCTGCCAGGATATACCCGTAATGCACCACAGACAGCAAAGATAGAAATTGAGCCTTTCTTTTGATGCTGTGAAGTCATCCGTATTTCACAACCATACAGCAAGGTGCTGAGGATACGGGCCTTATAAACCAGCTTCATTCCTTGCCCTTCTTGGTATGCTATTAACCAATTCTAACTTTAAACAATCTGCACTGCACTGCACTGGACTGGACTATACATGTAACCCTTCCAATCAGTCTGGACTGAAATCAGAATTTGTGTAGTAAATTGCACTCCTTAAGTGCCCAGTTTTAAACTTTGGGCTTCCTGAAATTTTAAGTGCTGGATAACTGATTGCAATTGACTTGCAAATTTAGATCAGTTACAACCATTCTGTCCCAGCACAAGTGTGTGCTTGGCAATAGGATCTTGTGGAAACTGGGCACCAAGTGTGTATTTAAACATAGCATTCAATTTATTTGTGATCTTCACGTACCAAGGATTCAGCAAAGCAGCTCTGTGCTGTTCAGCAGGAGCGCTATAATTTGTAACTGAGCACAGGTGGTAAAATTTATTTTTTTTCCCCTCCAGGTGCTTCTAGTCAGTAGTAGTCGTCATCCAGACCAATGGATTGTGCCAGGTGGAGGAATGGAGCCCGATGAGGAGCCAGGTAGTGCAGCAGTGAGGGAAGTTTATGAAGAGGTTGGTACATAGTCCCTTAAACTTTTCTGCCTCACTTTGTCACTTTTTCTTTGGTAAACTTTGCTTTTTTTCTACTCTTGAAAATATGTTGGCGCACATCTATGATGCTAGCACTTCTGATTCTTATATTAATGCAACCTGTCTTTCTGATATAACGGTCTACAAAGGTGTTCTGTCTTAATACATGATAACGTACAGAAATAATCCACTCATTTTCTTAAATGTCCTATAAATTGGCAATGTGATATATTTTGTAGGTCTATTCCCCTGTTCCATTTTCTATCTGATTAGTGGTTGTGATGGGTTTATGTAGCATTTCACTACCCACCAGATAAACCTCTCCAGCCTGGTGGTTTTTGTCTTGCTCTGTTGATTACTTTGACGAGTACTTGACACCTGTCAAAATGGATGCCATGGCTGAGTTAAATGTAAAAGCTTTCACTTAATCCTGTGATTAACTCATTGAATAATTCAAAAGCCAGTGCCGAAACTGAATGGTGAGCTTTTAATTTGCTGCTAGTGTGCTTCAGTCTGGTTCTTGAGTTCTTTGTCTAGCGAATTTGCCAGCTGTTCATCCTGCCTGCCATGAGAAGCACATTCAAAATCCTACCTTTCAGCAAACGCCATTGAGGTTTACAGGAGTACATGTCATTTGATTGCTATAATCTTGCTCGTGAATTTCTCTAGCCATGCAATCAACCCAAACTATTAACACCATTTTTTTGTGTATTAACTCCAATACATTTCAATATGTTAACTTTTATGAAGGTAACTGGTAAAGTCTTACTATATGTTGAGTTGAATCATTTCTGTAGGTAAGTGTGCTGGGCCAGGTGCTCCTGCATTCTCTGCCACAGTAGAGCTTTCGGACCCTAATAAGCAAATGGCAATTTAAGCAGGATAATTCCAGTCTTGGGGCTTCTTAATGTCAGAAACCACTCTGTGGTGTGGCATTGGTTTGGCATTCTTTCAACTCCAGGCACCTTTACTTCTTAGAATTAGGAGCTTGTAGGTTTGATTGGGAGGTCCACCACAGAATTTAACTTTTTTCTGAAAAACTGAAATGTGTAACTGATCTTAAAACCAGTATGTTGTCAAATACCTTTTTAAGAAGCTATACATTTCCCAGATATAATTCACACTTAATGGAATTTAAAGTTTTACAAAATTCAGAATCAAGTAATTTTTGATACCACCATGGTTGAAAGGAGTGAGGAAGATAGTTTTAGTGACTCACTAATTCCTGATTTATGCAAGTTTCAAAGGCCTGTAAATGAGGAAGAAAAACTGAAGGGGGCAAGGAGCCTCTCAACTTTGTCTGGGGAAAGAATGAATTAGAATAGGAGATGGTGAATTTCAGTATTGGGAGGAAAAAACACTTTCAAGCTCTGAAGGATCAACTGGGGCAAGTTCACAGGAGCATTGACCATTGTGTTTTAGTATTTTGTACTACGATGGCTATAACTGAGATCGGAGGCATGTTTTGCAGTGTGAGAGATGAGACATACTGACAACAAATAGATGATGAAGTACTTGTATTCCTTAGAATTTGCAGCACAGAAACAGACCATTCAACCCAACTGCTCTTGCTCCATATGAACCTCTGCCCTATTTACTTCATTACTTCAACTTGACCTATCAGCTTATCCTTATTCCTCCCTTCAGCCTTCCCTACATGTCTTAACTCTCCCTTTTATAGCTATTCACCCTAACTACTCCCTGTTGTAGAGTTCCACATTCTAATCAAGAAGTTTCTCCTAGATTTCTTAATGACTTATTGAATATGTCAATGACTATCTTACTTATGGTGCCTGTATTGGTCTCCTCAACAAGTGACATCATCTTTTCTATGACTATTTATTGATTTCCTTCATAATTTTCAAAATCTCTGGTTGCCCATCAGTCTTCTCTCTCTAAGGGAAAAGATACCCAGCTGATGGTTGTACCCTCTCCATTCTGGTGCTAACCTTGTAAATTTGTTTGCACTTTTAAAATCATTGAGGCCATCAAGTGGATTGTTAAAGCTTCTAAGGGGAAGAATTGATCTTTAGTTTGACTTACAAAATGTGATCATAGATTAAGTCAGAACTTTCAAGAGGATGGATAATTTGGCTTCTGTAGATTTAGAAAATACTGACATAAAGACATTAGGGTAGGTGGGAATACTTGGGATGAACTCCATAATTTTCAAAGTTCATGCAAGGTGGATAGGAGATAAGAGATTAAAGAGAATTCACAGGACAATGAGTTGAGTTTTGAGCAATTAATGAGGACTTGATCCCAACAAATAATGGTGGAACATAATGGGATGATGGAGAAATACTAGTTTAGCAAAATCTAAAAAGCAGATGGGAGAAAGGTTTTTTTTTCTTCAGGAGAGCTGGCAAAGGTCTCCTTAAGATGGAAGAGCGGAACCAATGACTGACTGAAGTTGTCAGTCGGGGGGAGGTGGTGGCAGAGTTCAATTAATAATCTGGAATTAAAAGCTAGTCTTGGTAATAGTGACCATGAAATCATTGTCGGTGGTCGTAAAATCCCATCTGGTTCGCTAATGTCCTTTTATAGAAAAGGAAATCTGCCACCCTTACCTGGTCTCGGCAGTGATTCCAGACCCACAGCCATGTGACCCTTAAATGCCCTCTGAAATGACCTAGCAAGCCACCTGGTTGTATCAAACTGCTATGAAGTCTAAAATAAAACCGGATGCGCCACCTGGTATTGACCTAGGCACCAGAAGTGACAACGGCACACTCAGCCCTGTCAACCCTGCACAGCCCTCATTGCTAACATCTGGGGGCTTGTGTCAAAATTGGGAGAGCTGTCCCAAAGACTAGTCAGGCAACAGCCTGACATTCTGTCTGTAAGATAAGGTTCCATGATTGACTCTGTCCCAGACACCACATTCACCATCATTGGGATGTGCTGTCCCACTGACAAAGACCCATCAGAGGTAACAGCACAGCAGTATAGAAACAGGAGGGGGTTGTCTTGAGAGTCTTCAATATTGACTCTGGAGGGCATGAAGTCTCATGGCATCAGGTCAAACATGGGCAAGGAAACCTCCTGGATGCCACCTAACCCCCCCCTACCCTAAATCAGTCAACTGATAAATCAATACTCCTCCATCTTGAACCACTTGGAAGAAGCGCTGAGGGTGGCAAGGGCACAGAATGTACTCTGGGTAGGGGACTTCATTGTCCATCACCAAAGTTAGCTTGTGCTAAATGAGAGAGATTTCAAACTGATCTAGCAAATTGAAGCTGGGCATCCATGAGGTGCTGTGGGCCATCAGCAGCAGCTGGATTGTACTTGATCTCAATCTGTAACCTCATGGCCAAACATATCCCCCACTCCTGGCCATCAAGCTGGGGGATCAATCCTGGCTCAGTGAGGAGTACAGGAGGGCATGCCAGGAGCAGCACCAGGCATACCTAAAATGAAGTGTCAACCTGGTGAAGCTGCAACCCAGCACTACTTGCGTGCCAAACAGTGGAAACATAGTTCACTAGACTGAGCTAAGCAATTCCACAACCAATGGATCAGATCTAAGCTCTGCAGTCCTGCCACATCAGTCGTGAGTGGTGCATACGAATTAGCAGTGGAGTAGGCCACTAGGCCCCCTCAAGCCTTTTCCATCATTCAGTAAGATCACAGCTGATCTGAATGTGACCTCATCTCCACATTGCTGTGTACCCCAGCCTTTCACCCCTTCTTAATCAAGAAACTGTCTAGCTCAGCCTTAAAAATATTCAAAGACTCTGCTTCCACCACCTTTGAGGAAGAGAGTTCCAAAGACACTCACCCCTCAAAGATTTCTCCTCATCTCTGTCTTAAATGGGTGACTTCTTATTTTTAAACAGTGACCCCTAGTTCTAGATTCTCCCACAAGAGGAAACATCCTCTCCACATCCACCCTGTCAAGAGCCCTCAGAATCTTAAAGGTTTCAATTAAGTTGCCTCTTGCTCTTCTAAATTCCAGTGGATACAAGCCTAACCTGGCCAGCCTTTCCTCATAAGACAACTCACCAATTTCTGGTATTAGTCTAGTAAACCTCTGAAATACTAATGCATTTACATCTTTCTTTAAATAAGGAGACCAGTACTGTGTACACTGCTCCAGATGTGGTCTCAGTGATGCCCTGTACAACTGAAGCATAACCTCCCTGCTTTTGCCCACATTATACTCCATTTGCTAGATCTTTGCTTGCTCATTTAACCTAATCTATCTTTCACTTTGTAGCCTCCTTATTTCCTCTCCACAATTTACTTTCCTACCTATCTTTGTTGTCAGCAAATTTAACCACCATTCCTTTGGTTCCTTCACCAAGTCATTTATATAAATTGTAAAAAGTTGAGGCCCCAGCACTGATTCCTGTGGCACACCACTTGTCACATTCTGCCAATCGGAAAAAGACCCATTTTATGCCTACTCTGCTTCCTGTTAGCCAGCCAATCTTCTATTCGTGTCAATATGTTACCCCCTACACCAGGAGCTTTTATTTTCTGCAATAACCTTTGATGTGGCCCTTTAGATTTCCAGAAGGCCTTTGATAAGTATAGTACATCCACCGGTTCCCCTTTATCCACAGCACATTTAACTCCTTCAGAGAACTGCAAAAAATTGGTTAAGCATGACTTCCCTTTCACAAAACCTTGTTGACTCTGTCTGATTGCTTTGAATTTTCCCAAGTGCCCTGTTATAACAATAGCTTCTAACATTTTCCCTATGACAGACGTTAGGCTAACTGGCCTGTAGCTTCCTGCTTTCTGTCTCCCTCTCTTTTCGAATAAAGGAGTTATATTTGTTATTTTCTAATCTGGTGGAGCCTTCTCTGAAACCAGGGAATTTTGGACAATTAAAACCAACACATCAACTATCTCACCAGCCACTTCTTTCAAGACTTTGGGGTGAAGTCCAACCGGACCAGGGATTTGTCAGCCCCAACAATTTGCTCAATGCCACTTTCCTTGGTGACTAATTTTCTCGTGTTCCTCCCTCCCTCCCATTTCCTGATTTACAGTTATTTCCAGGATATCCTCTATAGCGAAGACTAAAGCAAAATACCTGTTTAATTCATCTGCCATCTCCCTACTTTCCATTATCAATTCCCCAGATGCACTTTCTATAGGACCAATGCTCACTTTAACTCTTTTATTTAAATACTTATGGAAACTCACACTATCTGTCTTTACATTACTAGCTAGCTTTCTCTCATACTCTAATTTTTCCCTTTTCTCTCATTAATCATTTTGTCATTCTTTGCTGTTCTTTTATATTCTGTCTAATCTGATCATCCACCTTTGTGCAATCATGTGCTTTTTCTTTAACTTATTAGCTAACTATGGATTGGCAATAAATGCTGGCCTAGCCAGCGATGCTCAGATGCCAAAAACAAATTCTTAAAAAACCCTTGCTAAGTACATACCTTGATGGTAAAGCAGTTCTGGGATTGGCACTCTGCTATTCTAAATACTTAATCAAGTTTTAGCTTATTAGGTAGAAAGAAGGAAGATTCACTTGCATTTATATATCACCTTTCCTGACTTGAGTGTCTCCAGGTAACTGACCCAGGAAATGTAGCAGCCAAATTGTGCAAAACAAGGTTCCATCAGTGTGATCGTGACTGGATATGCCTTAACATTAGCCAGGACAACAATGAGAATTCCCCTATTCTTCAAAACAGTCCATGGGATCTCTTGTACCCATCTAAGGGGACAAACAGGGTCTCAGTTTAACATTTGATCTGAAGGAAACGGTCATCAGTGCTGGTCTGATCAAAAGAGAAGGAAAGCTTCTTGAAGTCACCAAGAATGGTGTTTTTTTTAATAGAGGAAGTTGGATTTAATAGAATTGATATTTTTGATTGCCATTAAGTTTTCAAGACTAGAATAGATGAGTTTAATGTGATTTTTAACTCAGGATATTGAGGGTGGGTGACTTTAAAGGCGCTTGAGAGCAGCATAGACTTCAGAACAAACACAAGACATTGTAAGTTGGAAAATGGACGAGAGAAAGAGGTGAAACTCTGGTTTCAGGGAAAGAAATAAAGCTCAATACGGATGACTGGATGGAAATGAACATAATCCAGTTTTGAGGGAAACAGTGTGTTAGCAGATTAAACAGCTGTGCTTTGGGTGTCTTAATAAATTGTACATCTTTGAACAATAAGAGTATTATCCAGTAGTGGTGAGCAGACTAATAAAGGGGTGAATTGCTGCCTTTGCCAAGTTTGAGAGACAATAGCAGATTCTATGTGGTGTGCCTGGTAAACCTCAGGGTCTCCTGGGCAAAGTGACATGATGAAGGTATTTATCCAATCTCAAATTGGTAGTGCTGCTATGCTGGAGTATGCACATGCTGGTACAGCTTCGAAGCAGAGCAATACCTCAATTCTAGGTCCCTGACTGTAAAACTCAATTGGACTGCAGGCCCCTCCAAGAGGAACAGTACTAGCCTCCTTGAGCAGCAGTGGACCAGAAAGAGCCAAAAGGATATGTGAGATGGAAAGTGGACAAGTATTCATGGTTAGTGATATTGATTTTTGAGCAAGAGAATTTTAACAAATGGAATGGTAGTCACCGTAGCATAAAAACATGCCTGACTTTGTAAATTATGGCAAGGCAGAATACAATTGTCCATCACACTCTTTTCTGTTTTGCCCTCTACCATCTTCCTGTTGAGTGCTGGCAGTAATCCAGTTCTACAAGTACTCATTCTGTTTTATAGTGCAGAGTAGTTTCAACAACAGAAGGGTGGTGATGGCAGTGTAAACATGGCCACCACTCACTTAATGAGTCACTCTCCTGGTCCATAGGTGACAAGTTTAATGTAACTTTAAAACAGCCCCACATACCAAGGCCACAGCCTCTTCCTCACACCTGAAATGCATTGGCCCAAACTTCAGGTGGTCATATATTTTTGCTGTGTACAGGGGCCAGAGCAGGGGCCTTTGTTACAAAAATAAAGCTTGGCTTCAAATTATCATTAAAATCAAACAGTCAGCTCTTTCTGTTTTCAATGGAATGTACCCTAGCTCAATATAATGAGCAGCCCCTGATTCCACTCTAAATGATCCTTCCCAGTTAATACTACAGAAATTGTGCTGTGGTTATGGAATTGGCTTTTGTATAATTCACCCAGATACTGATGCAGATTAACACTGGAGCAAAGCAATTCATACATGTCTGGCTTAATCAGCAGCAGGGTCACAAGGGTGTGTGGTAAAGCAAACTGGAAAAGTGGCCGAGTTGGCACAGTATATAATAGAAATGTAACCCTGAATTCTGGAAATGGAATGAAAACACAAGGGATGCAAGAAAGTCAGTAAGAAACCCTTTGATAAACTTTTGGATAGTTACTCATCAAAACAAAAGATAATGCAACAAAAATATAAACCTTCGTATATATGGCAAACATGTTTACACAATAGTGTGTATGTTTTGATCAGCTATTCAGTTGACACAACATTTGAGCTGCATAAGAAACGGCTCTAATTTTATGCTGGGTCAGCAAATCAGAGAGGACTGTTTATTGTATTGCTGACTGGGTTTGCACGATGCAGCACCTGCCTGGACCTGACCATGTACACAGGATTTTACTGATATGTATTGAAGCTATTTGAAACTCGCAGAAAGTATTTATTGTTAGGTTATGGATCATGCACAAAATGCGTTATATGAAATTTTAAGCTGAGGACGACAGATGTGTATATATTTAGTCTGAATCAAAATAGCAAGAATAACCATTTTTCCTTTATGCCTTCAAATGCGTACCACATTGCTCTGCCCTTTTTCATTGCTTGAAATTTTGTTTCTTTTTCTATACATCATTGACGTGGATTGTGCTGGCATTTATTACCATCTCTAGTTGCCCTTGAGAGTTGATGGTGGGCTACCTTCTTGAACCATCGCGGTTCCACTGCAGGTGCTCCCACAGTGGTTAGGTGGGGAGTTCTAGGATGTTGACCCAGGAATGGTGATGTATTTCCGTACATAACATTAGGGAGTTTGGCAGCTAATTCTAGAACTACTTAATAGCTAATTGGCTGAAATGTTTTCCTTCCCTCTTCTACGATTGGGGGGAATTTAAGTACCATTTATAATTTTGTTTTGAACTCTAAATGTAGATTTGCTACTGCCCTCTCAAAAGCAACTTGCAATTATGTAATGCCTTTAACATAGAATGTCTCAATACTCCACAGGAGCACTGGTGCAATATTGTAATTGGCTGTGAACTCTGTGGCTGGCTCATACGATTTTGATGGCCTTGAAGTCTTTTTCCTAATTTAAGTTTCTCAGATTGATTTGTATAGTGTATATATAAGCACACATAGTATAGTTGGTTTAATTTATAATGTTAATACGGATTAGAAGGTTATAGAAGTCAGTGAGTATTAAATAAAATAGGTGATGATGAACAATCCCCTGTCCTTGTCAAATGTCACATGCGTGTCCAGCATATAGATCATGAAGACACCTGTCTGTTTTCCCCCACCATAACTTGAGACTAGTTTCTAGGATGTCCACTGCTACCCAACCTGAAGTCAGTTAAATGAATGCAAGCAGGGAATTGAATGTGGCTACACCAGCTAAGCTGCTGGTGCTGGAAATATTTCACTGCTTATCCAAATGCAAAACTGTCCTAGACCTACCACTTTGCTACCACTATCACCAATTTTGGTTGTCTTGGATTTTTTTTTTCTTTTTGGAGAATCTATGATATGCATTTTTTTTTTATATATCTATGTATATGCAGGCTGGTGTGAAAGGAAAGTTGGGAAGATTACTGGGAATATTTGAGGTGAGTTTCACTTTTGAATGATTAAATTTAAATTTATACATTTTATTGAAACTTTACTTGATCACTGATCACTATGTATGACAAAGCATCCCCCAGTATAATAACTGCACCTTCGTCATTTTAAAACAACACATTCTCCCTGCCACCCCCACCCCCCTGCCATATCCTTGCTTTTTATGTATCTATTGCTTGTCCTGAGAACATGGCCTTGTGCTTCTTACTAGTTTCCTCTAGTAAGAAATTCATTATTTACCTTGTCTGCCTATTTGAACAACTTTATCAAATCTCCCCACAATTTCAGTTTGAAAGCATACAGCCTTTCTATGTCAGGCACCTCATTCCTGGCATTATCTTTCTGAAATGTACTTTCACCAGGGCGCTTATAGACGATGATGGCAAGGAAGTAGAAACTGTACACCATATTCTCGATGTGCTTATCAATGTAGTATAATAATAGATGCCCTGGAGTGACTTTAAGGTTATAATCCTATGCAAATAAGATAAAAGCAAAATACTGCAGATGCTGGAAATCTGAAACAAAAACAAAATTAGCTGGAAAAACTTTTTACATCTGGGTATGATTCTCTTCAAGAATTCCATTTGTCTTTTTCTTTTCCTCTTCACTCTACTTTTTTTCGTTTCTTTTGCTGCAGTAAAAAATTAATCATTCAGGATATTTTGATTCTTTTATTCCCTTTCCCAAAATATTTTTACATGTCTGTGTTACACAATTTTTGCCCATTCTCCTAAGCAGCATCCTTCTGAAATCTCCTGCTCTAGTGGGTCTAAGACTGTTTTAAACATGAATAAGGGTGTTAGAGCAGATCTAACTAAAGCGAATTAGGAAGCTAGGTTAAAAGTAGGACAGTATCAATGCAGTGGTGGACTTTTAGGGAGATGTTTATTCGCTTACAGCAAAGATTTTTCCCAGTGAGAAAGAAAGGCTCTTTGAGAAGGTTACATGTTCTATGGCTGAATAGGATAGGATCAAATTGAAAGAAACATTGTACAAATCTGCAAGGATTAGCGGTAGGTCAGAAGATTGGTCAAAGTTTAAGAACCAGCAAAGAATGACAAAACAGAGGGAGAAAAAAAAAGAGTGAGAGAAAGCTAGCTAGTAATATAGAAGTAGATAGAAAAAGTTCCTACAAGTATTTAAATAGGAAAAGAGTAACTAAAGCTGGTGTTGGCCATCAGAGTGAGTATCTGGGGAATTGATAATGGAAAACTAGGAAATGGCAGAGGTGTTGAACAGGTATTTTATCTGTCTTCACAGTAGAAGACTTAGCTTCTCAAAGGTACTCAAATCAAAAGGTGAATGGCAGGAAGGAACTTAAAACAATCGCCAGGGAAAAGGTGCTGCGAAAGGTTGTCCAGTCCCCAGGACTAGATGGCCTACATCCTAGAGTCTTCAAAGAAATGGCTGCAGAGATAAATGCATTGGTTATAATCTTACAAAATTCCTTAGATTCTGGAAGGTTCTAGTGGATTGGAAAATAGCTAATGTTTCACCTTTTATTCAAGAAAGGAGGGAGACAAAGTAGAAATGACAGGCCAGTTAGCCTAACGTTATTGGGAAATTGCTAGAATTCATTGTTAGAGGTTATAGCAGGATACTTTAAAAAATATATATATCATTGCAGGCAAAGTCAACATGGGTTTGTGAAAGGGAGCTTGTATTTAACTATTTTATTAGGAGCTTTTGAGGAAGTAACAAGCCAAGCAGATAAAGGGGAACTGGTAGATGTGGTGTATTTGGATTTCTAGAAGGCATTTGATAAGGTGCCACATCAAAGTTACAACACCAGATAAGATTACATGGTGTAGCGGTTAACATATTAACATGAATAAAGGATTAGTTAGCTAGCAGAGAGTAGGGATAATTTTTTTTTTTCGAGTTGGCAAGCTGTAACATGTGGAGTGCCACAGGGATCAGTGCTGGGGCCTCAGCTATTAAAAGTCTGTATCAATGATTTGGATGAAAGGACTGAATGTATGGTAGCTAATTTTGCTGCTGACACCAAGATAGGTACAAAAGTAAGTTGAGTGGAGGCAGAGAGTCTGCAAAGGGACATGGGTTAAGTGAGTAGGCAAAAATTTGGCAGATGGAGTATAATGTTGGAAAAAATGAACTTGTCCACTTTGGCAGGAAGAATGGAAAAGCATTATACTATTTAAATGCAGAAAGATTACAGAACTCGATGGTACAGAGGGATCTAGGTGTCCTGGTACATGAATCACAAAGTTAGTATTCAGGCACAGCAAGTGATTAGGAAGGCAAATGGAATGTTGACTCCTATTGAAAAGGGAATGGAATATAAAAGTAGGGATGTTTTTACTGTAGCTGTTCAGGACCTTGAGATCACATCTGGCATACTCCATACAGTTTTAGTCTCCTTATTTGAAAAAGATATATAATTACATCAAAAGCAGTTCAGACAGGATTCACTCATTCCTGGGATCAGGGGCTTAACTTATGATGAAAGGTTGAATAGGTTGGGCCTATACCCATGAGAGTTTAGAAGAACGAGAGGTGATCTTATTAAAACATGTAGGATCCTGAGGGGACTTGATAGGGTGGATACCAGGAGGATGTTTCCATTTGTAGGAGAGGCTGGAAGTAAGGGGTGCAGTTTGATTAAGGGGTCCACCGTTTTTAAGATGGAGATAAGACTTTTTTTGAGGGTTATTAATATGTGGAAGTGAGGGCTGGGCCATTTGAATTTATTCAAGGCAGAGTTAGACAGATTTTTGATAGACAGGGGAGTTAAGGGTTATGGGGGACAGACAGCAAAATGGAATTGAGACCACAGCCAAATTAGCCATGATCTTATTGAATGGTGGAGCAGGCTCAAAGAGCGGAATGGCCTATTCCTACTCCTAAGTCCTATGTTCCTAGTCCTGTCAGTTTGCTATAGAGCTCCATTGGTATTAGTAAGCTTAGATACTCATCCCTTTCTATCAAAGTCTAGATTATATATTTCTGTAGGTAGGACCATGCAGCACCCATTACCAGCTGCCTGCTAGTCTGAAATATCTGTGCTTCATTATCACATGTTGTCTGCCCTCTAGCCATCTCCATCCTTATTCTGCCATTCTCTTTGTCACGGACCTTGAATTTTAACAGCCAGTATTGTCTTTATTTTTCTTTATTGTCCAAGTTTCTGAGGCAGACAGGAAAGTGGATAGAATGTAGCATCTTGGGAGTTTTTTTTTTGTTTCAAACTTGAGTTTTCTTGTTAACACAACCTTCATCTTTACAAAATTACTTCTGGCTCTTTCCTTTTTCTGACTTCAGCATTGCATCCACCATCTTCTGTTTTATCATTTGTCCTAAGTAGACAAACCTATCTACTTGTTCCAGTGCGACACCATCTGCTTCAATCTTCACTCTAGTTTCGTCTAATGTATTCTTTCTGACGGCCATTGTTTTTGTGTATTAATCTTCTATATTTTTCTTGATCTACAATATTTTGTAGGGCCTCTTCTCATTCTGCAAGTAGTACTAAGTTGTCTTCAAGACACAAGTTTGTTCTTGTCTCCAATTTTTGTCCCTGGAAGTACCTCTGATTCTCTGTACGATGTATTTTCACGTTTTTCCCTAACCTTTATTGAGAGCCATAGACCTGAGCATTTTTCTGATCAAACTGTATTCTTATGATGCAACGTAATCGTGGAATGTATACCTAATAACTTCTGATTCCCATGCAGCAAATGCAGATAGATACATGGCTCTCAGATATACTTTGCCAATTGTCCTCTGTATATATAATATAAACATCTGTAAATTCTCTGTTTACTCCTTTTTGAGTGCATTTTTTCTTTGCAATAGAATAGAGACCGAAAACACAGAACCTATGTGTATGTTCTTGTAGTGACGGAAATTCTGGAAGATTGGGAGGATTCCGTTAACATTGGTGAGTTCAAAATATTTTCATTATTGATGGATTCACTGCTTGATGCATTCAAAGTTAATGTAACATTACAGAACCATAAAGAAAACGGCTCCAAGGTAGGCATTAGTGGATTTCACAACTGTAAGTAAATGTCATTGTGATTTAAAGTAGGTGGCGTTTTAAGCCTGGATGTTAAGCCAAGATGTCAAGTACTATGTTTTCAAAAATAAGTGAAGAACCTTAGAATGAAAAGTTTAAAACCTTATTGAATTAAAACCTCGATAATCTGATCCCTCTAGGGGGTGTGGGGGAGGGACAGAGTAATGATGCTATCCCAATAGAAATTTCATTGCAGTGCAGCTACACGTGAGTGGAATAGAGAGGAGAGGAGTGGGGTGGGGTGGATGCTCCTTGTTGGAACTAGCAGAGATACTAAATGCTGTGGGCTGCTTTGGATAAATGATAACCCTACATCTACATGCTTTAGAAACTTGTCTTTCTCCCCAGCTCTACTTAACTCTGTCACCTTAAGTTACCATTTTTTTTTCTCACTTCAACAGAAAACTGTACTCTTTCAAACAGGATAATGCTCTGGTCCTTATGAAAAGGAGCACCCTGATATGCAGAGCAATACCACAGGAGATTTATCTGATTTGAATTTGGCTGTGTTAACCCAGTACATTTCTCTGACCACCTGCAGCATGTATTTTACCCATAATTTGACACCAATGGCTACTCTCTGAAATTTCAAATCTTACATTGTTAACATTATCTATCAAATGAATATACTTAAATCATTTACTTTGTTTTAGTAAAACGCACATATCAGAATTCCTAACTGGTGGTTTGAGAGGAAAATGAAATGACGCAATATAAATAATAATCCTGCGTAAAATAGTTTATATACACATATTCTTGTATTATCAACGCAGAAGCTGTGCTAGTCTGAACTATATCTTTTAGAAATTTCCATGTGCCATCTGAGACTCAAAACACATGGAGTTCCTTTTGTATCCCTAAGGAAGTTACTGGGTTTTCAAATAATGGCCACATTCAACTGCCTGTCATACAGGAAACTTAACAAATCAGTCCTCCTGACAATAAGTGTGATTCTTTTTTCCTCAAGCTCTGCAGTCCACCAACAACTCGCAACATTTGTATTTAGTTTTAGTCGATTCTGACTAACCTTTCAAAAAAAATTATGGTTAGTCACTGAACTGAAGGAGCCTTTGTGGTGCTAAAACAAGGAAAGCTGACATTTAATTTGTGTGGGAGGGGGGTCCTGGATTAGAATGTAGAGGGGGTTGTGCTTCAGTTGTACAAAGCTGTGGTCAGATCCCACTTAGAATACTGGGTTCAGTTTTGGGCACCATGCTTCAGGGAGGATTCATTGGCCTTGGAGGGGGTGCAGTGCAGATTTACCAGAATGAAACTGGAGCTCAAAGGGTTAAATTGAGGACAGGCTGCATTCCCTTGAGCATAGAAGATTTTAGGTTGGTCTGATCAAGGTGATTAAAATGTTACAAGGATTTGATAGGGTAGATACAGAGAAAGTATTATCTCTGGAGAATCGAGAATAAGGACACAATCTTAAAATTAGAACGAGGCCATTCAGGAGGGAAGTTGCAAGGCACTTCGTTACACGAAAGGTAGTGAAAGTATGGAATATTCCTCAAAGGCTGTGGAGGTGGGGGTGGTCAATTAGAACTATCAGACTGAGAATTTTTGTTTGTGTATCAAGGGCTATGAAGCTAAGGCAGCTAAATGGAGTCTCGTGGGTTGAGTGACCTACTCCAGTTCCTATGTAAACTTCATTTTTACCAGACAGGTGTCATCCCTGAAACTTTAACCTGCAAGTAGACTTTTTGTAAGTCGATCCATTATTCTCATTCTGACTTTGGATGGATTAGTGGTTTTATTTATGGCTGCTGCTCTCATCAGTTTCCATTTACAGGAAATACTACTTCGGACCTTCTCCAGAGGGAAGAACCAAGTCTGAGGTGCTGGAGGGAGGTTGGGGGGTGGGGTGGGGGGAGAAAATTTATGATCCTAGATGTGTACTTTTTAAAGAAGTGGTGTTTTTTTTTATATTTTCCTCTTATTTTGGAACCCATTGATTAATGGGCAATGTGGCTGTTTGGATGGAAGTTGAATCTGCAGATAAAAAGAATGGAAAACATTGTAACTGTTTAATCTGTCATTTCATTTGAACCTTGTAGAAGGCCACTAAATTCAAGTTTTCAGCAGGGTGCGGGGAAGTTAGATATTGCTGAAAAAAGAGACACGTCATAGTTTTTTGTCTTGCACTCATCAGGAATATTCACCACTAACAGGATGCTGCCGTCAAACCAAAGATATTCTGCCTATCTCACATGAGTAATGTGGCTTATGAATTTCCATGCCAGTGTGATGCTAGGTATGTAGGTCATATATCCCAAAGACTGGCAGATCGTAGCAAACAGTATGTCCCAGCCACTGTTTGCAAGGTAGAGACCATACCCAACCAGCCCGTATTTGCAAAACTCAAAACACAATGTCCAACATTAGATGTGATTTTGCAATTGGACAACGTTTGCTAAATAATAAGTGCGCTAAGAATTACACTGAGAACCAATTTAAGATTGCCAGTCAGGCTCATGGTGTGGTGCATTTGCGTGAACTGGAAGCTACATATACAGGGCCCTGTTCTTTGCAGATCGAACATGTGCACACATTGCGGCTCTTTCAGCTAAACAAAATAAGTGACAGCCATTTGCTGGCTCATTCCTTGGGACAATGCCTTGACCAATCAGGGTCAAGCTGCCTAGTTTAAATTTCAAACAATGCTTGGCAGCTAATGGTCAGTCACCATCAGTGGTGCATTCTCCATGGCAACGCCATAGAGGTCAATCAGAGTCCACATGCCAACTAGTCGGCACTCTCTTCTCATACAGTATAAATTATTGTTTTCCCCCTTTATATTGGTGTTCTTGCGAAATGTCCTGATGAGTCTAAGATGAAAAGTTTTGACATTTTTTTTTCAGTAATACTCAAGTTCTCTACTACCAAATGACTAGATGTTGGATAGGGATGGAATGTGATCCTCAAGCTAGTTAATATTTCCAGAAATCCATGTAATGAACTGTATTTATGTTTATTAAGTCACCATTGACAAGAGGTCCTAGTTATGCACTTTTTCTTTTGAAGACTACTTTGCAGCCAATATGTTGACACTTACAGTTTGATGTATTGGCATTGTGGTTTGTGCTGTGACAATGTGTAATTAAGCTTGGTAGGTTAGCATTGTGGGCTATCCATTCTTGTGTGAGGGCAATGTTTGGGATTTAAAAAATTAAGAGCTGTTTGGTTTCTGGAGTGTCTACATGGATGTTTTCCACCAAATGGTGCCCTTTATCATAGAATGGCCCCTTGTGCTGTATCATTCAACTCATCATGCCTGTGACAGCTCTTCAGTAGAGCTATCCAATAGATCCCACTTCCCTGCTCTTTCCCATATCTCTAATTTTGTCCCTTCAAGCATTTATCTAGTTGTTTTTTTTTGAAAGTTGTTGTTGAATTTGCTTCCATCAGCATTTCAGGCAGTGCATTCCAGATCATAACTCACTTTTTAAAAAAAAAGTTACCTAATGTCATCTTTGGTTCTTGTGCAATCACTCTAACTCTGTATCTGTATCCTTTGTTATTGACCCTTCTGCCACTCTCCTTCTCTGCCTCCTTATAAAGCCAAGGACCCCTTACACTTTTTAACATCCTTCTCAACTTGTCCTGCCATCTTCAAAGATCTGTGTGCATATACCTCCAGTGTGACCTGCACCCACTTTAAAATTGAACTATTTAGTTTATATTTTCTTTCCTCATTCTCCCTCCTAAAATGCATCAATTAACACTTTTTTTGTTACATTCATCTGCCCTGAGGCTGCCATTTTACAAGTCAGTCTGTGTCCTGTTGAAGTCTCCTGCCATCATCCTCATTGTTTACTAAATTTTGTGTTGTCACCTGTGAAATCTGAAATTATGCCTTGGATGTCCAGGTCATTATTAAACATCAAAAAGAGCAGTGACCCTTTGGAACGCCACTTTTCTTTTGAACCCCTTGACCCATGAGATGATCTATTCCTCCCTACTTCCCCAAGTGTGAGCTCTTCAATCTGCACTCTGGAAAAGCAACCATTCACTGCTACTCTCTACTCCATTCAATTATTATCTTATTCAATTTTGTATCTGTGTGCTAGATGTCTTTTGTAAGTCCTTATGGTCAGTATCATTGGCAAAATAAATTTTGTTTACATTTTGCTTTCACAGGAAGGAAAAGGAAATGGTTTAAAATTGAAGATGCAATTGAAGTTTTGCAGCGTCACAAACCGGTGCATGCTGAGTACTTGCAAAAGCTGAAACTGGGCAACTCGAACACGAATGGAAACTCTTTGGTCTCCACAAATTCTGTTGGCACAGCTACTGTGTACGTGACCTCTTCCCAAACTTCAGGGATGTCATCTGACCTCAGATGAAATGGACATTCACATCTGGCCTTTCTGCTCTTGTGCAGTCAATTAGGAAATTGCATTCTGCTTTGGAAAGCAGAATGGTCTAGGTTAGATTGTATATGTATAAATACTTTGCATGAATACTTGCAGTGTTGATATGAAACTTTTTATGATGTAAGATAGTGTTGAAAACCAAAGCCATACACTGATTTATGTTAGCATTATTTTGTTAGACATGCCTTGCAGGCCACTAACTGTTTTAAGATTGCATTATATAGAAGGGTATATTTAATCCTGTTTCAATTTTACCATGCATAGCATGCCACAGATGTGAAATGACTTTCTATATTGGTGTTTTACAATGGTAATGTGGTATCTGATGAATGTTTTCCACATCAAAATTAAATTGAGAAATATTTAGAATGAACACTTAGACATCCTATTAGAAAGTCTAATTGCTCAATACAATTTCAAAATTCAAATCTTGAGAAATGAATTGCCCCTTTTTGAATTGTTTGGGTAACTGATTAGAAGCTTTTTTTCAAAACTTGATCATTTGATGTGCTGTTAATTAAATATGCTTATATTCCTGATTTTTAAGAACTCTGTAGCAATGTCCTTAAAGCTTTACTGATCTATAATTGTTCAATGGATATTCCCGTCCCTACCCACCCACCACAATGTTCAATAACTTATAACTTTCAGAATTCCATTACCAATTAAAACAGTTGCCAATTTGACTTTTTGTACTAAATTTATTGCTTTTCCACATCCTGTCCCTTTTTCTGTGTAGTTTTTGTTCCTTTTTGATTTGCCTTTTTACTTGCACTTATTTTTCTCTAAATTCACTTTTCTTTTGTTCACGCTCTCTTTCCATCTCAATTGAAACGTTCTATACCCAAGTCACTCAATAGTTTGGAAAATACTTCTTCTGCAGTTGAAGTGCAGCTAGAGTTTTCAAATGTACCAGACTCCCGCTAAAATGTACCAGACTTCCCGGAGGAAGCTTCTAAAAGCTGAATGGTATCTACTTTAATATTGCCTGTGCCAAATTGAACTGTTTCCCTCAGAATTTTGGTATTTAAAGTAGTTAAAATCAATTCACTTTCACATGTCGGTTGCCTGGATCCGTGTTTTGTTTCCAAGTTTCTCTTTGATTATATGTTTGTACCTTGCTGAAGGGAAGAGGTGATGGTCTGTTTTAAATGAAGTAGCACTCCAGGGTCTCTAGTTTGAGTGCCCCTGAAATGGAAATTATACAAGGCAGTTTAGCAAGATTTTGAATTTTTTTTGTTTTAAAATTGCAATTATAAAAGATTTGTTTTGTGTTTAACTTTTTGTGGGCAAGAATTGGATGATGAGATGGGTTCATGTTCACCTATTATGGGTTGGTCAGAATTCAGCCCTGACTAATCAGTTTCTGTCTCTGGCTACAAGAGTTTCACATGAAATGAGTAGACAGTCTCTATCCATTCCTAGATAAGTAAAAGGCCACAGTACCAAACTGTCTCTTAGCAATATCTCTCTGCCCCATAGTCAGTATGAAGCCTGCTATACTTCACCCTGCTGTATTTGAAGGTGCACCTCAAAGCTTGAAGGACATTGGGAATTTGTTGACCTCCAAGAAATCGTAATACTTTTTTTAATATGAAGAATGGAAGTGTGCTCCATTTATATTTGTTTAAACTCCTGCTCAGTGGCCTCTGACCCTACCTTGATCAAAAGGATTTTTTTGTTAAATGTGTGGTTAAATTGCAATACTGAGTTTGAAGGCAGTAGCCTAAAGACTCCTGCGAATGAACCCACCTTATGCAGTGTCTGCTGTATTTAAGAATTCAATATTGCTTCATTTAATTAGTGCCCTCACAATTTTGTGGTTTCCAGCTCCATTTATAGAGACTTGTCACCTTCCTTAAAAGCTTTCTGTACAGTCCTGAGGACACCATTCGAGAGAGTCTACTGTATTTGATTTTAAAAAAATCATTTTCTTAATGAGACTAATAGTCTTAAATAAAACTGAATTTTGAACAAAATGTGTTCTTTCACTTGTTTCTATTAAGGACTTGTTCTTTAATCCCAATCTGGACAGTAGATGCATGGAAACACCACCTGCAAGTTTCCTTCAAGTTGCACACCATCCTGACTTGGAGATATATGACTGTTCCTTCATTGTCACTGGGTCAGAATCCCAGAACTGCTTTCTAACAGCATTGTTGGTGTACCTATACTACAGACTGCAACAGCTCCACCACCACCACCACTTGGAGGGCAATTAGGGATGGGCAATAAATGTTGGCCTTGCCAGTGATGTCCACATCCCATAAATGAATTTAAAAGAAAAAACCTGGGCATGGAGATGCAAAATATTTACGAAGCATGAATTGTTTGATTAGTTAAACATTTTGAGGAAGAAAAAGAGAAACTCTTGGACAGAGCCGGTGCAGATACAAATGGTACCTTTTTAATTTCTGCCACTGTCGTCACTTTGCTTCACATCCACACTGCAAAACTGACCTTTTATTCTTTGAAGGACACTTCATAATTCACATTGAATAAATGAACTGGCATTACGGTATATAGGTTCACCTTAATGAAGAGGTTCTCCGTTTTGTATTGAAAATAGCGCTGATTTGGAAACGTTTGTAACATCTTTCTAACTTGTGCTCTGAAATAAAGTTGACTAGCTGAATTAGATTATCCCTCCAAGCACAGTATGGCTGTGACTCTGCTAAAACTGTTTTGTTCCATGCTTTTCAAGTGGCTATTCTCAGTACAGTTTGTCTCTTTTTCCCCCTGCTACTGCCATGCAGCATGATGTGATCCTTAAATTAGCACATTGCTGTTATTGTTGGGACATTTTACTTATTGCTTTTTAAAGCTTCTCTGAAAAGATTAAGCTCTTAAGAGGAGCTTTAGCTAGTGGGAAACTATTGGCTACTTTGAATATTACTAGTGAGTTGCATTTTTTTTTGAGAATCAAAACCCTTGCAGCCAGTGAAGTACTTTAAGAGTTGTCACTGTTGTAATGTAGAAAAACAAGAAGCCATTTTCTGCACAGCAAGCTCCCACAAAAACCAATGTGCTGACCAGATAATTTGATTTCACTTGAGGGATTAAATATTGGCCTGGACATCAGGGGGAAAGTGCCATTGCCCTTCTTCAAATTACTGCAGTAGGATCTTTAAAGTTCCTCTGGGAGGACAGGGAGGGCCCTTTGTTTAACATCTCATCTGAAAGACAGGATCTGTGTGTAGCATTCCCTTAATACTGCACTGGGTGTGTTGGTCTAGATTAGGTATTCAAGTTTCTGATGATGGTTGAACCTACAACTGTCAGAGAGATACTAACTGAGCCATGATTGAAATTTCAGCAAGCTGAGAGGTACAAATTCTT
This sequence comes from Carcharodon carcharias, assembly GCF_017639515.1. Classification (NCBI taxonomy): domain Eukaryota; kingdom Metazoa; phylum Chordata; class Chondrichthyes; order Lamniformes; family Lamnidae; genus Carcharodon; species Carcharodon carcharias. Next base: position 85,811,000 of record NC_054479.1, on the reverse strand, counting down.
AAGGAAAACAAAACATTTATCAGCATTACAGTATTGGATGGCTGTCAAGTGAAAAATGTTGCTTTATATTGGGCCCAGAATCAGAGGGGGAGTAGACAAATAGAATACAAGCTTTGTGCCACCCCCAGCTTGATGTGAAATGCGTTTGAAAATTGTAGAGTGAATATACTGAGGTGTGTGTAATTGCCAACAATGGCCAGGGGTAGAACATTAAATGTATTAAAAGAAAATTGATCTAGAATTACTCTAGGTGTAATCTACAAAATATTGGGCTCTAGCTATGTGGAATGGCACTAGTGTGTATGAGCTTTACGTAACTTGGGCTTCAAAAGCAGAAAACATGCACTCTCCTTAAAGTTAACAAAAATCTGAGGTCTGAGTTGTGCATCAACTAGGAAGAAGGTGGTTTTGGTAAAGCAAGTTGAAGTACAAATCACAGCCATGATCTGATTAAATGGCAGAACAGAATTGTTTGGTTGTCTTCTGTTGCATTTTTACACTTGCTCTAGTCTCCATTGAGAATTGTATGGTTGTCTTCTGTTGCCATTTTACACTTGCTCTAGTCTCCATTGAGAAACCAGAAGCCCTCCCTCACGATCACCTTGGAGTATCTAGTTCTGAATAGTATGTATTCATCCTGAAATGTTCAGCTGTATGGAGTTTATCAGAATGTTATTGCCACCATCCCAAAATACTGTGTCATTTTGCCAATGATTCTGTTACTTTTTATTTTCAAATGGAATTATACAATTCTGCTTCACTGTAGTCTTAAATTTCCCATTCCAATTGTCAAAGAGCCTTCATATCCTTATTACTCTATAATTAATAATCCACTTCTTTCCTCATGGACCTTCCTGGCAAGAAACTTATCTGGCAGGGTAATAAAATTCCTGTGTGTATGGGGAAATTCTTAACTCAGCAACCTGCACTGGCCTGCAGTACAGGAGATGGCACTATTAGCTAGTTTCAGAAGTTCAAAACCAACAAGCACTTCATCCATTTATTCTTAATGGGATGTGGGCATCGCTGGCAAGGGGTTGCCCATCCCTAATTGCCTTTGAACTGAGTGCCTTGCTAGGCCATTTCAGAGGGCAGTTGAGAGTCAACAACATTGCTGTGGGTCTGGAGTCACATGTAGGCCAGACCAGGTAAAGATGGTATGTTTCCTTCCCTAAAGACTATTAGTGAACCAGATAAGTTTTTACATCAATCAATAATAGTTTCATGTTCACCATTGCTGAGACCAGCTTTTAATTACAGATTTATTAACTGAATTTAAATTCCATCAGCTGCTGTTTTGGGATTTGAACCCATGTTCCCCAGGGCATTAGTCTGGTTCTCTGGATTACTAATCATGATATTACCAGTGTGCTATCATCTCTTCCTAAATTAAGGTATTTACCACTGGGAGCTAGATTGACTGGGATTTAAAATAGTAAAAAGGGAAAAAATTAGAAACTTAAACATCAACAATGTGGATGAACTGGCTGGTTTGCAGTGGAAAGGAGGTGAGCTATATTCTACAAAGTTGAATGGGTTTACTGAGGGAGATAGCCCAAGGATGAGCTAATTTCTGTCCTGAATTTAACAATTTAAATTAAAAAGCTCAATACAACCAAACTAGGGATGACAGCTGAGACATAGAAATTTACAGCTCAGTAGGTGGCCATTCAACTGATTATGTCCATGCTGGCCAACAAGGAGCCATCCAGCCTATTTCCTGGCTTATGGCACTTCAAGTGCACATCTAAGCAATTTTTAAATATCAGGGTTTCTGCCTCTACCACCATTTCAGGCAATGAATTCTGGATCCCTACCAACCATCTGGGTGCAAGCATTTTCCCTCAAATTCCGTCTAAACTTTCCTACTCTTACCCTAAGTCTATGGACCCTTACTCAAGAGGATTAGGACCTTCCTATGTGCTCTATCTAGACCGTACATAAATTCCCACAGATGTAACTGAAGTAAATAAAATTATCAAAAGCATTGCTAAAATCCACATAGGCTATATCTAATGCACTACCCTCATTGAATTTCTTCAGGAGGTAACCCAGGAGGGTCAATCATGTTGGTCAGACACTATCTTTGATCGACAAATATGCATTGACTGTGTTTGATTAATCTGTGCCTTTCTAAATGGCAATTTTCCCAACCCTCAGAATTTTTTCCTATATTTGCCCACCACCAAGGTTAGGCTGAATGGCCTTTAGTTACTTGGTTTATCCCTTTCTCTTTTTTAAATAATGGGACCTGTAGAATGGACTTTCAAAAACAATGTTGAAGGAAATAGTCCTGGAATCAGTTAAACAGTTGGAGGCTGTGATGGATTTGCAGGTTCTTTCTAGATGGAATAAGTCAAAGACTGCATGTTCTTTGTTTCCATCTTCAACTATAACAACAGCTTGTATCTATATAGGGCCTAAAATGTAATAAAAATTCCAATGCACTTCATAGAGTTATAAAGCAAAATTTGATACCAAGACACAGGAGATATTAACTTGTAATTTTTAAGGAGCGCCTGGAAGAGAGAGGTAGAGAAGCAGAGATGTAGGAAGGGAATTTCAGAGGTTGGGGCTTTGGCACTCAAAGGCATTGTTGCCAAAGATGGAGTGATTAAAATTGGGGATGCTCAAGAGACCAAAATTCGAGAAACACAGGTATCTCGAAGATGGTTGTAGGGCTGGAGGAGATTACAAAGATGGGCAGGGGCAAGGCCATGGAGGGATTTGAAAACAAGGATGAGAAAATTGAGTCATTACTTAACGGGGAGTGAACATAGGCTGGCGAGCACAGGATTGACTGGTGAAAGGAACTTGATGTAAGTACGAGTTTTGAATGAGTTCAAGTTTACATAAGTTAGAGCGTGGGAGGCCAATCAGGCTTGTGTTGGATTGATCAAGTCTAGAGGTAACAAAGGCATGTATGAGGGCTTAGCAGCAAAGAAGCTGAGGCAGGGGTGGAGTTACGAAAATGGAAATAGACACTCCAGTGATGGGGCGATAATGTGATCAGAATCCCACCTCAGGGTCAAATATGACTAAGGTTGCAAACAGTCTGGTTCAGCCTCAGACTGTAGCCAGCGAAAGGAATGGAGTCAGTAGCTCGGGAATAGAGTTTAGAGTGGGGACCGAAATCAATGGCTTTGGTATTCCCAATATTTAATTGGAGGATATTTTTGCTCATCCAATGCTGGACGTTGGACAAACAGTCCGATAATTTAGAGATAGTAAAGGGGTTCAGAGAGTTGGTGCAAGTTAGAGCTGAGTGTCATCAGGGTACACAGGGAAAGTGATGGATGATGTTGCATGTTGATAGAGATCTTATTCCCAAACTGACTAAAGTCTTTACATTACATGTATCAGCGTGAATCTGTTCTTCTAAGCCAAGTAAAGACCCCAATCACTTGTTCTAGTTGTTGTCATGCTCTACTCAAATATTCACCGAATCTGATCAAAATGTTTCCATTAAGACCAGAAGGGTCTTCACAAGAGAAAATACATCCATAGAGAGCTGGATCTGCAAAGACCTGTTACTCAGTTAATATGAGAAAGATCATTCAATTGGAAATTCAGGTAGCCATGGTGAAGAAACCAATTCTAGCCATTACAGTAAGACACTGAGTGAAATAACATGGGCAGAAACTTGACTGGGATTGAAAATATGGTGTCTTAACTGAGTTACTGACCATCTACAGTGGTAGTTGCTTCTTTGAAATTTGTTTCTTCCAAGCTCCAAGTAAATGTCACTATGCTCCGCCTTCCTTGGTGAAAATTGTTTGTCACATGATTAGGGCTGTGTTAGTGCTGTGGTGGAGCAGAATCTGGAGAGATTCAAAGTTGGGGCTGTGCAAAATATAGTGTTGTCAACTCATTGAAGGACTTTAGACAAGGAAGGTTGGAGACAGGATGATAGTTTGTAAGGACAGAGGGGTCAAGGATAAATTTTTTGAAGTGATAGTGATTCTGAAAGGGCAGAGGAATCATTTACAATGTTGGACAGCATAGAGACCAGGTGCTCAGCAACTTACTGGGAAAGAGTTCAAGGAGGAGGTGGGTCAGTGGATGAGATTTGTGGAAATAAGAGGGAAAGATGGAAAATCTGGACCAGGGCAGGGAGGAGTCCGGGGGTGCATAGCCAGGATAGGTTGTGGGTTTGTTTGATTGAGCATCTTGGTTGAATCTTTTAACTCAAGCTCTCCACCTCCTCACACTTCAACGAACCAGCACTAATTGAAGGCAAAAATGGCATTCGCCATGATTATGCTGCATTATCTGGAGCCTACAATAAGGTGGTCCAGTAACAACCTTCTAAATTGACGAGTCACAGTGAGTACTGTGAATTGCCTGGTTAGGCTGGAGAAGCTGGGGTTGTTCTTCCTGGAGAAGAGAAGGTTGACAAGGGACTTGACAGAGGTGCCCGAAATCATGAAAAGTCCGAATAGAATAAATAGAAAGAAATTGTTGCTGTTGGCAGAAAGGTCAAAAACCAGAGGGCACCAATGTAAGGTGAATGGCAAAAGAACCAAAGGCGTCATGAGGACAAATGTTTTTATGCAGTGTGTTTAGATTCTGTAATGCACTGCCTGAGAGTATGGTAGAGGCAAATTCAATCATGGCTGAATGGTATCCTTCTGTGCTGTGACCATTCTACGACAAGTGCTAGGAATGAGGATGAGTCTTTTTAAAGCAATTTATGAGATTTAATAGTGATGCCCTATTGGGTTATAGGAGAAACTACATCTGCCAGGAATAATATTCAGGTTATTCACTCTTTCAATTAGTTTGAACGAAACTGTGAATGGAAACATTTTGGCTTTTATGAAGTTCACATTTTGCATATTACTGAATATGAATAAAAGTCTGGGACATTGGCAACTCGAACCTGCTGAGCAGCATCTCAACATTTGGCTAAAATTAGCACATCAGAATGTAGAAAAACGGAAGGAAATGGTTGTCTCACGGACAGTAATCTGAAACACACAAAATGCTGGGAAAACTCAGCAGATCTAACAGCATCTGTGGAGAGAAAGACAGAGTTAACGTTTTGAGTCCTTATGACTCTTTTGCTTGGAGTAATCTAACCTTCAATACTGGTCCCCACAGGTTCTTATCCATTGGACTCTTGGCTCTCCCTGTTCTGTTTTGTGATCAGAAATAGCTATGTTGTCTGGATCTTCCAGTTTTTACATTTCCTACCTGTGCTCTGTTTGTTTTCTTTCTCTCACGTGCTCTCTTCCTCGTGCACCTTTCTAATGTTCTCCCCTCTTGCACTCTCTCATCCTTGCATGCTTTCTCATGTCTGTTCTATCAAGTGCTCTCACTCTTGCACTCTCTCAATCTAATTCGCTCTCACTCATATTCTCTCTTCCATGCTCACACTTGCTGTGCTGTCATGAGTCTTCCCAATATCTAGATGGAGATAATTTCTGCTCATCTAGGACTGGGGATCAGACAAACAGTATGACTAATCAGAAACAAGTATAATAATGAGGTAAGAACTCACTATTCAGGTGGCCTTGTGGCACAGTGGCAGCATCCCTACCTTTGGGCCAAAAGCTCTGGGTTCAAGTCCCATCCCAGAACTTGATGGCCACTGGTGTGTTCATAACACAGCCAAACAGGTTGATTATCAACGTATAAATCCTTACAATATACTTAACAACAGGCAGTCAGAGCTGGACAGTTTTCTGGTCAACCATACTGCAGAATGCAACAGCAAACCACTGCAGTGCTTTGCCAAGAATAATCATGGACCAATCTGGAAGTTCATGGCATGGTACCTGGAGGATTGAGGGTGTTGTCATCATACACACGGAATCTGAAATTGTGTTTTTAGATGGTGTGACCAAGGAGCAACATGTAGATCAGAAAGAGGCAGAGGCTATATCCTTAGAGGCAACAGGGCAGGAGCAGGATGAGAAAGCATTGGTGATCCTCTAGCTATGGCTGAGAATGAAATCAGGCAAGAGTCCCACCCAACTGGACAATGGGGGAGAACCATTTAAGAATGGTGTGTCCGACTGTGTCAAAGCTGCACACATCAAGGATAGTTACCATGATCACAGTCACATAGGATATCACTTGTGACTTTTTTTTTAAAGAGAGCATTAGTGCTGTTGCAGGACGAGAAACCTGATTGGAGGGGTTTAATCATGGAATTGTAATAAACATGGGCACAGATTTGGGAGAAGAGGAAGCCCTCAAAGAAATTGGAGAGGAATTGGAAGGCAGATAGGTCAAGGGTGTTTTTCTTGAGCTGGGAGGTGATGACAGTACCCAAGAAAGAGGAATGACTTTAAATGAGGACAAGGGCAAAGGTGGGAGGTGAGGTGTAATTGGTAGCTGCAGAAGTCTCATGGTAAATGGAGGATCAAAGAAAATACACATGGAATTTTTAAAGAGCTATTGTAAATGCTTTAGAGAACAGAGTAATATCAGGGGTGGATTCTGAAGGAAGCAGTGTTGAAAGGGGGATGTGGGTGGAAAGGGATACAAAAGTATTTAGAAATGGCAGCTGTGATCATGCGGGAGAGGTCATGCGAGATGGCAAAGTCAAGCAGTTGTTTACAAATACGTGTAGTGGTGCTTCCACAGAGGGTGAGATTAGGGGTAACAGAAGCATGAACTCAAAGCAGTTGTAATGAGCTGAAATCACAGAGGATAAGGCAGCATTCAGTGCGGGGGCCGAGGAAGGAAAGCATTTAAGATCTCGGTGATAAACATGGCATGGTATTTGGGCGGACAGGAGAAAAAAAAGAGAAACGGACGGACCAAGAAGAGATGCTCAGAGGAGGAAAAAGTAACAGAGGAGCAGTGGGACAGATCAAGGTACGATTGGTAACAAGAGCCTTGGTAATTTGGCAGAGCAAGTGGTGGAAGATAAAGCCACGCATGGAGGCTTGGAAAAGGTGTCATCACCCGTAAGCAAAGTTTCTGTCAAGGCCATGACGTTGATACAATCATCCACAATATGCTCATGGAAGGACATTCTTCACGTAAGAATGGATCTTGTGGAGGGAGATGCAGTGATAACTGATCCATTGGCAGAGCTTACTGGGTGAATCGTGTGCTGGGCAGAAGGTTGGTGAGTAGGTTGGGGCAGTTGGAATTGTTGCTAGTGAGCAGGCAGTGACGAGTGGCTTAATGGCCCTTTGGAGGTTGCAGAGAGATACAAGACCTATTAAGGGTTAAGCCTGGGGTGGTTAGGAGAGTAAGAAGATCAGAGTGCTGCAAGATTAGGGTCAGCAGAATATGCAAGAGGGGAGAAATCAAAAAGGAAACATGAGGACATGAGAGAGTTTATATCCAGAGCAGTAGCCAAAATATGTGAAAGGACACAGGAAAGTTCATGTTACATAGCAAGGTCATATTTATGCCCTGGTAATAAAAGTAAGGAGACACTAGGAGGGAGTCTAGAGTTAAAGAGATACTGTGTTGGAATATAAGTTGATGCAGATAGCATGGAATCAATTTGGAGCATTGATGAACTGATGTCCAGGTTCAGAGATAGGTATGGAGTAAGTGATTCCAGAGCTATTTGAAGGGCAAAATAGCAGTGGGCACATTTCTGGAGGTATTTCCAAGGGGATGAAGAGCTAGGTGATGTGCAGAAGTGATCATGGGTTAGTAAAGCAGTGGTGTAGTTCAATGTCAGTACAAGATGTAGGTAATGGGGAAAATGGATTTGGATAGTAGACAATATAGATGGCAGAGAAAGCCAGGAACTTGGAAGCCATATGAACGAACATCCAATGTTCATTAATGAAAATAAAGTGCAGGCATGTTTGAGTGATGGGCAGAAGTGGTCATGGGTTAGAAAATGTGGTGTAGTTGTATGGATGAGCATAAGATTGAGGTAATGGGAAAATGGACTTAGGCACAGGAGAATGAATTTGTGACCAGGAACCACAAAAGCAAAATAAAGCTGGAAGGCTGTGGGTGCAAGTAACTTCAAACTTGCAGTTTGGGATAAAGTCCTACCCACTGAGCCAGGGAAACAAACAGTGGAAGAGAGGAGATTGAAAACATGGCAACAGAAGCCATGGATAAAGCTACTTAAAATACATTTAGATTGCACCAGTTCAGGTCAGACGCTAGGAATCCTGCAGTAACTCACCTCCTGACTCTCCAAAGCCTGTCCAACATCTACAAGGCACAAGCCAGGAGTGTGATGGAATACTCCCCACTTGCCTGGATGAGTACAGCTCCCACAACACTTAAGCTTGACACCACCCAGCACAGAGCAGCCTATTTGATTGGCATCGCATCCACAAACATTCACTCCCTCCACTACCAATGAAAAGTAGCAATGTGTACCATCCACAAAATGCACTGCAGGAACTCACCAAGGTTCCTTAGTCAGCACCTTCCAAACCCACGACCGCTACCATCTAGAAAGACAAAGGCAGCAAATACATGGGAACACCACCATCTGGAAGTTCCCCTCTGTTAGGAACTAGAGATAGCTTAAATAAGTTATATTTGTATTTGTGGGTATTAGGAATGAAGTCTGATTTGTATTTTTGTAGTGGTGTGTTAAGAAAGGGAGAACTTGACTTTTAGTTTCACTTTAAAAGATGCCTGCGTTTAATGAGGTTTATGACTCTTGAAGGGGAGTTAAAACAAAAGGTAGAGAAAACAAAACTCTTGTTGCTTAACAACCAGGGTCCAGAGAGAGGCCCCACACAGACACAAAGGTGGTGAAAGCAGTTTGAGTTTAGTTGAAAGGAGTTGCCAGCAGAAGCAGCATAGGAGAGGGACAGATAGCAAGTCCCAAACTAAAGCTGAAACCAGTTGCCTGGAGAATCTGGAGAGGAGGAAGCTGCAGAAAGCAGATTTCCCCAAAGAACAGAAGAGGGGTCCTGAGAAGACCTTCTAGTCAAAAAGGAATCTGGAAAAGGTCCTGTTAAGCGAAGTTAGGAGTGAGGAGCAGAGAAAGGATCCAAACTTAAAGGGAGAAGCTGCCAGACACAGATTTAAAGCAACATAGTCTTTTGAGAAGCCAGCAGATCCAAGGAGACAGCGGAGGGTTTGTAACTCTTTACTATGGGCATGTGAAGCAGTGGTATTCTGCCAGCATAGCTGAGTCAATGAGAGCGTGCGTGCAAGGAAGTGTGATCCAGGAAAGCTTGAAACTCTGGAGGTGGACCCTTGTGGAAGGTGTCATTTGGGATAAGATTCCAAAGAGAATTCGTTGAAAGTGGAGATTGGAAACTGTGTGAAAGGCAGAGTTCAGAGAGACCAGATGGCTCACAGTGTAACAAGTGTCTGGGGTTGGTGGGGGAGGAAGGAGGGGTGCAGTTGAGATGAGATCCATAGCATCTGTTTAGGGTGGCTTCTGTCACTTGGTTTCAGAGTGGGGTGTGTCTGACCACAGGTCACCTATTGATTTACATGGTCTGTGTACTTACTGTGAACATTAGAGTAAAAGATAGCTTTTGCGACTTGGTGTTATCTTTAGTTGTGGGTGAAGGAGTATTGTAACACAGTTCAGCTTTGTTTAATAAGCGTTTTTTTCCTTTTGTTAAAAGTTCATCAGCTGACTCCTGTGACTGTTTAGTAACCACTCTCCACGTATCTAAGCAAAGAATAAAAGTTAGGATCTATCAAGCTGGGCTCCATCCTGAGATCCAGCTTGTCCAGTAGTAACATCAGCTGTGATCATTACATCACTAAGCCACTCACCATCCTTACTTGGAAATATATCACTGTTCCTTCACTGTCGCTGGGTCATCATCCTGGAACTCCCTCCCTAATAGCATTGTAGAGGTATCTACACCATGTGACCTGCAGCAATTCAAGGCAGCAGCTCACCACCACTTTCTCAAGGGCAATTAACACTGGCCTAGCCATCGCAACCCACATCCCAAAAAAGAATTTTAAAAATTAACCATTTATCCTAGAATTTTACCATCTAGGAGGCCATTTGTGCCTCTTGCCTGAACTGGCTCCCTGGGAGAGAATTAGTCCCACTCCCCATAGCCCTGTAAATATTTCCTTTTCAGTGTGTAGCCAATTCCCCTTTGAAAGTTAGTGCTGAATCTGTTTCTACTGACCTTTCAGATAGTGCAATCCAGATTATAACAACTTGCTACATAAAAATAATTCTCATTGTTTCTTGTACTTTTGCTAGTATATTAAAAGACAGAACCTCTAACAGTGCAACATTCCTTCAGTACCGCAGTGAAGTGTTAACTTGGATTATGCAGTCAATTCTTTTGGAGTGGGGCTTGAACCAGGGCTAACATCTTCAAATTGGGCAGCAGCTATTTTTATACTTCTTCTAATTCAGTAGATCTGCAGATTCCAGACACCAATTTTACTTATTAGTAATCACAATTGGCAGCATGGATAGAAATCTGTAAACTGGGACAGGTCTAAAGATTTGAACCCAATGATTGTAATATATTTCAGATTGTTATTTCAAGGAAACAGCAGTTAACTTGGGTACACTCAGTTCCAGGCCTGCCCCTAGCTGAACACAGCTCTATTACCTGCATTCTGATCAAAGGCTGACCAAAAATGACCAGAGCCCAGAGCCGTCAACTTACTATATTGTGCAGGGTGTTGCAAGGTTCAGGTTTAACTCTTGGAGGAGGAAGGTTACTGTTAACCAGAAAAGTTGATATAAAAGAAAAAAACTTGCATTTGTATAGTGCCTTCCACAACTCAGGTTGTTCCAAAGCATTTTAGTCAACAAATTTACAGGAATGAATCATTGGGACCTCCCTTTAATAAACCCAAGTCAGAGACAGAAATGCAAGTTAGAAGTGGTTATAAATGTTATGCAGTGCTCCTAGACAGCTGTTGAGTTCAGTGGGACAGCATACAAGATCTGGACATTGTCATAGGCTTTAAAATGAAAAACCACAGTGAATCGTTTTAAAAGACAAGCCAATGTAGATATTTTCATTAACGAGCATGAAGCCAACCACTAAAACCTCAAAGATTTATTTACTGCATTGCGCTGTGGAAAGATTAACACAGGTACAACAGTTAAATGGAACAAAAAAAAGTTTACTAAAACAAAAAGTTTTACAGAAATCTTTCTTCCCCCACACCATCCCCCAGACAAGCCATACAAAGTAACAAGCTTTCTTAGGATCTACATTTGAGTCACAATATTGACACGCTGCTTTTTCCTTTCCTTTACCGACTGGATGAACTAATAACCAGCTAAGCTGCTTAATCTATTGCACCTAAAAAGAACAAGTTACTACTCTTGGCGAAGGGCATGATTTACTGTGTACAAGTTAGCCGCTTTCAAAATGCTTTTAGCATCACAAAACACAAAACCCAGAAAATGAAAACTTACAATAGGGCAGCTAACTAAGCAGATTTTCATTCACAGTGCTAAGAAAAAAAATACGCCAGTCTTGGTAAATAAAGCAGAGGTCCATCGCTGCTTTTTCAAATTACCTGGGCGGCAGGGAGGGTTGGGGGGGGGGGGGGAAAACAGAAAAGCAAAGTGGTATATACTCTGCTCATGCTTTAATGGTGAATCGGAACATGACAAATAGTCTCTAATATGCATTTAAACACCAAGAATTTTATTTGTTTGGGTTTATTCTGCAGTTTTCTAAGACTGTTCTTTGAATGCAAGGAAAGAGATCTTGGCAGAACAAGGATTGTGATGTGCATTCAACTTCATCTGGAATTGCTGTTCCCACTGGCATATAGCCTAGTCCATGTTCTGGCTGCAAGATAAAGACATATTTAAGCAAATAATTCTCATGTGGAAACTGCTTTCAAACTATTTCAATATTTTACAGGTTGAGTATCCTTTATCTGTAAATCTGAAAACTGAACACATCCAAACACCACACATTTTTTTGGAACCTTATCGACCTCCAGTGTAAGAAGCCTCTGACCTGAGCCAACAAACCTCACTGACCACACCTGACCTTTAGCGCAGGAGGTCTACTTGCTTGTCTGCACTGCTTACCTTGCAAACCCTCTCATACAACCAGAATCACAGATGGCGCCATGGGTAGGAACTTATTACAAGTACCTTGTATTTATTATTCAGTGGTACATCTTACTTTTCTAAACATTTTATTTACTTTAGACTATAGCTAGCCTAGGCGTCAGCCACCCTAATATAATTAGGCCTAGGCTTATATATGGTATCCCAAAACCAAAATCATCTGAAATCCGAAATGCAATCAGTCCCGAGGGTTTCAGATAAAGGATACTTAACCTGTATTAGTAACAAAGTTAGCAGCATTGAGTTGATCACAAGCCTTTGAAAACAATCTGTCTGGTACAAAAATAAAACAGGAGAGGTGACTCAACAATGGCTTACAAAAGAAATTAGGGACAGTATTAGATCCAAAGAGAAGACATATATAATTGCCAGAAAAAGCAGCAAGTTTGAGGATTGGGAGCAGTTTAGAATTCAGCAAAAGTGGACAAAAAGATTGATCAAGAAGGGGAAAATGGAGTATGAGAGTAAACTTGCAGGGAACATAAAAACTGACTGTAAAAGCTTCTTTAACATGTGAAGAGAATAAGATTAGCGAAGACAAACATAGGTCCCTTACAGTCAAAAACAGGTGAAATTATAGGGGGGAAACAAAGAAATGGCAGAAGAATTGAACACATTTTGGCTCTGTCTTCACAAAAGAGGACACAAATATTTTCCCAGAAATGTTAGGGAACCAAGGGTCCAGTGAGAGGGAAGTATTGAAGAAAATCAGTATAATTAAAATAACATGATGCTAGAGAAATTAATGGGGTTAAAGGCTGAAAAATCCCCAGGGCCTGATAATCTACATCCCAAAGTACTAAAGGAAGTGGCCCTGGAAATACTGGATACATTGGTGGTCATCTTCCAAAAGTCCAGATGGTCTGGAGCAGTTCTTACAGATTGGAGGGTGGCAAATGTAACGCCACTATTTAAAAAAGGGAGAAAAAACAGAAAATTTCAGACCAGTAGCCTATCAGTAGTGGGGAAAACACTAGAGTCTATTATAAAAGACGTGGTAACAGAACACTTGGAAAACATTAACGGGATTAATCAAAGTCAGCATGGGCATATGAAAGGGAAATCATGTTTAACTAATCCACTCCCACTGGAGTTTTTTGAGGATGTAACAAGTAGAATAGATAAGAGAACCAGTGGATGTGGTGTATTTGGATTTCAAGATGGCTTTTGATAAGGTCCACAAATGAGGCTAATGGGCAAAATTAAAGCACATGGGATTGGGGGTAATATACTGTCATGGATTGAGAACTGGTTGACAGACCGGAAACAGAGAGTGGGAATAAATGGGTCTTTTTCCAGGTGGCAGGTGGTGACTAGTGGTGTACCGCAGGGATTAGTGCTTGGGCCCCAGCTATTCACAATATATATAAATGACTTGAATGGGTGAACCAAATGCAATATTTCCAAGTTTGCTGATGACACAGAACTGGGTAGGGTTGTGACTTGAGGAGGAGGATGCAAGGAGGCTTCAGAGCGATTTAGACAAGTTGTGTGCGTGGGCAAAACCATAGCAGATGCAGTACAACGTAGATAAATGTAAAGTTATACTCTTCAGTGTGAAAAACAGAAGCTCAGAGTATTAATAAAATGGTGATATATTGCAAAATGTGGATGTACAAAGGGATTTGGGTGTCCTTGTACACCCGTCAATGAAAGTAAATCGACAGGCACAGCAAGCAATTAGGAAGGGAAATGGTATGTTGGCCTTCATTACATGAGGATTTGAGTTCAGTAGTAGGGATGCCTTACTGCAGTTATACAGGGCCTTGGTGAGACCACACTTGGAGTATTGCATGCAGTTTTAGTCTCCCACCTAAGAAAGGATATACTTGCCATAGAGGGAGTGCAGTGAAGGTTCATTGGGCTGATACCAGGGATGGCAGGACCGTCATATGAGGAGAGATTGGTTCGACTGGGCCTGTATTCACTAGAGTTTGGGAGAGTGAGGGGAGCTGATTGAAATATATAAAATTCTAAAAGGACTAGACAGACTGGATGCAGGGAGGATGGTTGGGGAGTCTAGAACCAGGGGCTACAGTCTCAGGATATGGGGCAGGCTATTTAGGACTGAGATGAGGAAACATTTTTTCCACTCAGGAAGGTGGTCAACCCGTGGAATTCTCTTCCACAGAAAGCTGTGGAGGCCAGGGCACTGAGTATATTCAAGAAAGAAATTGATAAATTTTTGGATGTTAGGGGCATCAAGGGATATGGAGAGAAAGTGGGAACATGAAGTTGAGATAGAGGATCAGCCATGATCATAATGAATGGTGTAGCAGGCTCAAAGGGCCGAATGGTCTACTCCTGCTCTTAGTTTCTATCCTCATTTTAGAAGCGTAATAATCAAAACGATCCCATCCAAAGCCATGTTTTTCTCCAACAATTGCAGTCAGCAACTGATTGGGATATTTTTTTTATACCTGAAATACTCCCCAGATTGCAACTGTGTAAAGTGATACTTCCAGAGATAATTGGTATCATCCAGTTTATAATTAGAATTGCACCTGCAAAGCATCTAGGGAAAACCCTAATGCTCATTGCTGGCTGCATGGGTTGTTTCTGCCTGGACCCAAGTGCAAACAATCACTTCCACAAAACTTGCTACCTCTTTGCTGGAGACAGCATTAAAAGTGAGGAATGAGAAAAGTCCCAGGAAAGCAAGGGACTTGGGCTGGCTGGAGAAAGAGACGCATAGCTTCAATCACTGTGCATGTCGGAATCTGCATCCACAGCATGAGAGCTGCGGGAAGAGCAGGGAAGAGACAAGGTGGGGCGGGGAAAGCAGAAAAAAAAGAGGAAAATGCCACCCCAGGTTAAACATGTTATACAACACAAGGCAAGAACATCTTAGCAAAGTCAGTGTCAAAAAGGCCATAGCTGGGATTATTGAGACCTGTTTAAGAATTAAAGATACATGTAAAATACATAGCTAGAGCTGCCCCTTTATAATTTCTATTTCCTTTACTTAACTAGCTGAATATCAAATGATCACATGTACCTGTTTCTATGGCTTGGGCTTCATTGCTCTTCCACTGTTCAGCTACATCATTTGCTAATGGATCATCTGGATTTGGAGCACTTAACAATGCCTGGATTGATAGCAGTACTGTACGAATCTGCAAAGCTGGGGACCACTTATCTGTGGAATCAAAACATTACAAGCCATGACAAAAACATTCTCGTTAAAAATACACAAATGTTGCATTTGCCACTGGTACAATGAATAAAATTTAGGTGCAGAAACTCGAAGCAGCCATTACCTTTCAGAATATCTAAACAGATTCTGCCCAGCTTGTCTACATTTGGGTGATATATTTTGGTCATAAAGCGAACTTTTGGAGCCGCCATAGGATATTCTTCTGGAAGAAATAGTTCAAGTTTAAAAGTTCCACCCTCAAATGGGGAGTCCTGTGGACCAGCTATAACAACATGAAAGTAGCGTGCATTGAATTCATCTGCTTCTGCCTTTATACCAGGCACTGGCTCTGCGTGCAAACGCTGGGTTTCCTGTAAAACGATGAAAAAAGACAATTGTTAGTAATGCACAGTCCAAAACAACATGAAATTACATTTCTAAATGAACATTATACACAGTATTATGTTTCCATTATCACGGAATGCTGAATCAAGGGAGCCAATAGCATTTGCGATTTTAAAATATTCCATATTGAATTACAGAGCCATAATTACTGCTGCGTTTTCAACTTCACAGCAGATTTATTCAACTGCACTTGTTAAATAATGTAAAGTCCACTTGCGAACATGTATCCAACTCATCCAAAACAAACAACACTTAAGTGTCAGCCAAGGCCCAATGGTAGCATTCTCACCTCAGTCATAAAGCCAAGGAGTTCAAGTCACACTCCAGAGGCTTAACAGCATAATCCAGGCTGACACTTTAGTGTAGTACTGAGGAAGTGCTGCACTATCAGAGAGGCTGTCTTTCAAATGAGATGTTACGCCATGGCAATCTTTGGGTACAGCAGCCATTGCAGCGCTCAAACTAGCTGCCAGGTTGTCTACAGTACAACAGTTGCTACACTTCAAAGTACTTGGCTGGAAAGCACTTTTGGATGTCCTGAGGTCATGAAATGCAAGCTCTTCCTTATCTCACAGCTAAGAAGAATTTGAAACCAGCAGTTACATAGTAAAAGTGCTGGCATTAATATGGCTGGGTTTTAATTCAAGCCATGTGCTTAAACAAAATTCAAGGCAAACAGATACGATGCATGATTTCTGCTCTTTAAATACTTAAAGTTGCAATCATCAAACCAGTTGGAGTATTTTAACCCCATAACGTGTGTCAGAAAGGTCACTAGATACTAAAACAGATGTGTCCAATAAGGGTGCTTCCTATATTGAGGATTATAAAGATTTTCAGGTCTTTGTGCAGAGTCCGCTGCAAACATTTCTATCACTAAACTTCATTTTTGAGTGTAGAAATGTGCTGATAAGTCAAATCCTAAATAGATAAAAATCAGATAATCCTGTGGATACATTAATATCTAGAGGCATGATTGAGCCCCAGCCTCAATAGCTTTTTTAGGGAAACGAGTCCTAGGTTTCCACTCTGCTTTGTGTGAAGCAGTGCTACATGTATCAGGATATAATAATGTAAAATAATGTTACTTGTGCCTATATGTGCCTGTGTGAGACTTAATTGGATTAAAGGCAGCTGGTCTGAAGGCTTTGATGTAAACATGGGGGAAATTTAGAATGTAAGGTATAGAAGGACATTTGCATTTTTAAATAAACCAGACAAGATTGTTTTCAAAGGAGTGAAATGTGTCACTTAGCCAGGTAAAGTTTAGATACAATGTTTCTTTTCCCCCCAAAGATTACTGGTAAAACTTCGTGCTATGAAAGATTTTTTATTATCAGAACGTGAAACAATGGGGATAAAAGCCCATTTGTTAATTTTAAAAATATTAAAATTAAAATGTATTAACTTTGCGTCCAATTTCCACCTCTCCATCACTTTCACATGGTCCATCACTGACATTTCCCTTCTCTCCCTTGACCTTTCTGTCTCAATTTCTGATGATAGACTGTCCACCAATATTCATTGCAAGCCTACCGACTCACAGATACCTCGACTACAACTCCTCAGGCCCTGCTTCCTGTAAGGACTCCATCCCATTACCACTTTCCTAAACAGTGCTTCTGACATGTCTTCCTTCTTCCTTAACTGAGGTTTCCCACCCACGATGGTTGTTGACAGGGCCCTCAACCGCATCTGACCCATCTCCCACATCTCTGCCCTCACATCTTCCTCACTCTCCCGGAACCATGATAGGGTCCCCCTTGTCCTCACTTTTTACCCCACCAGCCTCCGCATTCAAAGGATCATCCTCCGCCAACCCCAGCATGATGCCATCACATAACATATCTTCCCTTCACCCCCCTGTCGTCATTCCACAGGGACCGTTCCCTCCTGGACTTACTGGTCCACTCCTCTATCACCCTCTACATCTCAACCTCCCATGGCACCTTCCCATGCAATCGCAGAAGGTGCAACACCTGCCCCTTTACTTCCTCCCTCCTCACTGTCTAAGGGCCCAAACACTCCTTTCAAATGAAGCAGCTCTCAACTCGGTCTACTGCATTCGCTGCTGCGATCTCCTCTATTTTGGAGGGGCCAAACGCAGACTGGATGACTGCTTTGCAGAATACCTTCGGTCTATCTGCAAGCATGACCCAGACCTTCCTGTCGCTTGCGATTTCAACACAACACCCTGCTCTCATGCCCACACGTCTGTCCTTGGCCTGCTACAATGTTCCAGTGAAGCTCAACACAAACTGGAGGAACAGCACCTCGTCTTCCAGTTAGGCACTTTACAGCCTTCCGGACTTAACATCGAGTTCAACAACTTTAGATCATGAGCTCTCTCCTCCATCCTCACCCCTTTTTTCAAATATTTATTTTTAAGTTTTATATATATATTTCTTTCCCCCACCTATTTCCATCATTATTTTTAAAATTTATTTCCATTCATTGTTTTATCCCCACCTTTTAGCATATTTTGATCTTTTCTCCCACACCTATCCCCACCCCCACTAGGGCCATCCGTCACTTGCTCATCCTGCTTTCTCTTAATGTCACCATTAGCACCTCCTTTAGCTAATATCACCACCAACTGCCCTTCGACCTTTTGTTTATGACATCTTTTGCAATCTCTCCACCTATCACTGGCCTTCTATCCAACTTCACCTGCCCCACCCCCTTAAACAGTATATATTTCACATTTCTACTTCTATTTAGTTCTGAGCAAGTCATATGAACTCAAAATGTTAACTGTCTTTCTCTCCACAGATGCTACCAGGCCTGCTGAGTTTTTCCAGCAATTTTTGTTTTTGCTTGTGAAACAATAGGAATTTGCATTCAAAGGGGAAAATATGTAAAAAAGAGCAAAGTCTGTGTGTAAGGGAAGGCATTTGTTAGATCTAATAAATGTGAAAAGCCTTCAAGCCCCATCCATGCCTCAAGCCTGTTTTCAAAGAACTGAAGTTAAGAAAACTCACTTTGAATTCGACTGGTTCAGAATAGTGTGTGTTACTTTGCCTGAGTCTTTTAAAATCTGTGTGTCTTACTGTTGCCTTAATTAATGTGTAAATGGGAGTCAGATTAAGTAGGGGATTTAGGAGTTATCATATTAGTAATTTGTAGATCTATGCACTTAAAATCATTTTTTCTATTAATAAATGATTAATTTAGTTTTGTAAAAATCTAAGACATGGTGGTCTTATTACTATTGAATTCAAGGCATACATCTCAAATTTATACAAATTGCAAAACAAGTTATGGCAATTGTTCCAAGCTTCCCTTTGGGATTTGAACAACTCGGCATTTACCATCGGCTGTGTCATAACGTTTGGCATCACCCCTGAACAGCCTAGCCCTAAAGTTATGCCCCCTTATTCTGGATTTCCCCCACCAGAGAAAGTAGCTGCTTTCTCTCTCTCTCTCCACCCTATCAAACCCTTTATCTTAAATCACTCAGATTTCTTCATAACCCTCTACATTCAAGGGACAGGCCTAGTTTATGCAACCCATCCTTATAATTTAAACCCTTAAACCCCGATATCATTCTGTCAATCTTGCAATGCCAATGTGTCCTTCCCAGAGCCTAGAATGGAATGCAGTACTGCAGATGGGGTCTAACTAATGTTATATAACTGTAACTCGACTTCCACTTCATACTCAATAATTCAAGATAATTTTATTTGGTATGGTGTCCCTGTTAATCTAAAGACTTCACTGAACAAACTCAGACATTTAAGGCACAGAGGGCGGCTACTCGGCCCATTGTGTCCGCACCAGTCAATAAAGATCTGACACTAATCCCATTTTCCAGTGCGTGACCCATAGCCCTGGAGGCTAGGGCAATGCAAGTGAATATCTAAATACTTCTTAAATGTTGAGAGTTTTGAACTCAACCATCCTTTCAAGTAATGAGTTCCAGACTCCCACCACCCTTTGGGTGAAAAAAATTCTCCTCAATTTCCCTGTTAGCCCTCTACCTCTTACCTTAAAGCTATGCCCCTGGTTACTGACCCCTCTACTAATGGAAAAAGTGCCTTCCTATCCACCCTATCTATGCTCTCAATCTTATATACCACTATCAGGTCCCCTCTCTACCTTCCTTGCTCCAAGGAAAACAACCCCAGCCTATCCAAACTTTCCTCATAGTTCAGACCCTCCAGGCCAGGCAGCACCCTGGTAAATCTCCTCTGCAATCATATCCTTCCTATAATGTGGCGACCAGAACTACATGCAGTACTCCAGTCGTGGTCTAACAAAGGAGGAGTTCAGACTGTGCAAACTAAAGAGCAAAAATTACAAAGCACAATTTCTGCAAATTCAAATAGCTTTCTCTACATAGTTCACTGGGGGGCTCTTGTGGCCAAAACTTGCACAACAATATGATCAGAAAGCACACACAGACCCTTTTCATCAGTGTGAAGTAACATCTGTTCTCATTACATACAGGCTTTCTTGTAAGTATCCTAAAGCTCTTCAAGTGTTTTACTTGATGTACAAATAATAAACAGTCCCAATGGCAAGGGCAATTCAACTAATACCAAAACATTTCATAAGCGAGGTTAACAAAGATTGAAGTATCACTGGAAGTTATCAGAGACCCCACTGATTTTTGGTGACTATGATTATTCGATTTTATTAATTACAGTTTGGGTATCTTCACTTTTTCTTTGGGGGGGGGGGGGGGGGGGGGGAAGAGAAGGCATGAAAATTATGAATCAATACTATTGGATTACAGAAGTAAACTACAATGAAATATTAAACTGGTTGGTATGAGCTTCTACAAGTATATAAAATAGCCATAGTAAACGTTGGTCCCGTAGAAGACAAGACTAGGGAATTAATAATGGGAAACAAAGAAATGGGGAGAGATTTTGAACAAGCACTCAGTATGTCATTATGCTAAAAGTATAGTGGGAAAACAAGGGACAAAAGAGAAAAGCTTAAAACAATCATGATCACTAGAGAAAAAGTACTAGCAAAACTAAAGGGATTAAAAACCAACAATCCCCAGGACTGATGGCCTGCATCCTAGGGTTCTAATAAAGTAGCCATGGAGAAAGTGGGCGCATTGGTTGCGATCTAAAATTCTCCAGATTCTGGAAAGGCCCTGGGGATTGGAAAACCACAAATATAACATCTCTATTTAAGAGACAAGGAAGGCAGAAAGCAAGGAACTATAGGCCAGTTAGCCTAACATCTGTCAACAGGAAAATGTTTGGAATCCATTAAGTAGTAGGACATTTCAAAAAGATCATACTACCATTAAAATAAGTATTCCTTTATGAAAAGGAAAATACTGTTTGATAAATTTAGATTCTTTGAGGATGTAAGAAGCAGGGTGGATAGAGGGAAGCCAGTAAATATAGTGCATTTGGATTTCTAAAATGGTATTCAATGAGTGTCACATAAAAGGTTACTCTGCTGCACAAGATGAGAACTCATGGAGTTGGATGTGGGGTTGTCTTGATGGCAGTATAATATAGATGTCCTGCTACATCAAGTATTGTTGGAGCTGCACTCATCCAAACAAGCAGAGAATATTCCATCACGCTCCTGACTTGTACCTTGTAGAAGGTAAACAGGCTTTGGGGAGTCAGATGGTGAGTTACTTGACGCAGAATTTCCATCCTCTGACCTGCTCTCGTAAGCAGAGTATTTATATGGCTGGTCCAGTGCAGTTTCTGGTCAATGATAATTCCAAGGATGTTGATACCAGGCAATTCAGAGATGGTTAGATTCTCTCTTGTTGGGAGGTAGCCATTGCCTGGCCCTTGTGTACCATAAGCTCTACTTGCCACTTATCAGCCAAAGTGTGAATTTTGCCTAGGCCTTGCTGCATATGGACATGGATTGCTTCAGTATCTGAGCAATTGTGAATAGTGCTGAACATTGTTAACGGATTATTGCATATCCCAACTTCTGACCTTATGTTGCAGGAAAGGTTATTGATGAAGCAGCTGAAGATGGTTGGGCCAAGGACCCTGCCCTGAGGAACTCCTGCAGTGATGTCCCGGGGCTGAGATGACTGGCCTCCAACAACCACAACCATTATCCTTTTTGTTAGGTATGACTCCAGCCAATAGAGTTTCCCCCCAACTAAATCCCAGACTTCAATTTTACTAGGGCTCCCTGATGCCACACTTGGTCAAATACTGCCTTAATGTCAAGAGTTGTCATTCTTACCTCACCTCTGGAGTTCACCTCTTTTGTCCATGTCTGGACTAAGGCTGTAATGAGGTCAGGATCTGAGTGACCCTGGAGGAACCCAAACTGAGCAGAGGGTTTATTGCCAAGTGCCACTTGATTACACTGTCAACGACCCCCTTCCATTACTTTGCTGATGATCGAGAGTAGATTGATGGGGTGACAGTTGGCCAGTTTGGATTTGTCCTGCTTTTTGTGAACAGGGCAATTTTCCATAGTGCTGGGTAGATGCCAGAGTCATAACTGTACCAGATCAGCTTGGCCCGGGGCAAGGCTAGTTCTGGAGCACAAGTCTTCAATACTATTGGCAGAACGTTGTCAGAGCCCTTAAGCCTTTACAGTATCCAATGCCTTCAGCCGTTTCTTGATAGCACGTGGGGGGAATCAAATTGTCCGAAGGCTGGCACCTGTGATGGAGACCAAGAGAAGGCAAAGATGGATCATTCATTCGGACTTTCTGGCTGAAGATGCAAATGCTTCAGCCTTGTCTTTTGCATTGAAGTGCTGGGCTCCCCCATCCTTGAGAATAGAGATATTTATGGAGCCTCCTCCTCCAGTGAGGAGTTTAAATTGTCCACCACCATTCACAACTGGATGCAGCAGAACTGCAGATCTTTGATCTGATCCATTAGTTGTGGGATCGCCAAGCTCTGTCTATCATATGTCAGTGGAAGCAGCATGCAAGTAGTCCTGTGCTGTAGCTTTACCTGGTTGACACATCATTTTTAGATATGCCTGGTCTTGCTCCTGCACTCTTCATTCAACCATTACCATCAAGCTGGGAGATCAACCCTGGATCAGTGAGGGATATACCAGGCCGTGAGGTTACATAATGTGATTATATACAATTCTGCTGCTGATGGCCCACAGCGCCTCATGGATGCCCAGACTTGAGCTGATAGATCTGTTCAAAATTTATCCCATTTAGCACAGTGGTAGTACCACACATGGAGGGTATCCTCAATGAAGTGTTGGGGAAGGAGTAGCAGTAGATGGTAATCAGTAGATTTCCTTGCCCATGTTTGACTTGACACCATAAGACTTCCTGGGATCCAGAGTCACTGTTGAGGACTCCCAGGGCAACAGCCTCCCAACTGTATGCCACTGTGCCATCACCTCTCATTGGTTTGTCCTGCTAGTTGGACCAGACATATCCAAGGATGGTGATGTCTCTGACATTGACTATAAGGTATGATCCAGTAAGTATGACCATGTCAGGCTTGACTAGTCTGTGGGACAGCTCTCTCAAATTTGGCACAAGTGTTAGCAAGGAGGACTCTGCAGAGTCGACGGGGCTATTATGCTGTGGTCATTTCTGGTGCCCAAGTCGATGCCAGGTGATCATTCCTTTTTGACTTTGTAGAGATCTGATGCAACTGAGTGACATGCTAGGCTGTTTCAGAGAACATTTAATCAATCACATTGCTGTGATCTGAAGTCACATGCAGGCCAGACAGATAAGGATAGCAGATCATTAGTGAACCAGGTGGGTCTTTATGATAATCCACTAGCTTTCAATTTCAGATTTATTACTTGAACTTATATTCCACCAGCTGCCGTGGTGGGATCTGAACCCATGTCCCCAGAGAACTAGCCTGGATCTCTGGATTACTAGCCCAGTGACATTACCACTACACCACCACCTTGTCCAAAGGTTAGCCACTTCAGTAGGAAGTCTAGAAAAGCAAAATACATTTAACTGGAAAGATTGCAGAATGTTACTGGGGGGGGGGTTGTTCTTGTACTTGTTTCAAAAAGTCAACTTGCAGGTATAGCAAGTGATTAGGGAGGCAAACAAAATGTTGGCCTTCATTGCAATGGGAATGCAGTATAGAATTAGGGAAGTCTTGCTAGAACTGTATAGGGCATTAGTAAGAGCACACCTAGAGTATTATTTGACAAACTTGCATTGGACTGGTGGCAGTTCAGAGATTCACGAAGTTGATTCCTGGGATGAGGGGTTTGTCTCAAAGAAAGGTTGAGCAGGTTGGGCTTATACTCATTGCAGTTTAGAAGAATGAGGTGATCTTA
Organism: Carcharodon carcharias; assembly: GCF_017639515.1. Lineage (NCBI taxonomy): Eukaryota > Metazoa > Chordata > Chondrichthyes > Lamniformes > Lamnidae > Carcharodon > Carcharodon carcharias. The sequence goes on along the minus strand of NC_054479.1, from coordinate 85,787,235 downwards.
TTAAAACACACAAGATTTATGAAGGGACTTGACAGGCTGGATGCTGAGAGAATGTGGCCCCAACTAGGGGGATACAAGAATCAGAATAAGGGATCTCCCATTTAAGACAGGAATGGAGGAATTTCTTCTGAGGGTCTTTAATCTTTACGATTCCCTTTCCCAGAAAGCCATGGAGTATAAGTCATTGAACATATTCAAGGCTGAGATAGATTTTTGAACAATGGGGCAGGTCAAAGATTATGGAGAGCAGACAGGAAAGTAGAGTGAGGCCAAGAGCAGCCATGATCATATTGAATAGTGGAACAGGCTTGAGAGACCCCATTGCCTATTCCTGTTCCTACTTCTTATGTTTTTAATGGCCAATTAACAAGCATCAGGTGATGCCTGCTTGGTTGAGGCAACTGCTGCATTAATTGCAGCTGATGCAAAAGAAGCATGGTGCAAGAAAAATAGATCAGTTTGAGCCCTCACCTGTACTCATGTGCCTCAGGGCGTTGTATGAATTTTGAGCTACATTTAGACTAACATCATCAGTAATGTGTGTGCACACATGTGCATTTAAATGGCAAGGTGGCAGCGACAAAGCTAGACATTTCCCAAAACTAACAGCCAATACATCGGTCTACTAGCTTTTATATCTCACAACCAGATTTGGCTAGTAAGAAGTAATGTCTCAGGGGGGAAAACATTTGTTTTCTGCATAATAATTATAAAAACTACTTGCTTCATCGTTTTTTTTAAAACTCATTCATGGGATGTGGGCATTGCTGGCTGGGCCAGCATTTAATGCCCATCCCTAACTGCCTTTGAGAACTGAGTGGCTTGCTAGACCATTTCTGAGGGCATTTAAGTGTCAACCACATTGCTGTGGGTCTGGAGTCACATGGAGCTAGACTGGGTAAGGGACAGCAAATCTTAAAGGACATTAATGAACCAGATGGGCTCTTATGACAATGGTTTTCTGGTCATAATTAGATTTTTAATTCCAGACATTTTTTAAAATTCAAATTTCACCATTTGTCATGGTGGGATTTGAACCTAGGTCCCCAGAGCATTACCATGGGCATCTGGAGTCCAGTGTCAACACCACTACTCCACCCTGTACTCGATATATATACTATTAGACTCCCAGTGGTACTTGTGGCAAGTTGAAATGACATGATGGTTTAGATGTCCCTCTCCTTACAAAACAACTACAATCTATATTCCACATCCCCTTAAGGCAATAAATTCAAAGGTTACTTGTTAATCAAACTAAAGATCACAACCCCGTTTGCAGGAGGGCTGATTAAGTGTCTGGGACGGTTATGTTTCAGAAAATCTATTTGAACATTTGAATGATTACAATTTCCTTTTTAAAACGTAGTTCATTTGCATTTGGCACTATGTGACAGCAAATACACAAGACAATTTCCATCTAAATTAAAGTGCAAAACTTCTCAAACAGTAAATGCTCGCCACCACACCTCCAGTGGCTGAAGCAAATCCTTCTGCAATTCCATGCTGTAGTGCTGTTATGGCAAACACGAATGTCTAAAAAAGATGCTGCATTGCAGTGAACAAATTGAAGGCTTATGATTTCAGATAAATTGGCCGTTGCTGTCCGTGGGATTAATGACTGCCAACAGCACTTCAACAGTAATTATACCTTAGCTGCCTACAATTAAAGTACTATCTAAATGCAAATGTCATTCTCTAGCTAAGTGACCCTCATTGCTACTACTACAGATATCCACCGAATTCCAACACTCTAATCTCTACTTCAGAATGATTATACACTGTCTAACTGAATTGAGATATTGCTATTTTAATAGTGTACTTATGTGAATCATAGGACTATGCAGACTATCCAACAGAAAGAATAGGTACCCAACCTGCTCCTTCACTTTTGTTAATGAAACGCTAAAGCCACTTGCTAGGTGATCTCAGAACAGAAGAATTTAAGATCAGGAAACAGCCAGAAGGCGCAATAATCCCAACCCTGTTTACTTTGGCATGATATATCTGTATTTTTTAATATTATTTCATGGGATGTGCATGTCATTGGCTAGGCCAACATTTGTTGCCTATTCCAAATTGCCCATGCAAAGTTGGCGAGCTGCCTTCTTGAACCTCTGTAGTCCATGTGATGTCAGTATACCCATAATGCTGTAGGACAGGAGATCCAGAGACAGTGAATATGGTTCCAAGTCAGAACAGTGAGAGACTTGGAGGGAAATTTGCAGGTGATTAAATTCCCATGTGCCCACTTGCCCTTCTAAGTGGTAGAGTTAGCAGGTCTCCAAGCTGCTGATGAAAAAGGCTTAGCAAGCTGCTGCAATACCCACTTGACCAGAACAAAGTAATTTGCTGTGACAGCACTGAATTTAAACAGAATGTCATGCTTCCCACAGTAAGCTGCAAGTTCTGGAAATGTGAAAAAGTCAGTTTGTAACTGATTAGAAATCGCTTGCTATAATATAAGCCACTTGCTTTAACAATGACTCAACAACACAAATCTTACAGCCCAAACTCTTTAGGTATGCACACATTTTAGTCAACATCACGTTACCACAACATAGCAAGTTCTCATGGCTACCAAAGCAAACTGCCTCATGAATTCTTAAAATAAATACTTATGTTGCACTCCCCAATAGCTCAGTGAGTAAACACACACCTGGGGTGGAAGAGTTGAGAAGCTGGCAATTCAGTGCCCAATCTGTGCACCATCCTGGATATCAAAACAGGATTGACTTCTACTTCAGAGTAGAATGATCTGCCAACATTGGACTCCTACATCAAGAATCATAAATGGCACTATGACAGTGCTGATCCATTCAAATGAGTTTAATCAGCCTTAATTTGCTAAGGAAAGTGGAGGGTGAATGAGGAAGACAGGGATAAAAAGGGCAGAAAGAATCTATTTACTTGCACTGTCCAACATCACTGGAATCAGCAAAATAGATCACAATGCCATTGCCAAAAATGTGCACTCCCAATGTTTAATTTGATGAAGGTGTTATATACTTCCCACTAAATACATGTTCATGATCAACAGCTGCACAGGATACTCAGGAGCAAATGCTGAATCATAAGCCTGATAATGTGCAAGTCAAATCCATTTTTTTCCCATTTTTAACCAATGTTTTGAAATTGCATTCAATAATTCCATTTGTTTTTCAGTGAAAGCCACAAACCAGTGACCTTGCACACAGGCAAACTAATTTGTAAAGTGAGAACAATTCACCAGACTTGCAGGAATTAAGGAGAGTTGAAGCAGGAGAAATAGAAGAAAAGAGAACAATATCCAAACAGAGGATCAATACAGTTAATAGAGGGGTCTGGAGCAGTCTTTAATTCATCGCTGTCAAACAAACTGCACAGTTTATAAAGATATTTAGAGTTGTAGACTATTAGCAGCATTCACCATTTGGAATGAACATATCACCACAAGACAAGTATTGCATTCTCAGTCTGCCAAAACCTGAATGCAGACAAGGTTAAATGCAGCAGTTAAATGCTACAGGATCCTATAGTAACAGAATAACAATAAATTTGGCAACAACTTGTGGCCAGTAAAGCAATGAGATGTCTGGGCTCTGGGGTCCTCTGGAAAACAAAAAAGTTGTGTAGCATTATTTCAAACTATTATGTGGAAAAAATAACCCAATATACTGCAAGATTCTTTGCCCTTTCAGTAAAGGTTAGACGTTACAAAAATACTGATTGGTTGGAATGTATCAAGCAGCCAGATTGAGATAATTAACACGAGCTGCTACCTTCAGTTTCACATGAGTCGACAAGTTATGTTTGAATCTCACTCTTAGCTATGCAACATCCTCAAATCAATAAAACACCATAAGTTATATTACAAACTTACGGCTTACATCATAAGCCTTTGAACATTTATTCATATAGAAGCAGAATTGTTAAATATACTTGCATCATCTGAGTGAGATGCACTAAGTGCAGGTGGAGTGGCATTTTGGATGAGCTGAAGTTTATGAATGACAAAGGATGAGGGGCCAACCAGGTTGAGTGTGGAGGGAACGAATGCATGGATGAGAGTTACAACCAGAGGAGATAGGAGGCACTGGCGGAGATGGGCAATGTTACAGTGGTGCAAGTAAATATGGGATTAGGAGCTCATGTTCAAATACAGGGCCAAGGCTGGGGTCGGCTTAAACCTGAGACAGTGGCCAGGAAGAGTTCTGGAGGCAAGAGTACGGGGCTCGTGTGGAGCATGAAGACAGAGACTTAGTTTTTAACTGGAAGAAATTGCAGTTCACCCTGGTCTAGATGTCAGTCAAACAGGAAAGTGACTCAAAGGCAGCAAAGGAATCTAGAGAGGTGGTGGCAAGGTGGGGTGCTGTCACCTTACATGTGGTACCTGGCACACCTTCAGGTGATGTCACTGAAGAGTAGCTTGCAGATCTGGAAGAGGAGGGGACCAAGAACAGGTCCTTGCAGGACTCCAGAGGTAATGGCACAGGGGCAGGGAGAGAAGCAATTGCTGGAAATATTCTGGCTACAATTAGATAGTTAAGCAGGTTGCTTGCAGCTAAGCATGGGAAGTCCCACTGAGCTGGACAGATGAAAATTACAGCACAGAAAAAGGTCATTTGGCACAACTAGTCCATGCTCGTGTATAAGCCCCCTCATACCCTCTATTTATCCTGATCAGCAAAACCTGTTCTTCTTCCCCCTCCATGTTGATCTAGCTGCCCCTCAAATGCAGCTATTCTCTTTGCCTCAACTAATCGTGATAGCGAGTTCCACATTCTAACCATTCTGCTGAATTCCCTGTTGGATTTATTATCGACCATACCATATTTATAGCCCCAGTTTTGGTTTCCCCAGAGTGTAAGCAAAGATATTGAAAGTGTGGTATTCCATAATACCACTGTTTAGTTTGACAAACTGTACATAAAGCCAATGTGAAAGTGCATCGAGAAATAATAATCAAAAGTAAACCAAGCTTTGTCTATATAATTAGGAGTCAGACTTCCAGCATATATCAGTAGATATGGTCACAAAACTGTGTTGCCTCTGGGATAAAAAATTGTGTGACTGGCTCAAATAAGATTAAACAGGAAGTGGTAACTTAAGTTACTAAACTGCTTAAACTAATTCCTTCACAATTATTACAAAAATGTATTTTTTAATGCTAGAAAGTCGTGTCAGAAGGGTACCTCTCTCGGCTTGGGGGTTGAGTTGGAGCTTTCATCTGCTTTTCATTAATTTTATGCATGAGACACATGCATCCCAAATTAAAAAACAGTTCTGAAGAGTCATATTGGACTCAAAATGTTAACAGTTTCTCTCTCCACAGGTGCTGCCAGATCTACTGAGTTTTCCCAGCATTTGTTTTTATTTCAGATCTTCAGCATCCGCAGTATTTTGCTTTTTAAAATTACATCATGAATTCTAGTTTTCATTGCATGGAACAATACCCTTGTGCTGTAATGTCACGGAAGAAAATTATAGATACCGAAAGTAGTATCTAGTTATCCTGGAATGAAGGGGTTGTCATGGGAGGAAAGGATGAGCAAGCTGGGCCAGTACTCATCGCAGTTTAGAAGAATGAAAGGTGCTTACGAGGGACTGGCAGGAAAGTGGAGTTAAGGCCACAATTAAAGATAACAGAGCAGGTTCAATAGGCCAAATGGCCTACTTCTATTTCTTATGACCTTACCTACTCCCTTAATTAAATAATCTTGTTTAACTACATCATTTCTACTCTGCACCTCCTCCCCTTGGGCAGTCTCATGCTTAATGATGCCTTGATCAGCATTCTGGCTATGCTTCTCAGTCATTCTGCATATTCTCACTGGTACCGATCAAGTACTTTGTTATGGGTGGACAGGAGCAGTAGCTGCTGAATCACTGCCACCACCTCTCCCAAGTTACCCTTACCCAGTCACACACTCCTTTCCTACACCTTGTTATGTGGCTGCACACTGAAGTGAACTATCCAGCAATTCCTTTTTGTGTGTTGAGAGCGCCTTTCTAGTTCAAACTCCAGCTCAATCGCTGTGAGCCAGGGTGTTGAGATGGGACACATTTCCTGTAGTTGTGGCAGTCTGAGTCAGTCTTGCTGTCCACAATCACACTCGTACTACATCCCTGATGCAGCCTGCACCACATCTTTATCAATTCATTAGTTAGTTGTAATTTTAAATATTAAAAAATTAAGTTTTTAGTTTGATGTTAAATAGTTACTGTGGTTAATTATTTGGCCATCAGTTATTAGCATCTTTAAGTGCAGCTAGAATTTAATCACTAGCTCATTCTCCTTTGACTAATGCTTACTTGTACTAATATTAACTACATAAGTCAAGCTCAACATTAACCACTAAAGACATATATCCAGATACCTACCCATGTAATAAAAACAGAAAATGCTGAAAAAAACTCAGGTCTCACTGCATCAGTGGAAAGAGCAACAGAGTTAATGTCTCGAGTGCATATGGCCCTTCTTCAGTGCAGCTCTGAAAAATACAGACTCAAAACATTAACTGTTTCTCTCTCCACAGATGCTGTCAGATTTGCTGAGTTTTTCCAGCATTTTCTGTTTTATTTCAGATTTCTGCAGTTTTTTTGCTTTTACTTACCTATTTACTGCTCCTATGTTGATTATGTCACTTGACTATTTCCTGTGCAATTATTTACATATTTATTTGATGGCCCTTGCACTAAATGAGTTAGCACCTCCTTCTCACCAAGCCCACACTGAATTCTCAACACCATCAAATTTCCATTGCCACTCACCAGCTCTGTGCACATAGCTCATATTAAATGATTACTTGGAATATGTAGAGACTACTACCAAACTTAATTTCTACATCACTGACAAAGAGATGCAGACAGGCTCAAAACCAGCATGTCCCCAGGGATGGATGAGATATACCCAAAGGCTTGAAAGCAGCAGTGAAATCTACAAAGTACTGTCATTATGCTAGTCAACGAATACAGGAGGAGCCTCAAGGGATTGAAAATAGGTCAACACAGCAACTTTTATTCAACAGGACGATAAAACAAACCCAAGCAACATTATACCTTTTTTTTTTGCATCAACAGTTGCCAAATTAACATAGCAGAAAGCAGTCAATATGAATACAGAAGAGGGAAATCCTGACAGAAAAAATCTGACTCTTAAGACTAAAACTTGGATAGAGAAGGAATTGGACAAAAGAGAACTATTTCTGGGAGTGATGCTGGGTTGGAATGGTACAGAGATTAGTGAGTAATATCACCACTAATCTACACAAAGGATCTGGATTCATAAATATAGTGCATGTCAACAGATAAATTATGCCTGATTAAACAGCTGAGGAATAATAGCAAGACTTGGGATAGCATTTACAAATGGCTGGAAGTCTTGCAGGAGAACCTTGATAAAGATAATTTTAAGACATTACTTGCAAGAAGGGAGGTGTGAAGGAAGAAAATACTGGAAATCTGATAAGTCATCTCCACATGAAATGTTCACTTGTCCATTATCACCTCAGATATTGACCAACTTGCTGAGACAAAATGACCCAGCATTTTGCAGTCCGGAGCAAGAGAGGGGTCATGGGTGCACAGAAAAGGCCATTACAAATGCAAACAAAGAATATCAGTTAATACCTAGAGGATCAAAACTGAAAAGCTGGAAAGTTATGTTAACATTTATATGGACTCTTGGGTGGACCACACAGTACCACACCATTCTTCACATTACAAAAGGGGTATAAAGACACTGGAAAGGACACAAAAAAAGATTTCCCAACCACAGGTCAGTCTGGAGATCTTTTCTCTGGAAAAGAGAAGGCTAAGAGGCAGTCTAGAGATCAGATAAAAGATTTTGGGGGGTTAGATAAAGAGAAGATACCTCCACTTTTGGCATTGTCTAAAATATAATAGCGAAGTAAATCCAATAAGGAATTCAGGAAAAACCTCTTACGCAGAGTGTAATTAGAATGTGGTATTGTAGGTGAGACAAATAGTATTGATACCTTTATGGAGAAGCTAGGTAACTGCATGAAGGAGAAATAGATGGACATGTAGATAGGATTAGATAAAGTAAGGTGAGGAGGAAGCACATATGGAGCATAAACACTTGCACAGGCCAGCTGGGCTGAACAACCCTTTTCTGTACTGTAAATTAAATGCAATTACGGATGGTGTGTCTGAGGTTAAACCAGGCATTTAGCAAAGCAGCTTAATATGTTCTATTTAACTGTCTCATGTCCGATCTGGAATTTTTCAGGCTGTTGCCGTGGTGGAAAACTGCCCTGTCCAATTTCACCCAAAACTGAAAATCTACCTTTGCATATCTCTGCAGGAATCAGCTGGGCACAGAGGAACCATTAACTGTCAACCATGTCTTAAATTATACAGTTTTTCACGCTATTTTAGATCATCTTTTTAAAGAATTGTATCCGAACAGGATATAATGCAGTCATATACCATATGCCTTTTCCTTACAAGCCCTGACACTAAACTCAGCACTTGAGTATCTCCCTTTTTTTTGGCTAGCAGAACTGGACAAACTATAATGGTGCAATCTGAGCAGACCGTGGGACAATCTGACCATGACTTCCTGTGGCATTTAACTAGATCATGGAAGAACTCTATCTTAAAGCCAATTACCCACCTTGGTCCCATATCCCTTACACCACAGAAATCTCACTCAGATTTCAAGCTTTCATTCCACCTAGCCTCTACAGCTCTTTGGGTGAAAGATATGTCACCCATTTTTTTCAATTTAAGTTCAACACTATGCATTAAATTCCATCTGCTGTTGTTCAGTGCACTGGTGTATGTTGTCTAACTCATTGTGATCTTTGTGCTTCCTCAATTCCACCATCACTCCTTGTTAGTATCATCTCCAAATAGGTTCTGAATCCAAACTACTGATGCAAAGTAAAAAAAAAAGCACTTGCACTGACATAGCATCTTTTACGACCTCAGGAGTGTTTCAAAATGCTTTACAGCCAATGAAGTACAAAATTGTTTGAACTTCATATATGCAGCAGGAAATCATCCAGTTTGCATACAGCAAATTTCCACAAACAGCAAGGCGATAATGGCCAAGGTAACCTGCTTTTGCCATCTGGCAGTCTAAGCACATCATGGTGGGTTTAGTTAGGTTGTCACTTGCTCAGAAGAACTTGATTAAATTGGATCCATCCCTCCGAAAGCCACACTACTATTCATTATGTCGCACATTTTAATTTTCATGTTTACTCTTAGTTCTAATTGTAAAACGATGGAATTGACCAAGTCTATTGGTATTGCATTCTGATTTGACACTTCTTGAATTAAAGCATTACATTCCCATCTCTAGGCTTTTGATTCTCCTTCACTCGTGAGCCACAATGCCTCAGAGCTCTCTGGTTACTTTCGGCAGTGAGCCAAAGACAATGGGGATCTCCATTTTAAGCTCTTTCAGCTTGTCTGTGACTTTCTCCCTCTGGTACTTTTTGTTGTTTCTGGGGATGGTGATGCCCTGGGTCAACTCTCGGGATGCAGGCTGAGAACAGATATGCAAACTACTAGAAGCTTCCACTGCAGCCAAAACGGAAACGCTAATGTCGCACCAGCAGTTTAAATGTCACATTCTCTGCCTTGAAATCCGAACCCTGGTAACGAATATGCACTGCCACAACATGGCTGGCGACCCCCACATCCCCGGCTGAGAGTGACCCCGGGGTCACGTGGTCACGTATCCCGCCCCTCCCCCTGGCGCGAGACCCCACCCCACCCCACCACACCACCAGGCTCGAGGCCGTTGAAATGCGGCGCGAGCGCCCTTTCAAAAGCAACAGTCATTCCGCCCGCGTGCCCATCACTTCAGGTAGTTCCGGTCACAGACAAGGGGAGTTCCCCCCGCCCCCTCCAGCCACCGTTAAAGCCTTACAGAAAAGATCGCAAGCCAAGAAACAGCATCACCACCGCCCCAGCACCCTTCCGCCGCCAATTCCCGCGCCCTGTCAGTCAGTCAGGCCTGCCTCCCCCCCACCCCGGTCACCAGGCTCTGCTCTTACGCAACCCGCCCGGTTCGGCGACGGGCCTTCTCAGCCATCCTCGCCTCACCCCACCCCGGCATTCCCGTGTAGGCCTGGTTCACTGGGCCCAGCAAGCGGCAATCTCCCTCCCCGCCCACACAGCGCCAGCCGCCGCCATGTCGATGCCATGAGGCTCTCTCTTTTCAGGCTTCACTCGCTTGGAAGCGGAAGTGGTTTCGCCAGATGGGGATGGGGGGGGGCGGGTGAAAGAGAGAGAGAAAAAAAAATCACCCGACCGCCTCAACAGGTAATTCATTATGTTTTTTAAATACACGTATGTAAAAGCAGTTTTTCCGAGTCCCGTACCTTGGTGATGCGCCTGGGAAGCCCGCCTGCCATGGTCGCTCGATGTTTTAGGCGGCGATTCTCTTTTTCTCTCTCTTCCCACAAAACTGCGGGAGGAGCTGGAGCCTGTCGTCTCTCTCTGTCCTCTCCTTTTTTTCGCCCTTCCCCCCACTTCCGCGTGCGTCTGGGGTTCCGCGCGGGGGTGGCTGGGCAATGTCGTCCACCGGCCAGCCCCGCCCCTACAGCTGGTCACGCGGGGGAACTACAACTCCCGAGCTGCATCGCGGCTTCCACCCCTCCCCCGGCGGCTCGGGTTCTTGAGTACGTGCACGGTCGGGTAAATGAAAATGATACTGCATGGCTGGAAATGCGAAACAGAAATAAGGAAATGCTGCCGGTTAGGCATCATCTGGAAATCAAGGTTTCACCAGAATCTGCAACTTATTTTTTTTGTGAAACGCTGTTCACAGAATGTTAATGACACAGGAGGAGGCCGTTCGGCCCATCGTGTCTGCACGGGCTCTCCAAATGACCATTATGCCTTAATCCTTGCCTTTTCCCCGTACCCCTGCACTGTTGAAAGGCATTAAATCACCAGGATCCCCCTCAGACCAATGGATATGTGCATTTTTTCGTAACTTAAGAGTTGGGTAAAGGAACTTTCCAACACCACCTTTTAAGTTTAAAGATAATTCCAACAGTATTGAGTTTTTTAAGCAATTAGATTGTCTAACTTTTAAATAATGCAAACTTTGAACAATGATTTACTCTGCAGTGTCAAGTTTGCACCTGGCCTTGCCCACCCTCCCAGGCCTACAGTACTAACTAGCTTCAGTGCATCATTACATTGGCCACCTCACAGCTTGCCTAACTCAACAATGACTGTGTCCTAATCCTGCCTGACTTTGTGCTAATGAGCTCTTTCACCCTCCTCTAGTGTTTAGCTTCCAGCCCTACATTAACCAACTCCCACATCACCCAACTGACCCTACAGTGTCTAGTTTAAGAACTAATGCTGTTATAGTCAGCTCTGCATTGTCCAATCGAGCAGAAGCTTCCCTTGTAGTAGCCAACTCTCTCCACATTCCCCACCAGTGATGTAGTAACCTGCTTCCATTCTGCCCAAACTGATGCTGTAGTAGTCAGCTGTCTACATTCTGAGCCTGTCCCACCCTGTCCAAAAGTATAGTAAAAAGCTGTTCTCTGTGCCTGACCTTGCAGTGTCTATTTGCTGAGAAACTTGCATCAGTTATCTTACCAATGTACCAGCTCATCATTGTCTCATTTTAACAAAACAGAATTACAGACAAAAGTTTTGGCCAGTTGATTGTTCCAAAGGCGGGAATGGAGTCTAAAAATCTTATTGCGTTATTTGTATAGTAGGACATTTTCCAGTGGTTTGGTCTTCCCTCAACCAACACCAACAAAACAGTAACTGGTTATTCATCTCACTGCTGTTTGTGAGAACTTATTGTCTGCATCTATTCCCCATCCCCCCAACTTTACCCTAACCCAGTTCCCCATCTATCTTCCCTGCTAACCCCCTTCTTTCTTAAGTTCCACACTCTTATCGCTCAACTTCATTTTCTCCTTCCATGCCCTTTGCCTATGATACAGAGCTTTTTCCAGTTCCCACTGGGCCTATTGCTCCACCTTCACCAACTTTCCAACAGTTGGACAACGAACAGTTTACTTCTGCAAGCACGGGATACTGTAACTGTAGCTAAATTGCTTATTGTGGGGAGTCATCATGGGCTAAGCAGGCTGAATGACCTCTGGTGCTGCAACTATTCTATGATTACGACTTCCTTCCATGCATTAATTTGCCTCGCAGTATAAGAATGCATAGGAAGTATTATGACCGCAGGAAAAGGTTTGCAGAATGGTAGTTAGTGGGTGGTATAATGTAGTGAAAGCAAATTTGAACTTTGCTGGGAAACCTAAATTTAAATTCCAGTCTTGAATATTGCTTACATTCCAATATCCCTGAGAGTTTCCTGACCTCGGCTGCATTGTGTAGAGGAAGTAAGGAGGCTGGGCTTCGAGGCATTCATTTCAATTTTGCTATATTATGTCCCATGGTGGATAAGGAAGCATTCAGACTATTTGAGTTGCAATTTTCTAACCTACAGTCGAAGGAGGATATGGATAGTAGGAAATAAGATTGCAGGAGGTTGCAAAACACAATAATATCAGCTCTTAGAACCAAAGACCTGTTAAGATTTACAGCATAGAAGGAGGCATTTAGCCCATCGGATCTGCTGGAGTAATCTAAAACTAATCCCAATGCTTCACTCCCCATAGCCCTGTATCAAACCTAGAGTATTCACACTTACCCCACTGTCTCCCCATAGCCCTCCATCAATCCCAAATTAATCTCCCTATACAGCTCTTCCCTAATCACTGTATCAATTAAAAACTTAGCTCACTGCCCAACTCTCTACCCATAGCCTTGCATTTCCTCTGCTGCAAATATTTATTCCATTTTCCCTCATAAGATGCACTAATCTCTGCCTCAACTACTCCAAGTAGCAAATATTCCATGTTCAACAATTCTTTGTGTAAATACATTATTGCACCTAGCCCTAATCTGGATTTGCTTATTTTTCTCTTGATGCTACAATTTACAGCAGTCTAACAGAAGCTGACTTCTTCCTGCTGCAGAGCAGAATGTAACCTTCCAAACATTTTGAAAGTGACGACAAGGGAAAGGGAGAATATGGTTACAGAAGACTATGCTACTTTTGCTTTAATGCCTTGGGCAAAAAAGCCATTTCCTTTGGTACAACAGTGACTCAGTGGTTACATAATGTAATCACTAATGTAGAATTTAACTATTTTCTTACTGCTTTAATTGTAATTCCCCCCTCTCTCTACCCCCTGCCACCACCTGAAGACATTAACTCTTACTGGTAACACTGACCAGCATCCAAAACCTCACTGAAGTGGCTCTTTTTCATTTGTGAGCTGAGAAGACTTGTATCAACAGTCTTTTTGCCTGCAGGGAGCATCATATCACAGTGCAATTCTATCATCACCTGATTTGCATGCATTTCCGTGTAGGGGGTCCCCAGATAGTGAGGAAATCCTGCAAGTTCCCCTCTACTTTTGTCCAGCCAGGGGCATAGGCACCAATTGGCAAACTTGCACAGATATCCATTTTGGCAGAAAGAATAGAAAGGAAGCATATTATCTAAATGGTGAGAGATTGCAGAACTCTGAGATCCAGAGGGATCTGGGTCTCCTAGTGCATGAATCACAAAAGGCAGGTACAGCAAGTAATTAGGAAAGCTAATAGAATGTTATCTTTTATTGTTAGGGGAAAAATCATGGGCAAAATTTTACAGGCCTCCAGCAACTGGTTTGCAGGTGGCCTGTAAGATTCTCCAGGTGACCTTCCTGCTGCCATCTTGCCCATCCCAAGCAACATCACTCTAAAAGGAGATCAGTGGTCTGCGGATGAATCAGCTGCAACATCATTTCCCATTGAATTAAATAAGAGTTTTCTCAAAAGAGGATACACTGAAGAACAAATAAACAACTATGGCAAGATGATCCTGGACTACAAATGTTACCACAAGAAACAACACCAACAAGATATTCAGGTGTAAACTGATATAGAAAAGATTCACAGCCCTCCTTTGCTGCTACAAAACTGGATACCATGGGGACAGGCCCAAGTCAAAAGTTACCAGTAGCAAGATGCAAAATGTTCACAACTGAAACAAAGGCATGAGCAGCTGGGGCTGACATTGGGCATATCTTTTGTCTCTGAGGTTTGGGACAGAGAGGTCTCACAGAGACAAAAGACTGTAGCTTGTGTTGTCAGCAGAGGGCTGCTGCGTTTCTGTGAACTGCCAAGCAGAACCTGGGAGGGAAGATATATGTACATACAAACATAGGGGCAGGACTAGGCCACTTGGCCCCTCCGTCATTCAATAAGATGATGACTGATCTGATTGTAACCTCCACTCCACATACCTGCCTACCCCCTTATTTATCAAGAATCAATCTGGCTCTGCCTTAACAGTATTCAAAGACTCTGTTTCTACTATCTTTTGAGGAAGAGAGTTTTAAAGACTCTCAATCCTCTGAGAGAAAAAATTTCTCATCTCTGTCTTAAATGAACAATCCCTTATTTTTAAACAGTGACCTCTTGTTCTAGATTCTCCCAGAAGAGGAAACAGAGTAGGAAACACCTACTTTATCAAGACCCCTCTGGATCATAAAGGTTTCAATCAAGTTGCCTCTTACTTTTCTAAACAGCAGTGGATACAAGCCCTACCTGTCCAAACGTTCCACATAAGACAACCCACCCATTCCTGGTGTTAGTCTAGTAAACCTTCTCTGAACTGCTAACTCATTTACATCCTTCCTTAGATAAGGTGACCAATAATGTACACAGTACTCCAGATGTGGTCTCACCAGTGCCCTGTATAACTGAAACATAATCTCCCTTCTTTTGTAATCAATTCCCCTAACAATAAAAAATAACATTCTATTAGCTTTCCTAATTACTTGCTGTACCTGCCTTTTGTGATTCATGCACTAGGAAACCCAGATCCCTCTGGATCTCAGAGCTCTACAATCTCTCACCATTTAGATAATCTGCTTCCTTTCTATTCTTTCTGCCTAAATGGGCAATTTCAAATTTGCCCACATTATACTCCATTTGCCAGATCTTTGCCCACTCACTTAACCTATCTATGTCACTTTGTAGCCGCTTTACATCCTCTTCAAAACCTGCCTTTCTACCTATCTTTGTGTCATCAGCAAGTTTAGCAACCACACCTTCAGTCCCTTCATCCAAGTCATTCATATAAATTGTAAAACGTTGAAGCCCCAGCACTGATCCCTGTGGCACACCATTTGTTACAGCTTGCCAACCAGAAAAATGACCCATTTGACCCAAATGACCCTCTGTTTCCTGTTAGCTTGCCAATCTTCTATCCATGCCAATATTCTATCATTGCAATATTTAAACCAGATGGATTTTGATAAACGTGTCCGCATAGCAGCAAAGTTCTGACGGCAGCAACACCCTGGAGTAACAGGTTGTTCACATCAGAATTGAGGGGCTACATGCCAATGACTCAAGTACCTTTGACTGTACAACCACAAGTTGATGAATGTCACCTACCAATATGTTCCCCCACACGCCATGAGCTTTTATTTTCTACAATAACCTTTGAAATCTTATTAAATGCCTTCTGAAAATCTAAAGACAGTACATCCACCAGATCCCCTTTATCCAGAGCACATCTGAATCCTTCAAAGAGCTCCAATAAATTGGTTGAACATGATTTCCCTTTCACAAAATCATGTTGACTCTGCCTGATTACCTTGAATTTTTCTAAGTGCCCTGCTATAACATCTTTAATAATAGCTTCTAACATTTTCCCTATGACAGATGTTAAGCTAACTGGCCTGTTGTTTCCTGCTTTCTGTCTCCTTCCTTTTGAATAAAAGAGTTAAATTTGCCATTTTCCAACCAGATGGAACCCTCCCCGAGTCCGGGGAGTTTTGGAAAATTAAAATCAATGCATCAACTATCTCATTAGCCCCTTCTTTCAAGATCCTAGGATGAAGTCTATCAGGACCCAGGGATTTGACAGCCCATAGCTTCAACAAGTTGCTGAATACCACTTTTCTGGCGATTGTAATTTTCCTGAGTTCCTCCCTTCCATTTCCTGATTTACAGTTATTTCTGGTATGTTACTTTTATCCTCTATTGTAAAGACCAATGCAAAATACTGGTTCAGTTCATCTTCCATCTCCTTATTTTCCATTATTAATTCCCCAGACTCACTTCTATTGGACTAACACTCACTTTTGAAACTTTTTTCTTATCTAAATATATATAGAAACTCTTACTATCCAATTTTATATTTCTAACTAGTTTCCTTGCATAATCTAATCTTCCACCCTTATTACTCTTTCTGTCATTCTTTGCTGTTCTTTATTTTCTGTCCAATCTTATGACCTGCTTTGTGCAATCATTTTCTTTAAGTTTGACACTGTCTTTAACCATTGATGGTCAGTCCTCACCCTGGAAATTTTCTTTCATTCATTCATTGGAATGTATCTATTCTATCTATTCTGAAAAGTCTGCCACTACATTTCCATTGACCTATCCCTTAACCTCATTTGCTAGTTCACTTTAGCTAGTTCTCCTTTCATGCCCTCATAATTGCCTTTATTTAAGTTTAAAATACTGGTCTCGGATCCGCTCCTCTCTCCCTCAAACTGAATGTAAAATTCAACCGTGATCGCTGCCACCTAGGGGTGCCTTCATTGTGAGGTTATCAATTAATCCTATTTCATTGTACAATACCAAGGGTGGAATTTTACGGCTTTGTTGTGGCGGGCAGGGCCATAAATGTGACGAGCCGTTCAAATTTCAATGATTTCTGCGGGACTAAAATTCCGCCCCAGGTCTAGTATAGCCTGCTCTTTGGTTGGCCCCAGAGCCATCTGGAAACATTCTATGAACTCGTCATTTACACTACCTTTGCCCATCTGATTTTCCAAGTCTATATGTAGATTAAAATCCCCCATGATTATCACTGTACCTTCCTGACAAGATCCCATTATCTCTTCCTTTATGTTCTGCGCTACCATGTAATTACAATTAGGAGGCCTGTACACTTTTCCCACAAGTGACTTCTTGCCTTTATCATTCCTCATCTCAACCCAAACTGCTTCTACATCCTGATTTCCTGAACTTAGGTCATCCCTCTTAAATGTGCTAATACCATCATTAAGGGCAGAATTTCCCCTCGTTGGGGGGGATGTTGAAGAGCGGAGGCGCGCCTCCAGTCAGTGCCCCCGATTGGGGGCGCGCCGCCATTTTATGTGGGCGAGCCAATTAAGGCCTGCCCAGCGTGACATCCGCACTGAAACACTATGCATTCCCTGTGCGGGCATGGGGGAATCCCTAAACCCGAGAGTGCGCTCTTTCGTGCATGCACGAAAGAGCGCATTCATCTCCCTGAGGCTAAGTGCTGCCTCAGGGAGATCGTCTCTACTGTAAAAAAAATATTAAAAATAGAAAATAAAAAAATCCCTGACATGCCCCCTCATGTCAATTGGCCATTGACAGGTCAGTGGGTGCACAGCTGATTTTGCTGAGCCCCCGCCTATCAGAAAATTTAAATGGGCGCGGTGACATCGAGAGTTCCACCCGACGTCATCGCACATCATTTTACCCATCAGCGAGCGGGCCCTGCCCACCCCCCCCTCCACTTGCCGACGGGAAAATCCTGGCTTAAGTAACAGAGTCACCACTCCACATTTTCCTAACTTCCTGTCCTTCCTAGTTGTCATGTACCCTTTAACATTCAGGTCCCAATCTATATCACTTAGTAGCCATATCTCTGTAATACCTATCAGATCATGAGTTCTGATGAAGAGTCATACAGACTCAAAACGTTACTCTGTCTTCCTTTCCACAGATGCTGTCAGACCTGCTGAGATTTTCCAGCAATTTTTGTTTTGGTTCCTATGAGATCATATTTATTATTACTATTTGTCTTATTGGTTCAATTGTTTTGTTTTGAAAGCTACGTTTGTTTAGATACAGAGCCTTTAGTTTTGTCCTTTTATTATTTTTATATCTCCATATCTGCTGATTTACTCTTAGATTTGTACTCTGTCCGTTCCTGTCATGTTCTGTTTATCATTTCCCATATTAGTACCTTTCTGTCTTGCCTTGTCTATACTTTTTGGTTTACCACATCTTCCCAAATTTGATCCCTTGCCCCATTATTTAGCTTAAAGCCCTCTCTACTTCCCTAGGTATGCGGCTCATTAGAACACCAGCCTCAGCATGGTTTAGGTGTAAACCATCCCAATGATACAGCCCCCACTTTCCCCAGTACTGGTGCCAGTGCCCCATGAACTGCAATCTACTTCTCCCATACCAGTCTTTGAGGCACACATTCAAACAGCATGTTTCAGCTGCTGTTCACAAAGGGCAGGGTACAGACTGTACACAACTAGCCCATGCTTACAAACCTCAAAACGCAGTGTCCAATATTAGATGTGATTCCACAATTGGACAACATTTGCTAATTAATCCTCAGTGTGCTAAGAATTACACTGACAACCAATTTAAGACTATCAGTTGAGCTCGCGGTGTGGTGTATTTGCGTGTATTGGAAGCTACATATATGAAGGCACAGGACCCTGTTCTTTGCAGACAGAAAGAGCATGTACATACAATTGCGCCTGTTTCAGCTAAACAAAATAAGTGACAGCTATTCACTGACTCATTCCTCAGGGCAGTGCCTTGACCAATCAGGGTCAAGCTGCCTGGTTTAAATTTCAAACAATGCTTGGCAATTAACTGTCCATCACCATCAGTGGTGCATTCTCCCTGGCAACTCCACTTGCCAACCAATCAGCACTTTCTTCACATACAGTGTAAATTGTTGTTTTCCCCTTATATTGGTATTCTTGTAAGTGTCCTGATGAGTACAAGATGAAAAGCTTAGACATGTCCCTTTTTCAGCAATTCTCAATTTCTGTAGTATCAAACAAGTATTTGAATCTAGAAGATTCATCCTGGGGTGGGGGAAGAATCGCTGGAGTGGACCTTACTGATTGTATTTGGTTTGGGATTTCTCTGGACACATGGCTTTTTGACCACGGGCATGATTTTGCCCTTGGTGGGGGTGCTTTGCAGGGGTGGCCGGGAAGCTGACCACCACCCGCGATCGGCTCCACACCACGATTTCACGCTGGTGGGCCAATTAAGGCTCGCCCAGCGTGGAACACAAGTGGCAGCGCTCAGTGCTGCCTGTGCAAGCAGGTGGAGGAGAGTGAGTGGGCCTACCGTGATCTTTGCCCGTGCACCTGAAAGAGCGCTTCAATCTCCCTGAGGCACAGAACTGCCTCAGGGAGATGAAGCGCTGTTTTAAAAAAAAGGAAAAATGACCCCTCATGTGACTCTTTCACATGAGCTGGGGCATGTTTTTAATTCAAAAATAAAATTTTTATTTGATGTTTATTTGTTTTAGAAAACCTCATCCCACTCATGGATGAGGTTTCCTAAAAAAGGAAACACTGCTTGGCCTGTTCACCTGCCCGCCAGCTGTTAGGTTGGACAGCAGTGTAAATTTGAATTTAATTAGCTTCTTAATGGCCTTAATAGGCCTTTTAATTGTCAGTGGGTGCGCAGCCAATTCCGGCGCACACCCACTGAACAAAATATTGCAAGACTGCACGATGATGTTGGGACGCTTCCTCCACGTCATCGCACATCATTTTACACTTGGGCTTATGGGGCGCGCACCCACATGCTGAGCATAATATTCTGTCCGATGTTATGACTCTGTGAAATGGGGAGTAGTGAGCATGTTGGAAGCTGGGAGTGATGTTGGATTGGTTTCTATAAAAACTCCAAATCTCTGGAGAGCGGGCAATGAAGTATAACTGTGGTACATGATTTTCGGTCGTGTTGAAAGTTAATGGAAATTTACCTTCTCTATAATTTAGTTTATTAGTTGCCTACTAGATATTGTTTAGTCAATGTTATGTTTTGTTTGTTTGTTGCAGTAAATATCTTAAAACTTGGAATCTTGTCGTGTGATTCCTTTAAATTGATCACTGGGAATATATATCTTTCTAAACATTATCAGTCTCTATGGGGCTCATAACAACGTCGAAAAACATTGCAGACAGAGAAAACTATCAAAGAAGGTCATCTTACTGCATGACAACTGTCTTGAACAGCCACCCGTAGAGAACCCTGGTAACATAAAGTCGGAGCATCAAATGTGTCTATCCACCTAAAAACACAATATCACAACTTGACTCCTTAACCAAGGCATCATATCAACCTTCAGCCATAACTGCAGAAGAGAACTGACCAAGAGAATGGTGAACAGTAAGGGTGACATAACAAAAACAGAATTACCTGGAAAAACTCAGCAGGTCTGGCAGCATCAGCGAAGAAGAAAAGAGTTGACGTTTCGAGTCCTCATGACCTTCAGCAGAACTGACTCAGTTCTGTTGAAGGGTCATGAGGACTCGAAACGTCAACTCTTTTCTTCTCCGCCGATGCTGCCAGACCTGCTGAGTTTTTCCAGGTAATTCTGTTTTTGTTTTGGATTTCCAGCATCCGCAGTTTTTTGTTTTTATATAGTAAGGGTGACATGATAACTTGCCTGAAGGAACTCAACATGAAAGAGAGAATCTATTTATGCTAGCAATAAGTGATAATCAACTTTATCAAAAACTCCTGGCTCCATTCAACAGAAACCAACAACAATGACAAATGCTTTGCTGAAAAAGAAATAATTGAAAGCAGGAAAGAAGTTATGGACTACGATGGCTGAGCCCATGATTTAAGCAATGTCAGATCCATTCTTGGGGCAAATTAGATACTGACAATGTAACACATGGTTGAAAATTGACATCCAAGAAGCTACCAACAAGATTATGACATGCTGAAATATTGGTTATTGTGTCAGATCCAAATCGTCAAGATGTCCAGCAAGCTGAAGATGATGATGATGATGGCACTGAGACCGAGCCACTTCCATCATCCCAGTTGTCTGCTATCTGAAAGCATCTCCGAGATAGTTGGAAATCAATGAAAAATCACTTCTAAGTGTGACAACTTCGGGACGTTCTACATCTAACAAAGGCAGAGGTGAGGACTAAATGCGAACAGTTAAAAATTATTGATTTCTTCAACTTTGAATGTCCATCCGTTCAATAATGACTGATTGTGTGTGTATATATATATATATATATATATTCGCATTTCTGTTACCTGAGGAAATAAAATGTAATTTATTTGAATTGATTGTATTCATTTTGTTAATTATTCTGGCGACTGGCTTGGATGCTTTTGAAAATATCTTGTTATATCACAATCTCATTTATAACATGGTCTCAAGATATGGAACCCCTTGGACCATGTTATAGTGAGGAGCCACTGTGAAATAATTCCACTGTGTAGTAAGTTAAGCACTCCTAATACAAGAACATGTTTAGCTAAATAGGTAAGTAAACCAACTTAAACATTCACTTCCTCCACCACTGACACACACAGGCAGCAGTGTCTGCTATATACAAGATGCACTGCAGCAACTCACCAAGGTTCCTTCGACAGCACCTTCTAATCGGCAACCTCGACCACCTAGAAGTACAAGGGCAGCAGATGCATGGGAACACCAACACCTGCAATTTCCCCTCCAAGTCATACACCATCCTGACTTGGACCTATATTGCCGTTCCTTCATGGTTGCTGGGTCAAAAACCTGGCATGCCCTTCCTAAAAGCACTGTGGGTATACCTGTACCAGAAAGACAGCACTGGTTCAGGAGTTCTCAAGGGCAATTAGGATGGGCAACAAACTGGCCTTGCCAGCCACACCCACATCTCATGAAAGAATAAAAAATGTTTTATCTTAACATAATCCATTATTTAAATAACTGACAACTATTCAGTTTCCAAACTGCTTTGTATAAGATCAGTTTCTTACACTACTGTTAATTCTACCTGTATCACCTTAGCAACAGTATTAAGGCACCACTGCAGGAAAACATACACAATAGGTTGAACTAAAATATATATGAAAGGTTACACCTGAAGATGAATATTGATTTGGTCATTTATTTTTTATAGTATTGCACTGGAGTTCCTTCATTGGATAGTGTTCACTCCAGAGCTCAATCATTTTTGCTGCACTTGTATTTTCTGGGCACATGGTACCAAAGATTCCTTATCCCATCAAAATTAATTTCATTTTCTCTTTCTAGATGGCACCAACATTTTTTGAGCTATGAAGGGGTCATATTATTCTGGCCTAATTAGCTAGGGAATGTTTCGTTCACAATTTCAATTAGGTGTAATCCATCTGGAGTTTGACTTGAAAATCATCAAAGGATTTAATTGTTCTATTAGTCAATGTGAAGGTCCATTGATGCCCCTATCATTGCAAGCCTTGAAGCCTTTTTCCAGGGCTTTAAATGGGATATCAGAGTTAGGATGATGCAAATAACACAATTCAAAAAGGCCCGTCTTCTCAGGGCAACTAGTGATGGGCAATAAATGTCCCGTGCTAGTATCCGCAACACCTTGAGAGCAAATTTTAAGAAAAATCCTCCAAAGGATATGAAAATACATCATCTCTAAATAGTAAATTAGAAGCTACTAGACAATTTAAACCCAGCAGTTTCTACAGCTGCAGCGGCAGGTGGCGATGCAACATGATTTTAGGAAGCAGTTTTGTAAAAACAATCCAAATTTACAACAAATCTAAACGGTAGTAATCTTGATTAATGTCATGGACCATAGCATTGTGAAAGAGGATTTTATTTAGAGTAATGAAGAAATTGATTGAGCGCCCTCAAAATGTAGCTCTAAATGTATAGTGACTTTAATATCTAGGAGTCTCCTTGATTCTACAAAATGCTGTCTTAAATACTAGTGTCACTTAATAAATATGCATCCTTCCTTAAAAGTATATAGTTTATGTTAAAGTCTCCTCATCCATTATTGATCAGAATTAATTTGCACTGTTGGTCTCTGTTGAGTTAGTATTTACACTTTGGCATTCAGTCAGGCTAGTTGCTGGAGAATATCAATTGACATATTGGATATCTATGGCAGTATGTACAATGGGATGGGATGAACAAGGGAGCTGAATCTCAAATTTCTGACACTGTGACAAGTTAGCTGTTTGTATTTTGCACACACTGAAGCCTTTTAATGCATGTTTAGCTGTTATACTTTAGCCTGGAATGCATGTAAATTGAAATCCATTTGAACTTGCAGCTGACATGGTTGAGGCTTGGTAGAGAAGAATGCTGCAACACATGTAAACCAAGAAAGTCGGAATTACTGGCAATGCCTGCAGCTAAAGGGATTTATTGAAAGCTGGTGGGATTCAGCATATGACCTGAGTAGCTGCTGCTGTCTCTCAACAAGCACAGTTTAAATGTTAACTCAAGTATTTTCCTCTTGCATATTTATTAAGTGACACTTGAATTTAAATATTCCTTGCAGTGCACGTTTAGATTGTAGCATACTGGGAATCGTTGGTACAATAAGTTGTAGTAGTTAAACTTTTGTCAAATACCTGTACTGGCACTGAGATCATGAAATCAGTCGCTAGAATTCTCAGAGATTTCTGCTGAAGGCCATTATTGTACACTTTTAATCACAGAAAATGTTGATATATAGGTAAGGCTTATGACTTTCTTGGAAATTAGTATGTTAAAAACTTTATTTTTTGTTGTAATTCTATTGTAATTTTCACAGTTAATGAGAGTCCAAGATGGCAACCAAGAAGGTTGTTACAAATTAGTTTGATTCATTTTTCTCTTGCCTGTTTTTTTTGGAATATTTTGAACTTGCAGTTGGTGACTTTAATTCCTGCTTGCGAATTGTGGAGTTCTACTTTAGTCCTAACTAGATTTGGGACTATTTTATGAACAGGAAATTTGAGCAGATGAGGTGAAGACTTTGTATAAAATGTGACATATTAACCCAATTGACAAAATGCGCACACACGCAATTTTTTTAAAAGAGCCAGTGGGTTAGTTATACTGTCAACCATCCACAAAAACGTTGCCCTAGTGTTGTTGCTTGTCCATTGAGATCCTGTTTGATTTTCATTCCATCGATTTCAATGGATGGGCTCACCAGTAAGCAATAATAAAAGTAAAATACTGGGGATGCTAGAATAAAACAACAATAAGCTATCTTTTCTATCAGATAATAAAGTTGAAAATTACCTCCAATATTCCATAATTAATTTTGCTAATTTTGATTCATTTCCCATTTAAAGGCAAAGAACTTTGTAGCCTTGTTCTGAATATGGACAAAACAGCTGAATTCCAGAGGTGAGGTGTGAGTGACTGCTTTTGACATCAAGGCAATTTGACCAAGTGCAGCATCAATAGGAATTGGGGAAAACTCTCCACTGGTTGGAGTCATGTCAAGCACAAAGGATGATGGTTGTGCTTGTTGAAGGCCAATCATCTCAACCGCAGGACATTGCTGCACAAGTTCCTCAGGGCAGTGTCTTAAGCCCAATTATCTTCAGCTGCTTCATCAATGGCCTTCCCTCCATCATAAGGCCAGAAGTGGGGATGTTCACTGATAATTGTTTAATATTCAGTACCATTTGCATCTTCTCAGATACTGAAGCAGTCCATGCCCACAAGCAGGAAGACCTGGACAACATTCAGGCTTGGGCTGATAAGTGGCAAGTAACATTTGTGCCACATAAGTGTCAGGTAATGACCATCAGAGAGAATCTAACCATATCCCCTTGACATTCATTGACATTATCATTGCTGAATACCCCACTATCAACATCCTAGGGGTTACCATTGACCAGAAACTTGGACCAGTCCTATATATAATCTGGCTACAAAAGCAGTTCAGAGGCTGGGAATTCCATGGTGAGTAACTCAGCTGCTAACTCCTCAAATTCTGTCCACCATCACAGCTCAGGAGTCTGATGGAATACTTTCCACTTACCTGGAAGAATGCAGCTCCAATAATACTCAAGAAGCTGACACCATTGATACAAAACAGCCTACTTGATTGACACATCATCCACTGCCTTAAAAGTTCACTCCCTTCACTACCAAGGCATTAAAAATTTAAGTAAAGCATTCAGTTAGCTTCCCTTTATTTAAGTAATACAAACAGAAGAGAAATGAGTAGTTGGTGAATATTCTCTTTTTTTTAAATAGTAAGGTTTATTATTACAGTAGTAAGGTTTATTAGTTGTAGTAAGGTTAATTAGCAGTAGCAAGGTTTAGTAATAGCAGTAATGTTTATTATCCGATAGAGGAATGGAAGGGCTGCTCTGGCCTCTAAAGTGCTCATCCTATGCTATGTGGGAACTGCAGGATGTTTCTGTTATAATGGATAACCATAACCAAAAACAGAAGCTGAGGAGAGCCATGGCACCACAAGGGCTGTGGTGGAGAGAGCCATCAGTCTTCTCATGATGCGTTTCCATTGCCTGGACCGCTCAGGGGGTGCACTCAAGTACCCCCCAGATCGCATCTCGGTGATAGTGGTAGCATGCTGTGCTCTGCACAATCTTGCGATGGAAAAGGGGGATGCAGTTGACAATGAAGACCTTGACACAATGGATGAGGCTGCACATGATGAATCCAGCAGTGGCTCAGAGGATGAGCAAGTACAGGACAATGATGAGGGGCAGCATGCCGACCCGCTACTACACCAAGGAGGCAGGGACACCTGGGACTCTTTAACCCAATGAACCATCAGCTAGTTCCACACACATCGATCAGCAGGACAAGCAAAGCATTAGAGACAGTGCAGAAAAGATTCATAAGAATTGTTTCAGGGCTGAGGAACTTAAGTTATATAGATAGATTTGAGAAGTTTGGATTGTTTTCCTTGGAGAAGAGAAGTTTGACAGAGGCATTCAAAATCAGGACGGGTCTAGACAGAGTAGATAGGGAGAAACTGTTCCCATTGGTGGAAGGATCGAGAACCAGAGACACAGATACAAGATAATTGGCAAAAGGAGCAATGGAGACATGAGAGACTTTTTCACGAAGCAAATGGTTAGTATTTGCAATGCACTACCTGAGAGAGGAGGCAGGTTCAATTGAGGTATTCAAGAGGGAATTGGATTATTACCTGAAAAAGAAGAATGCAGGGCTATGGGGAAAAGGCAGGGAGTGGCACAAGGTAAATTGCTCCTTCAGAGACTCAGCGAAGACACGATCGGCCAAATGGCCTCTTTCTGTGCCGGAACAGTTCCATGATTCTCAGAATGCACAGTGGCAGCAGTGTCTACCATCCACAAGATGGACTGCTGCAACTCGCCAAGGCTCCTTCAACAGCACCTTTGAAACCTGTGTCATCTACTACCTAAAAGGACAAAGGCAGCAGGCACATGGAAACACCACCACCTGCAAGTTTCCCTCCAAGTCACACACCAAAATAACTTGGAACTATGGGTGGAATTTTCCCATCCTGCACGTGGAGGGTTTCATGGCAGGTAGGAGTGGAGAATTCAGCAGCAGGTAAAAAGTTGGAAATCTGCTGACTTATAAACAGCTTGCAGTTCTCCCGATGGTGGGTTTATGGTGGGTCAGTTATCCCGCCGACTAGTGGCGTGAACACTATTTGTATTCATTGACATGTTACGAATGCCCATTAACACAGCTGCTCGCCGGAATCGTGTCAGACCTTCCAAACATGCATCACACTAGAGGGAAATTATGCTGGCCTCAAACCCGTTTGAAAAGGGGTAGCATGCACAAGTCGGACCTCAGTTCCCTGGTAACTTCGAGGTGAGTGGAACATACATGGCCTACCTACCATAGCGCTGCACCAGCCTTGTAGCGATGAACGCCACTCTGCTGGGGCTGTAGGGTTGCTCTGCTCCTGCTCTTTGCCTACATTGTCCCAAAGAACATCACTGTGTTGTTGTACTCATGCAGGCCTCCACTTTCAGAAACACTTCAACCGGGGGTGGGCTGTGAGGTGAGGGTGGGGTTGACAAACACGAGGGGGGCAATCAGGAGGGAAAGCTGTGGAATGGCAGTCAGAGGTAGGTTGAACATGAGGGGGGCAACGGGGAGGAAAGGCTGTTGAATGGCAGTCAGGGTAGGGCGAGCATGAGAGGAGCCTTTCTGGGGTCGCCCTCTACCTCTTGTTGCTGCAGGAGTGAAGAGGAGTCTGTTTAGAAAGAAAGGATGAAGACCTCATGCGACGAAAGCCACTGAAAGCCAATGGCTTCATTAGCACTGTTAAAAAGCTATTCAGAACTCAGTGGC
Source organism: Carcharodon carcharias (assembly GCF_017639515.1). NCBI lineage: Eukaryota > Metazoa > Chordata > Chondrichthyes > Lamniformes > Lamnidae > Carcharodon > Carcharodon carcharias. The sequence goes on along the minus strand of NC_054479.1, from coordinate 85,760,129 downwards.
TTCACATCATAGTCACTGAATCTCAAGAGTAATACATAGGATGTTGATTTTGTGAATGCAGGCAATAGTGAAGGAAGCACAGCTGTATCCAATGTGGCATTCTGTTAATGAAGGCCTATTACGTGTTCACCATATTTGACGCTCCTAATGGGCCAAAAGCATCCATTCATTGACCATGAGCAACTGATTGGTCAAACATGCCGCATCAGAGATTGGAGCACAGAGCTAGGTTGAATCGCCCTTCTCAACTAAACTTTAGCATCCCACACAGGGATCAAGATGTTACATATCTGAGATGCCATCTTGGGCACTTCGATATGTGTACTAGTGTCTCAGGGACAAGGCAGCATCTGCCACCATGCAAGTAGGGCAGGAAAAGCTATGGACCCTTACAGTCTCCAATCATGTCATCTTCTGAAAAAAAACAAAAACAAAAATTGCTGGAAAAACTCAGCAGGTCTGATAGCATCTGTGGAGCGAAAGACAGAGTTAACGTTTCGAGTTCGTATGACTCTTCTTCAGAACTAAAGAGAAGTAGAAATGTGGTGAAATATATACTATTTGAGGGGGGTGGGACAGGTGAAGCTGGATAGAAGGCCATTGATAGGTGGAGGCAAAGAAGAGATTGCCAAAGATGTCATAGACGAAAGGTCAAAGGGCTGCTGGTGGTGATACAGGCTAAAGGATGTGCTAATGGTACAGCCATGTGGCTATACTGGCTCCATGGCAGTAGGCCCTAATGTTTATAAACCGCAAAGGCTATCCATCCAATGTACAACTAGTGTGTGATCACCAGAAGCACATGCTGCACATTTGTGCATGGTACCCTGGAAGTTGCCATGACTCCTACACCCTGAGTCACTCCCAGGTGCCTGAGATTTTCGAGGGGCCATTACGTCTGCAGGGATGGCTGCTTGGGGATAAGGGGTGCCCACTGAAAGGCTGGCTGCTGTGAGTGATCTCACTCTGGGAACTGCGAGTCCAGTTAGGAACAAGAGTGATGCAAGAGAAGACTTGAAGCCTTCTCCGCCATCTAATGATGCAAACACTGCTGCGACTTGAGATGAGGACATGCCTAGGGATCTCCTCCTCCCATACATGTCTTTTCTTCTGCCACTACCACTGAGAAGACACAAATGCCACTAGAATATCTGATGAGCTGCCCTCACTCAATGGTGTTCCTTGAGGAAGAAGGATTAAAAACACTTATATCACACACTTTCAATAAAGATTTAAACGCATCTCTCTGACATCACACAAGGGTGTGGAGCCTAGACAACTGTGGTTGACATCACAGGAATATGAACCTCACAGTGGGACACGTTGACTGAGTGGGAGGAAAGCTAAACCTCGAAATAAGAGGATTCCAAGGTACAAAATCACAACACCTTCAGCTGACAGGAACATTCACATAACCATCAAATGTATTAACAAAAGTGTAATTACTTTACATTTCTTTAGCACACCCACGACCCAAAAGTGACATTAATTTTTCTTAACATTCCTAAATCTACCGCTATGCCTGGGTGCAGCCCTGACATCTGCAGCAGAGTGGAGGCAGCCTGCTGACTGCTATGTCCAGATGTCTGCGATGAACTTGGAGGGCATCCTTTGGTGGCCTAAGGCCTGGAGGGCCCCGACCTAGTAAGCGTCACCTGCTCAGGGGTAGAAGCACCCTTGGCAGCCTGGGAAGCTGGAGTGGATGGGGTCATAGGCAGAGGGGGCAGTGAGTGGCTGCACACCCTTGGAGTGTCCTGAGATGAGGCCCCCGGGGTGTCCGGCTGATGATCATCCTCCCTGTGGGTGCCCGAGGGCCCCACCCAGACACTTGCAGGAGATAGCGCATCTGAGGGGCGCTCAAGATGCCTCATCCCCATGTCACTTGCATCTTGATGGTGCACACCAGGATGTGTACCCATGGAGTGCAGGCCCGAATGCAAAACTGGCAAGACCTGCTGGACCAAGTCTCCATGGTGGTCGTTAGCCTTTCCATAGTGACCTTGAGGCACTAGCATGTCAGAGCTATGACATCAGACAGAACATGGACGGATTCCTCCATCATTCGCTCTAGTTTGCTAAGTGACTGTCGAATCTTTGCCTGATGTTCTGCCATCTGTCATTGCATATCCAGCTTTGGGTTGGTGGCCGCTTCTGGAGGCTCATCATCTGACTTGGACTGAGCAGGTGGCTGGTCTCCAGCAACCTTCCAAGTGATGGAGAATTTGGCTGTCCCTGCCTTTGACTGCTGTGGGGATGTGTCAGTGAGGTGTTCCCCAGAGAGTGAGCCCGAGTCAAATCTACAGCTGTGCCCCACCGAGGTGTGTGTCTCTGAGCTGGTGGAGGGTGTGTGTGAGCACTGTGACGGTTCTTCTGGAGCTTCCTGTTCGGGTGCAGTCTGGGGGCTAATTGGACTGGTGCTGGACTGGCTTGGGGGTCTCGATCTGCTGGTGGCTGGAAAATAGAAAATAGAGTTTCAGTTAATGAGCATGAGCGAGATAAGACTGCATGTAACTCACCGTGAATGTCAGCATTTGATGAAGTAATGGAGCTGTGATCCGTACTCGGTTGCTGGGAGAGGCCGATCTCCCCTTCCCCACAGGAGCAATCCCTGTCCTTCCCAGACAGCTCGGCAGCAGTCTCCCCAAACTCAGTGAGGGCAATGATGTCGGCCGTACCCCCCACCCGGTCTGTGCTCTCTCACGCCTGTTGTACGCCAGCTTGGCCTGTATGAAGATAGAAGAAAAGCATGTGATGAAAAGGGATGGAGCAGAGGTTGGGTGAGATGCATGTTCCATGTGTGTGTGGTGAGCCCTCCTCAGAAGGGCCAGAGGATGGAGTGTGAGCAACCTGACAGATGGGGTGGTAGTGATGTGAAAGTCTCAATGAGACAATTAGTGTTGATATGTGCCCTTGCTAATGGTTGCGTGAGATCCCTGAAGAGAGTAGCTGTTTGAGTGCATGTTGCCATGATAAGAGTTTGATATTGGAGGGAGTTGAAGAATGACTTAACCTGGCAGAACGAATTAGATCATTCATCCTCTCCCTGCACTGGATGGCATTTTGGGCGCGGTCACTAGCTGCGCTGACCTGCTCCATGAAGGCCTCCCAGGCTGGAGGGATGAGTCTGATGTGCTTCCTGCAACAATCCCAGGGATAGAGCCCTTGCCTGTGCACCTGCACCCCTCTGATCAAGGCCTGGGGGGACTAGTAGGTGAAGTGGGGTGATGCTTTATTCTTGAGGCTCTTGGCCTTCTTCTTCTGGCTGCAAGACATTTCTGGTGGGCTAGAGAGAGTGGTCTTTAAATATGGCGTCCGGACCTTTGAACCCACCAGCTGATGGCAGGCGGAAGAATCAGCTCCCGACCCGCCAGGTGATTCAGACCGATACAGGCTTTGTATAATTAATGATCCTCCAAGCGTGGAATTGGGCACCAGAATAGTGTGCTTCAAGTCATTAATTGTATCTGTGGGGTCATCCAACTGTTGCATACATCTATGTTTAAAACTTATTACAGCGCTAGCTTACCGAAAGTTGCCTTTCAGTTAAAATGTGCCCCAGATAATTTTTTTCAAATGTGTCCAGCAGAGTTCAAAGTTCACATCCATATTCTGTTTACTAATGCTGCTGATATCTTGTAGTTTCTGCAAGCTATGCAGGTGGGAACTGGAGTCAGATGAATTTACTCCATCAATTGAAATAATGCATAATCATGGGGTTCGTACTCTACTTTTTATATTTATCTTTTTTTTATAATTGTACATAGGATGTGAGTGTCACTGGCAAGGCCAGCATTAGTTGCCCATCCCTAATTGCCCTTGTGAAGGTGGTGGCAAGCTATATTCTTGAACTGCTGCAGTCCATGTGGTGTAGAAACTTCGATAGTGCTGTTAGGGAGGAACAGTTCCTGCTATTCCAGCCAGTGGGGTGGGTCCTGCCAAAACCATCCGCCACCACACTTAGTCCCACTAATGGAAAATTCTGCCATATTATTGGATTTTTTATTCTTTCATGAGATGTGAGCATCGCTGGGAAGACCAATATTTGTTGCCCATCCCTATATGCCTTAAACTGAGTGGCTTGCTCGGCCATTGTAGAGGGCAGTTAAGAGTCAACTACATTGCTATGGTCTGGAGTCAAATGTAGGCCAGACCTGGTAAGGACGGCAGATTTCCTTCCCTAAAGGGCAATAGTGAACCAGATGGGTTTTATGACAATCAATGATAGTTGTCATGGTCACCATTACTGAGACCAGGTGTTGCTTCACTGTTGCCCCTGCCCAGTGAGCTTACCTCTTTATCCTTCAGTACAGCACCAAATGGAACTGCAGACCTCATCATGGCACACAATTCCGAGCTCACTCCTTGATCGGAATGTCAAAATCCTGCAATTTCCTCCCTAACTGCACTATGGAGGTATCTACACTATATGGACCACAGCAGTTCAAGAATGCAGCTCACTATCACCTTCTCAAGGGCAATGAGGGGTGGGCAACTAATGCTGGCCTTGCCAGTGACACTCACATCCTATGAACAATTATAAAAAGAAGATAAATATAAAAAGTAGAGTACAAACCCCACGATTATGCATTATTTCAACTGATGGAACAAACTCATCTAACTCCAGTTCCCACCTGCATAGCTTGCAGAAACTATAAGATACCAGCAACATTAGTGATCAGAACATGGGCCTGAAATCTACCCTAAGGGTGCGCCTGAAGTCAGCGCAGCCAGAAGCAGATGTAAAACCCATTCCCAGCCGAGCTCATGCTGTGAACACAATATTACGCTGGCTGGCCGATTAAGGCCCAACAGTGTGAAACGTGATTGACCGGGTGTGTTTTCTGTGTGCAGGGGTGGGAACGCGTCAGGCTCCAATGGGGATGCGGCAGGGTGTTCAAAAAATGGAAGAGGGAGCTCCCTGAAGGCTGCCAGGAGTTGTGGGGGAGGCTGAGGGAACTGTTTGGAAGCAAGAAATGTCCTGGTGTGCAGTCATGGCCTCAAAACCTGGTGGTCATGGAAGGGCGGGTGGGCAAGTTGGGTGGGCACTCTGTCCCCCCCTCCCCCGCCCGTTTCTGAGATGAGTGCCTGGGTGTGCTGGTCGAGGAGGTCAGTGCCAGGAAGCACAAGCTAATGCCCAAGGACAGCAAGAGAAAGCCACCCACCTGACCAATAAGGCCTGGACAGAGATTACCACCCAGGCCAATGGATACAACGTGGTGCATCGCACATGGCTTCAGTGCTGCAAAAGGTTCAATGATCTGCTGCTGTCAGCAAGGTAGGTGCAGAAATGGCATGGACCTTTGTGGAGAACTTTAGTCGGGTGCCCATTGCTCGGAATATTCAGGGGTCTAAGAGTGTGTATGCCAACTGGCACTTAAACCTGCCTTGCCAAGGCTGGAATGTCAGCACGACTGGCCTCAGTGCATTGCGAGGTGAGATGTGCCTCGCTTTCCTTAGCTGCCAGTGGGTCCCCCTTTGCCAGAGCCAAGTTGTGCAGGGTGCAGCATACGATGACTATGAGGGAGACATGCTCTGGAGGATACTGCAATGCTCCCCCTGACCGGTCCAGGTATCTGAAGTGCATCTTCAGCAGCCCGATGGTCCTCTCCACCATTGCCCTTGTGGAGGCATGACTCCTTTTGTATCTCTCCTTGGCCTCAGTTCTTGGGTAATGGAGTGGGGTCATCAACCACCTTTTCAAGGGATAGCCCTTGTCACCCAGGAGCCATCCTTCCACTTGTGCAAGAGCCACGAACAGCCTGTGAGTGTCACAAGACGTAAGCATTGTGTGAGCTCCTAGGGTAACGGGCACAAACTTGGAGAATTTGTGTCCTGTGGTCACAGACAATCTGAACATCATTGCGCGGAATCCCTTTCTGTTTATGAAAGCTTCAAGCTCATCTGCTGGTGCCTTGATGGCCATGTGAGTGCAATCTATTCCATCCTGGACATGGGGGAAACCAGCCATCGCAGCAAAGCCTTATGCTCTCTCTGCCTGGCTCACCTCATCTGTCTGGAAGTGGATGAACATGCAGACATGTCTAAAGATAGCAACTGTGTACAGCTGATGGAGAAAGGCCACACAGATCCCCCACTGAACCCTGAAAAATACTAGAGGCAGACATTGAGGGCCACTGTGACCTTCAAAGCCACCAGCATGGGGTGTCCACCCACAGAGTTGGAGGTGATTTCCGGACCTATCACATGACATAAGAACATAAGAACAAGGAGCAGGAGTAGGCAATTCAGCCCCTCAAGCCTGCCCTGCCATTCATTACGATCAGGGCTGATCTCATTTCAGCCTGAAATCCAATTTCCCACCCTCTCCCCATAACCTTTCAACCTGTTACTAATTAAAAATCTGTCTATCTCCTCCTTAAATTTATTCAGCGTCCTGGCATCCACTGCACTCTGAGAAAGTGAATTCCACAGATTCACGACCCTTTGAGAAAAGTAATTCCTCCTCATCTCTGATTTAAATATACCACCCCTTAGCCTAAAACTATGGCCTCTCGTTCTAGAATGCCCCACAAGGGAAAACATCTGCTCCACATCTACTCCGTCCATCCCCTTTAGCATCTTATATAGCTCAATTAGATCTCCTCTCATCCTTCTAAACTCTAGCAAGTATAGGCCTAAACTGTTCAATCTCTCCTCATAAGACAAGCCCCGCATCTCTGGAATCAATCTAGTGAACCTCCTCTGAACTGCCTCCAGTGCAACCACATCCTTCCTCAAGTAAGGGGACCAAAACTGTGCACAGTACTCCAGATGCAGTCTCTCCGATGCCTTGTACAGTTGCAACAACACTTCCCTAGTTTTATACTCTATTCCTTTAGCAATAAATGCCAAAATTTCAGTTGCCTTCCTTAGTACCTGCATACTAGCTTTCAGCGATTCATGCACGAGGACACTCAGATCCCTCTGCACTGAAGCATTCTGAAGTTTCTCTCCATTTAAATAATAAGTCGCCTTTTTATTCTTCCAATCAAAGTGGATAACCTCACACTTATCCACGTTAAACTCCATCTGCCAAATTTCGGCCCATTCACCTAACCTGTCCATATCCATTTGTATATTTCTTATTTCTTCATTGCAACTTACTTTCCCACCTATTCTGGTGTCATCTGCAAATTTAGCTATAGTACCTTCTATCCCTGAATCCAAGTCATTAATATAGATTGTAAATAGTTGGAGCCCAAGGACCGAATCCTGTGGCACCCCACTAGTTACAGCTTGCCATCCAGAAAAAGACCCATTTATCCTGACTGTCTGCTCTCTGTTGGTTAGCCAATCCTCTATCCAAGCTAACATATTACCCCTAACTCCGTATGATCTTATCTTGTGTATTAATCTTTTGTGCGGCATCTTATTAAAGACCTTCTGGGTTTCCAGATATACTACATCTACAGGATCCCCATTATCTACTTTGCTTATCACATCTAGCAAATTAGTCAAACTCTAGCAAATTAGTCAAACACGATTTACTCTTCATTAAACCATGCTGACTCTGATGGATTGCATTTTGACTTTCCAAATGCTCCATTACTACTTCCTTAATAATGGATTCCAACAATTTCCCAATGACAGACGTTAAACTAACTGGCCTATAGTTTCCTACTTTCTGCCTCCCCACCTTTTTGAATAAGGGCGTTATATTACCATTTTTCCAATCCACTGGAACCTTTCCAGGATCCAGGGAATTTTGGAATATTATAGCCAATGCATCCACTATCTCTGCTGCCACTTCCTTTAAGACCCTGGGTTGTAGGCCATCAGGTCCTGGGGACTTGTCACCCTTTAATCCTAATAGTTTGCTCAGTACTTTTTCTCTAGTGATGGTGATTGTTCTAAGCTCCTCCTTCTCTATACCCTCTGCACTACCTGTTACTATTGGGGTGGTACTAGTATCCTCCACCGTGAAAACTGAAGCAAAATATTGATTAAGCGTCTCTGCCATTTCTGCGTTCCCCACTATTAACTCCCCAGTCTCATCCTCCAAGAGACCAACATCCACTTCAGCTACTCTTTCCTTTTATATATTTGTAGAAGCTTTTGCTATCAGTTTTTACATTTTGCGCTTGTTTTCTTTCATAATTTACCTTTGCTCTTTTTATTATTTTTTTAGTAACCCTTTGTTGATCTTTAAAAGTTTCCCAATCTTCCAGCCTGCCACTGACCTTTGCAATTTGGTATGCCTTAGTTTTTGCCTTTAAGTTAACTAACTTTTTTGCTTAGCCATGGATGCTTTTTCCCCTCTCTTATATGAGAAATATATTCCTCATTGGAATATATTTTACTTGGGAGGAATTGAATATCTCCTTAAATCTCTGCCACTGTTCATCAACTGTACTGCCTTGTAGTCTTCCTGCCCAGTCCCCTAGGGCCAAATCTGCCCTCATACCTATGTAGTTAAAAATCACGGTCAATAGGCTTTTTAATGACATTAATTGGCCCTTTAATTGTTGGTGGACGCTGCTCCGCCTCCTGCATGTGCCTGCTGACCTCAATATTACACACCCGATGTCTTTTTGCGCAATTTCACGTGCATTCAACTTGGGCACATACCCGACCTCAGAACACAAGGTTCAGGTCATGGTTGTGAACTTTGAACTCTGCTGGACATGTTTGAAAAAAAATTCTCTTGGGCACACTTTAACTGAAAGGCAACTTTCGGTAAGCTGGCCCTGTAATAAATTTTAAACATAGATGTACGCAACACTTGGATGATCCCATCTGAGCACTCACAGATTCAATTAATGACTTGAAACACATTATTCTGGACAATTGTCTCTTTAGAACAGGGATACAATGTATAAACTGCTTAACAAAAACAGAATTACCTGGAAAAACTCAGCAGGTCTGGCAGCATCGGCGGAGAAGAAAAGAGTTGACGTTTCGAGTCCTCATGACCCTTCAACAGAACTAGCTGAATCCAAGGAGTGGGGGGTGGGGGGGGGGGGGGGGGGGGGGGGGGGGAAGAGAGAGAGAGAGAGAGAGAGAAGTGGAGGGAGGGGTGTGGTTGTAGGGACAAGCAAGCAGAGATAGGAGCAGATAATCAAAAGATGTCACAGACAAAAGAACAAAAACACACAGAGGTATTGAAGTTGGTGATATTATCTAAACGAATGTGCTAATTAAGAATGGATGGTACAGCACTCAAGGTACAGCTCTAGTGGGGGTGGGGGGGCATAAAAGATTTAAAAATAATGGAAATAGTTGGGAAAAGAAAAATCTATATAAATTATTGGAAAAAACAAAAGGAAGGGGGAAGAAACAGAAAGGGGGTGGGGATGGAGGAGGGAGTTCAAGACCTAAAGTTATTGAATTCAATATTCAGTCTGGAAGGCTGTAAAGTGCCTAATCGGAAGATGAGGTGCTGTTCCTCCAATTTGCGTTGGGCTTCACTGGAACAATGCAGCAAGCCAAGGACAGACATGTGGGCAAGAGAGCAGGGTGGAGTGTTAAAATGGCAAGCGACAGGGAGGTTTGGATCATTCTTGCAGACAGACCACAGGTGTTCTGCAAAGCGGTCGCCCAGTTTACGTTTGGTCTCTCCAATGCTTATAAACTGCTTAACTCTGCCCTCAGAAGAATTTCCTTATTAAAATGGTAAATTTGAGTTTCAGTGCAGGTACACCCCACAAGATACATAGAATTGGCTCAACCAGTCCGTGTCTGTCTTTATCCTCCATACAAGCACTATCCTAATCCTATGCTCCCACCCTGTTTCTATCCCTTTATCTCCCTTTCTTTCAGCTGCCAGTTTAACCTGTTCTTATATTGCAGCAAGGTCCCTGCTTCCATCACTAACTCTGATTGTGCATTCTGCAACTTCACAATCTGCTTTGCAAAAAGACTTTCCCTGCTCTCTGGCCTAAATCTTACATTTAACCTTGTAGCTACGTCTACCTTTTCTAATCCCTTAATCAGTGGAAACAGTTTGTATCAATACTATATGACCTGATCTCATACATCCAGAAAGGATCTACAGCCTTCCTCAACACAGCACCTACTATCTCCTAAATTATTCCAAAGTTTTTCCTTCCACTACCATACTAAAAGGCTTTTCATTAGTCAGTCGCTGTGTGTGAAAAATATCCAGGCATCAGAACCACACTTGCCTTTCACCAGTTTGAACTTGTGCCCCAGTCTAATCTAATGGTTTAATTTGAAAGTGTTTCAGATTTCCTTTTTTTAAATACATTGTTAGCTTTCTTAGGCTTCTACTGTTTTCTCTTATTCACAATTTACGAAAAAGCAGAGCTCAAGTTTCTCCAGTCTTTTCTGGTGGCTCAATCCTCTGATGCTAAGGCCTTTAAATCTCCCTTGTGTCTAAGTGTTCAAAGCTAGTCGGAATATCCAAGGTGTGATCACATTGCACCAACATCCTCTCACTTATATTCTACTGATTTTATGTTCTAATACAGAGTTGTATTTGTTTGTTTAATTGCTACTGCTAAATTACAACATTAAGTCTTAAGTCTACCAACACTTCTCGATTTCATTCAACTTCACACAGCTTTCCCATTCGTTGAGTACAATTATTATACAGGTCCTCTTTAGCAAAGGAACATTTATTTTTAATGCTGTGTTTTGAGCACAGCAAGTATATCATGGAGACACAAACAAGGCTGAAATTATTGACCCCCAGAGAAAAACTAATCTAATAGTCCCAATATAACCACTCTGCAAACCTAGATTCAGCTCACTTTACCTAACCTCAATGGCCAACCAAACTCCTAGCATTAACGCCATTCTCTGCCAGAAGTTTCTAAGAGATTGAAGAAACATCACCAACTTTAAACATGGCCCAGCAGAGTATAAAATATGGTAAATTTGTTGTATATTTTATTATAATTTGAAAAAATGGAAAATTTGTATGACCCAGCATTTTCCAATAACTTGTAATAAAAGGACAATGCACAATATTTTCAAAGAAACACAGGTTTCTTTCATGCTTTCCCAATGTCCCATCATAACTTTAGTGGTAACTCTAGAGAAAATGCCATTTATGCTGATCTTCCAAAACTAGAGATAAGGAAACCACTGCAAATATTCTACACTTTTAAAAATTCATGTGATGTGGGCATTGCTGGAAATACCGTCCCTAATTGGCCTTGAGAATGTGGTGGTGAGCCATCTTCTTGAATACAACTGTGTGGCCTGCTAGGCTGTTTCAGAGGACACCGCTGTGGATCTGGAGTCATATGTAGGCCAAACTGGGTACTATGGCATGTTGCCTTCCCTAAAGGATATTAGTGAACAAGATGGGTTTTTATGATAATCCAGTAGTTTCGTGGTCACCATTATTGGCACCATTTATTTTTCCAGGCAGATATACTTAATTAAATTAATTTAAATTCCCCAACTGCTGTGGTGTGATTTAAACTTATGTCTCTGGATCATTTGTCCAGACTTCTGGATTACTAGTACTGTAACTACTGTACCCATATATGCTGCGAATGGATACTGTAAAAAGCAAACTAAGTGACATTAGCAGAGCAATAAAATACAAATCAAAAGTCATGGCATTTTTATCATTCAGATTTTAACTAGACTGCTGTAAAAAATGCTGACAAGTATTCTAGAGAAAAGGTATTGTGACCTTGAGAGTGTGTAAGTTAGTGACAAAAGCAGTGTCAGGATTTAGGAATCTACATTATGTTGAAGCCTTTAGGAAGTTGGGCATGTCCTCTCAGAGACTCAGAAGTGATTGGAAAGGAATTTCAAAGTTAGAGGTGGGATTGATAATATTGACAGTGATAAAATGGTCCTAGAGCTAATGGCACAGCTTTGTAAATGATGGTAGTAGTGGTTCAAGTTGCTGATCCACCATAATTTTCTCAGGGCAATTAGAATGGACAATAAATGCCTGCATTGCCAGCAACACAGTTCAACATAAAATGTGAGCATATTGCCATCATTAGAATGAGCACAGACTATGTCCAACTGAATAGTGTTCTGCTCCCAGTTTTGAGGCACTCTACTCCTCCACACTCCAATTAATTCATAAGCAGTCTCCTCTTTCACTGCAGTTGCTGACTGGGATTCCTACCTAATGCTTTTGCTTTTCTCCAGGGTGGACTCTATGCTGCAGGCAGGAATTGTGATCTATTTTGGGTCCTGGAATTGCAATTTTCAGCATGAAGTCTTCCGCCAAAGCCAAGTATCGATGTCTGGCACTAGGACCACAGTGAATACATCAACAAGGAGCAGATTTCTCAGGGCAGGAAGTTAATGGGTGGAACATGAACCTGCCAATTTGCTACTCAGGAAATGAGAAGTGGACAAATTTGCATAAGCTAGGTATTTGTGGCTACATTTCTGTTCACAAGCTGGAGTTACAAAACTTCATCAGCCTGCATGCAATCTCAGTAAAAACAGCAGCTGCCACCATTCAGAGTGTCAGGAGTTTCTTTCAGAGTTACACAACATAGACCTGCCTTCTATATGCTGTGAAGCCTATATGAGACAGTTTGCAATGTAGCAGTCACCCTGATGTTATAGTTGTCCAAGTTCAAGTATCATGCCCGGATGCTAAAATTAGACCCTCAAGGGAGCAGCTTTAAGGGGTGAGCCCCTCCAAGCTGAATGAGTCCGATCACCCGCCCATTTTCACGAAAAGTCCAAAGCTTGATTTTAAATCTTGTCCACAGAGTGCAGCATTTTTATTAAATGCTCAGGATTTCAAAATTATAAAGATGTGAATGGAGAGAAGGCAGAAAGGTAAAATGAAAATAAACCAAAAATGGACAAAGGATCTATAACCCTACTTTTTTTACATATCTGCCAGTCAGCCTTGTTATCTTGCCCAATTTGTTATGGCAGATGGTTGGTAAATGTCAAGCTGCCCAAAGCCCAGAGGAAAACTTGAAGCAGCTGCCGCAGCTATTTGCAATTTGTACTTATTTCGAGATGTGGGCTTTGAATTTAATGAAAAGAAGGCCACCAAGTCTTAAAGGTTTCTTAAAAAACTAAATTAAACCTTTATTATATAAAGAAATGATTTTAAGCACATACATAGGTTTACAAATTACTACTATGATACTCCTAGCTCCCCTAGTTAATCTAACTCCAAGTTACACCTCCGTCAATGCAACAGTAAGACACATAGATTTTAAAAGACCCAGGCAAAGAAACATGATACCCTAGACAGTTGAATTCAAAGTGAGTTTTTCTCAGCTTCAGTTCCTTGTAGACAGCAGCTTGATGCTTAGATGCTGGAGGCTTTTCACATTTGTTAGATCTTAGAAATCCTTTCCTTGCACACAGCCTTCTCTCTTTTAGACATATTTTCCCCTTTGATTGCAAATTCCCATTGTTTCACTATGGCCAGAATCTCTGGGTTGGCATGCAGGGGTGGGCCCCACTCGTCAACACATAAAATGACATGCGGTGACATCGGGCATGTGTACCAGAAGTCATTCAGATCTTCAGTTCGGTGGCCGCACACCGGTGTTGGCTGAACTGTCAAAGACCTATGAAGGCCATTTAAACACTAATTAAAATAATTAATGGAGCTGCCCGTCCAATATTAAGGTTGGTGGGCAGGTGAAGAGCCCAGGAGGCCTTCACATTCATCATGAAACCTCATCCACGGGCGGGATGAGGTTTTATGAAGGATTTATAATTTAAATAAATTTCTTTATTAAAATTCATTGACATGTCCCAGCTCATGTGACACTGTCACATAAGGACACATGTCTGAATTTGTTTTTCTCTTTATTTAAATTTTTGAAAATGTAATTAAACTTCCTGAGGCAGCTCTGCGCTCTTTCGTGCGCATGCGTGAAAGAGTCCAGGGCCAGACTCAGCCTACACCCCCGCCCGCACAGGGAGCGCTCAGGGCTTCCGGGTGCACGTCATGCTGGGCTGGCCTTAATTTGCCCGCCCACGTAAAATGGCAGCGTGCAGCCGATCACAGGTGGCGATCGGCTGTGCGCCCGCCCGTGCCTGTTCCTGCTCAGCCCCCCCCGCCCCTGATGAGGAGAAAATTCGCCCCTGTATCTTTGGACTTTATCCCTCTATTAATAGAAATCAATCATAGTACCAATATTACCAGTAGTCTTTGGGAAAAATAAACACACTGGGCTGAATTTTCTGGGTGACGCGCGGGTGGCAGAGCCCACATGTCAGCGCTTAAAATGGTGTGCAAGTGTCCCGACGTCAACATGCGGCATCGTGATATTTAAGTGGGCGGACACACTATGCAGAATGATGCACACCCGCCATTAATTAAAGGCCTTGTTAAGGCCCTTAACTTGGCAATTGAAGCCGATTTTGAGGAGCCCAGGCGAACTTTGGCTCAGTGCACAGGCCCAACGGGCAGGCGGGTAACTGATTTTTTAACAAACCTCATCCACGGGCGGGATATGTGGGCTCAGAGGGGTTGTTCATGTTTTTTCTGAAATATTTAACGCAGAAATTGTTTTAAACTCGCCTGTGTGATTGTTAGCAGTTCAGATCGATTTCCAATAGCTTTCTGTGTACTTTGACATTTCAGCTCAGCAATTTGTAGACAGTACTCTTTATCGGGCCTGCAGCTTTCCACTTAACCTGGGTATGGGTTCTGACATCTCCACTGGAGGCAGCTCCTCAGAGGAGGAAGGAAGGGATAGAATAAGGAGGAGGCCAGGAGTGGACAATCAGCCTCCAGGAGAGCCACCTTTGGGAGTACAGGCTCAGGCACAAGGGGCTCAGGGCCAAGAGGTTGTCTAAGGTGCAAGGGGCCACAGAAGACGCCACTATCCTGCTGCCAGGTTATAAAGGTGGCGAAGCAGCTACCTCAATATGACTGAGGTGCAGTGCGAAAGGAGGCTCCATCTGTCAAGGGAAACAGTCAACTATATCTGTCAGATGATTGGGCCTGAGATCTCCCCTAACTGTGAGGGTGGACACCCCATGCCAGTGGCTCTGAAGGTCACAGTTGCCCTCCATTTCTATGCATCTGGCTCCTTCCAGGGCTCAGTGGGTGATCTTTGTGGTGTCTCCCAATCAGCTGTACACACTTGTTTCAAACAAGTTACAGACGCTCGGTTCAGGCATGCATTGTCCTTCATTTACTTCCGCTATGACCAGGCAAGTCAGACACAGCAAGCTAGAGGCTTCGTGGCCATTGCTGGCTTCCCCCGTATCCAGGGTGCAAAAGACTGCACACATGGCCTTCGTCAACAGGAAGGGCTTCCACTCCATGAACTTGCAGATAGTGTGTGATCACAGGATGCTGATTCTGCAAGTCTGTGCAAGGTACCCAGGCAGCTCCCACGATGCCTACATCCTCAGACACTCCCAGGTGCCAGGGCTCTTCAATGCTCTGGCTCAGCTGAATGGTTGGTTGCTGGGTGACAAGGGCTATCCCCTCAGAAGGTGGCTCATGACGCCTCTCCAATGTCCAAGCACAGAAGCTGAGCAGCACTAAAATAGGAGCCAGGGCATCACAAGGACTGTGGTGGAGAGAGCCATCGGTCTTCTCAAGATGTGCTTCCATTGCCTGGACCGCTCAAGGGGTGCACTCCAGTACCCCCCAGATCGCGTCTCTGTAATAGTGGTAGCACGCTGCGCTCTGCACAATCTTGCGCTGGAAAGGGGGGATGCAGTTGACGATGAAGACCTTGATGCCCTGGATAATGCACATGATGAATCCAGCAGTACCTCAGAGGATGAGGAAGCACAAGGCGATGATGAGGGGCAGTATGCCGAACCACAGGGACACCTGGGACAATTTAATCCAATGAACCTTTAGCTAGCTCCACATACATGGATCAGCAGGACCAGCATTGCCTGGCGCTTCCACACGTGGCACTTAGGTGCTACATCTTCCACTTCATCAGCTGCAACTAATGGCTTAGTACAGAAACATCAATGTCCACTCAAACACTCATGAGATGTCTGTGAAACATACAAATGCAGCACAAAGGAAACACCCTCAGCCATTGTCAGAAAAGTGGACTTTATTCAGTTCAAAATAAAACACAAACATCACTAAGACGTATATAAGTATATTTTCTCTAATCTAGGGCCAACACAAAATCACCAGTGCCAAACCCGTGAAGGGCCTAACGTGCCTTATGCTTACGTTGCAGGTGCTACGTCTTGGTGCCGCCCCATTGCTCGGAGTGGCTTGTGAGACAGCCTGCTGATTCTGCTGTCCTGTTGGCCTCGATGACCTTGGTGGGCGTCCTCTGGCCCGTGGAGCCTGTGATGGGCCAGCCTGGGAGGGAGTGGCCAGTTCCAGAACTGTCACCTCTCCAGTTGTCGCAGCCTCAACGGATTCAACGGTCACTGGCAGAGGGGCAGAGGAGCTGCATCCCTCATCGGGAGCGCCCTGAGAGGAGCTCGCAGCGACGACAGACAGCTGTTGCACTGACGTGAGGTCACATTGGACCCCCGTGCTCACCACAGATGCATGAGGAGTGACACTTGGTGCCCAGAACATCTCCCATGTTGCCAATGACCACCTGTGGCTACTAACGCTGTGAGGGCTTGCAGGTCAGAGCATAACCCAATCAGAAGAATCTCAATCCGACAGAAGCCCCTCTCCTTGAGAGTCGCCAATCTGTCAGTGGAGGAAGCCTGAAGCTCTGTCCTGAGATTCATGCCTTCACTGACACTCTGCCTGGATTCCTCCACCACAGAGACCAACTGAAGCACAACCTCATGCAACCATGCCAGATGCTCCTGCGCATCCTGCCGCTTGTCCTGCAACTGGTGATATCTCCAGAGGCACATCATCAGTGCCGGATTCAGCATTTGCCTGGTCCCTTGCAGTCCTCCGGCGGCTGTGCCATCGGCACTCTCCGTCTGTGCCATCTTCTCCAGCGATTGTGAAGTGCCCTCTCAACTGTGCCCCGGGACATTAGCCGACGTTATATTCCCCACCGAAGTGTTTGTTGCTGTGCTGATGCCTGGTTTGCTGAAATTATGTGCTCCGGACATGATGGGGGCCGCCATGCGGTGGTGATGCTGAAATTAACAACAAGGACAGTGCATCAGTTAGCATTCAGTCAGTAACACCTTTCATCCCTTTCCCCCCCAGCCTCATAAGTCGCTCACCCTTCAAGAACCTAAGGAGACAAACATTGGTGGGGTGGCAAATAGTCAAGAGGAGGCCCAAGCATTACATGCACATACAGACAGGCTGGTCAGATGGCCTAAGGAATGCCACATGAAATGTTATGTGGATAAGTGTTCGGTTAAGCACTTGGGCAAGACAAGCAAGGTACGGGAATACGTGAGTAATGGTAGGACCGTGGGAAGTCACGATGATTACAGGGACCTTGCTGGGCAGACCCGTTAAGGTAGCAGAACAGGAAAATAAGGCATTTAACAAGGTCGAAGCCAGATGTGCCTTCATTAGCCGAGGAATAGAATGTACGAAAAGGGAGGTCATGTTGCAAATGCAGAAAACGCAGTCGAGGCCACATCTACACTTCTGTGTTCAGTTGTGACCTGCACTTCATGGGAGGGATGGCATTGGAGTGGGGAGAGTGCAGAGATTCCTGACCAGGATGTATGCTGGCCTGGAGAGTTGGAGTGATGAGGAAACATTGCAAAAACTTGTGACATTTGCTGTGGAGCGCAGGAGATTGACAGCTCACATTATTGACCTTCATACCGTTATGAGGGGCATAGAACGGGTGGACACAAGGCAACATTTCCCCTTGGTGCAGGGATGACTAACATGGTGGCATTTATTTAAGTCGAGTGCCATGAGGCTGACAGGTGAGGTGCTGAGCACCTTTTGGACAGAGTAATGTGGGACGCACTGGCTGAAAGAGTGGTGGAGGTACAAACCTTCCTAAGATGCAATAAGTTTTTGGATGTGCAGCAGCGATGCCATGGCAAGTTAGGCCATGGGGAAAGTGGTCACAAATGGGATAAGGCGACTTTGGAAGGTGCTAGAGACACGCATCCTCAAGGGGCCGAGGGACCTTTGTGTATGACCCATACGTCTGACTGTATCAGTCTGTGAATGAGCAGTGTTGCTGCATTAACAACTGCAGCAACCATCAGTGGTTTAGATGGTGGGGAGACAGAGTGGATGGGACTGTGGACCTCAAATACTTGGCCACTGCACCCCAGCCTCGCCAACCCCTGCCGCCTTAGCTGCCTGCCTCCTCCCCAGCTCCATGACCTGCTCCTCATAAGTGGTGAGGTGCTGCAGCACGGCGTGCCCACCACCAGTCCGCTGGCGCTCCCTCATATTGTGCTCTGTTTTTGCCTGCAGAGCAGAGAAGAGCATTTATTGGGGCTGATCGCTCATGTACTCTGCACACGCCTGTCGCACCCCAACCACAGTGGCTCATCTGAGGCCTCCAGCGGCTCCTGTCCTCACTACTGGTGATCAGTCCCCAGAAGATAGTACTGCTGCTCCCAACCCCTTCCCCCAATGGACACCTTGGACACATTTGGCGTCCATCACTTTGAATAACACACGGGTCTTAGCGCCCATGGTAAGGAGGCGCAACTAGGTGTGGCGCCGAGGCCAGCAGGTGGCTCTTGGCCACGACACCTTGAGGTTGCCCTTGCACCATCTCATCACCATCAATAAGACATGTATTGGTATTCTGAGTATGTGTCCAGCTGCCTCCCCTGCAGGTTGCCCCAAGACTACCACTATAGACTGCGACAAACACCAACATATGCTGCAGGGAGAACACATCTTCTCCTCAACCACTAAGGCTCATGTATGCATGGTCACTATCTGCCCACCCAGCGTGCACCAAATGCCCAATGCAGTAAAGAAACTATTTGTGGCGGCGGGGGGGGGGGGGGGGGGGGGGGGGGTCAAAGGCTAAGGCTATCTGCTGGGTCAAATGGCCAAGGCTGACATGGTACTCACCCTTCCAGAATGCAACAAATCATTGAAGTGCTTACGGCATTGTGTTCTGGTGTGCCGCACATCGTCATGGGAGCTTACAGGCACTGCCACCTCCTGCCACGCCTGCCTGGTGATGTGGAGGATCCTCCTCCTCCCATCCTCTGGAATCAAAACATCCTGATGGTTGGATACCTCTTGGAGGAGGACAGCAAGGCTGGCATCTGAGAACCGAGGGGCACAGTGGCCCCCCCGCTGACCTATCCTGCAGCCTGCCCCCCTCCTCCTCCTCCTCTGCCCTCAAACCATGTCTTACCCTATGAGTGGCCATGGTGAACAGCCTAAAGGAGGCTGCTTGGTCAATCTTTATACAGACTGCCGGTTCCCCATTGGAACCGGCAGTCTGAACATGCCCGCCGCCAATTTGATTTTCCCGTTGGACACGGGAGTCACAAACCCGCTGGGCGGGTCTTAATTGGCCCACCCGCGCAAAATGGCGGCGTGGTCCATTTTGGCAGCAGCGATCGGCTGTCCGCCCGCTGCCGAGTTGGTCAGGCCCGCCCACCCATCAAGGACAAGATTCAGCCCACTGTTTCTTAACTTCTCCTGGCAAATATTTCATCCCCTTTTTTGAATTCAAATGAATCTGGTTTATTTAAAAATGCAAATATTCCCATTACACCTCACATTCTAAAACTTCTCCCATGTTTACCTACTTAACATTTCAAACTGAGCTTATCTTCTGATACATCAAAGCCTTCAGACCAGCTGCATTTAATTCAATTAAGTCCCATGCACACACACACCCATAGGGCTGAATTTTCTGGCTGGTGCAGCGGGAGCAGGTGCAGACCCAATCGCCGCCCACGATTGGGTCTGTGCCACCATTTTACGCGAGCGGGCCAATTAAGGCCCGCCCAACATGAGTTACAGCTCCCGAGAACAGTGGAAGTGGGCGGGCGGTGGTGGAACAGCAATGACCGCTGGGTCCAATGGCGACCTGGCGCTTGTTTTAAAAAGTTGCTGCAGCCTTTCCAAGGCTGCAAATCATGGCCAGTGGAAGGGCACCCCGGAGCGCTGCTGCTGAGCAGGCCAGGCAGGAGGGTAGGTCGGGGGGGGCGCTGTGCCCCTCGTTTTTCCAATGATTACCTTGCTGCTCTCCTCGAGGAGGTGGCAGAACGGTGGGAGGTCCTGGTACCCCAGGACGGGAGAAGGAGACTCCCCCACATGACCAAACGTGCCTGGGAGGAGGTGGCAGAGATTGTGAGCTCCCGCGATATGTTGTGACGCACCTGGGTCCAGTGTTGCAAGCGCTTCAACGATCAGGAAGGATGAGTACTATGTTGGCATTGGTAACTTAACCCAGCAGGTAGGCTTTCCCCCTTGGTGCCACCCCCCTCAAGTCTGAGTGTAGGGACTGCATTGAATCATTGACAGCATGTGTCCTTCGCTGGGTGGGCCAGCAGACATTGCCCATGCCGAGGTCACCCTGAGAGGATGGTGAAGAGATGGGTTCTGCCCTCGCAGCAAGTACACTGAGACCCACATTATTGTTTTGGGGGCAACCTGAAGGAGCCTACTTTGGCACTGCACCTCAGACATATTGAGGTAGCTGCTTCGCCGCCTGTATACCCTGGCAGCAGGATAGTGGCGTCTTCTGCGGCTCCTTCCACCTTGGACTATCCCTTAATCCTACCCCCTGCCTGTGCCTGATTTCCCAAAGGTGGCCTCCTCCCCTTCTAGCCCTCCCTTTCTCCTCAGGGGAGGTGCCTCCATTGGAGAGTTCAGTTCCCATTCCCAGGCTAAGGGAAGGCTTCCTGAAACATGCAGGCCCAAAAATGATTCCTCACTGCAGAGTGCTGACCTGAAGGTTGTGAGTCCAGACAAAGCAACTAGTATGCGTTTTGAAGTATTGCAGATCACACAGGCAAGTAACAGAAACTTTGAAACATCAATATTTGACAGAGCACACTCACGAACCCACTGACGCCTCTTATCTCGCCTGTGGATGAGGTTTATACAATGCCTGTCCATTGCGCCCGTGCACCAACCTGAAGATTGCACGGGCGTTGAAAATTCGAGGTTGATTGGAGCGTCAAAGGCATTAAGTGGTCCGTTAATTAATGGCACCAGTGGAGAGCATCACATGCCTGCCCAACAAAATATCACAATGGTGCGCGGTGACATCGGGACGCTCGCCCATCACCGTGCGTCACTTTACGCGTAAGCATGTGGGGCTTGCCCGCACCTGCCAACAGGAAAACTCTGCCCATTGACACAGAACCCACTATTACTCTACAATAAATTCCAATAACATTATGAAAATGATTATATCTTCCTGACAAACTGCAAAGAAAGAAGAGCATAGGAACAGGAGTGGGTCATTCAGCCCCTCAAACCTTCTCTGACATTCCATTAGATCATGATTGATATACAAGCTATAGAAAGGATCTGAAGATACGTGAAGCAGTACATTTGAAGCATCATCCCCATTACCAATTATATCAAAACATGGCAAACATCACAAATGAGTAATTTTTATTTTTTCGTGGAGTCTGGGCACTGCTGCCAAGGCCAATATTTGTTGCCCATTCCTTATTGCCCTTGAGAAAATGGTGGTGAGCTACCTTCTTAACTGCTGAATTCCATCTGATGCAGGTACACCCACAGTGTTGCTCGGGAGTTCCAGGATGTTGATCCAGGGAAAGAACAGCCAATGTAATTCTAAGTCAGGATGGTGTGTGCCTTGGAGGGGAACTACAGTTGGTGTTGTTCCCATTCACCTACTATCCTTGTCCTTCTAGGTGGTAGAGGTCACGCATTTGGAAGGAGCTGTCGAAGAAGCCTTGGTGAGTTCTTGAAGTGCATCTTGTATATGGTACTCACTGCTGCCACTGTGTAACAGTGGGAGATGGAATGAATGCTTAAATTGGATGCCAATCAAGCAAACTGTTTTGTGTTGGATGGTGTGGAGCTTCTTGAGTGTTGTTGGAGCTACGCTCATCTAGGCAAGCGGAGTGCATCCCATCACATTCCTGACTTGTGCCTTGTAGATGGTGGACAGACTTTGGGGAGTCTGGAAGTGAGTTACTTATCTCAGAATTGTGTTAATAATGTGATACTTACACTAGAAATTGGTTCCTGTCTATTGAAATGTTCTCAATTAATTTGTATTCCAAATAATTTTCAGAGTCAATTTCATGAAACATCTGCCTTTGATTATAATTGTCTGCAGCTACACTATATTGTTACTCAACCCAGAAAAAAACAGAATGAAGTCCTGGGAGAAACAAAAGTCTTATTTAGGTCTTAAATAGACAGAAACAAACAGGTGTCTAGCTCATCTCAATCTGCCTTCAGTGGTGGAATTTACTGTAAAGTAATAGTGAGTCCTGTGTCTATGGGTCGTGTGTGTGTGTGGGACTTAATTGAATTAAAGGCAGCTGGTCTGAAGGCTTTGATTATCAGAAGATAAGGTAGGTTTGAAATGTCAAGTAGGTAAGTTTTAGAATGTGAGGTATAAAGGGAACATTTACATTTTTAAATAAACCAGACTAGCTTGAAGGAGTAGCAGTTCAGTTCAAAATAATTAAAACTGTCTCAAAGCCGATAAGAATGAGAAGAGATTAGAAAATCTTATTTTAAAATTTTATTATGTAAACACAGTAAACACAGCATGGCAATGAACTGTTAAACAGGTTTGTTGCATTCCATGGTTGTTAGGGACTTCACTTTAGAGTGCAAGACTGCTTTTAAACAGTTCAAACATGAAAGTATCACATACGATTGAAACCATTGGGATGCATCAGTAGCTGAGGCAATTCCAGAGATGAAAGTCCATTATCTGTCTTTTGGGGGATTAGGTTTAATCCTCCGCCTGTGGTACCTTTAAACAAAAGGGAGACAGTTTAATTCCTTCGCCACGGATCAGCAAACTATGCATATACACATAACATGTTCTGACACTTCCATTGTTAAACCTTCTCATTAATGATTCTTATAAACACTAAACTTCCATTAACTGAAAACAGTATGAGTGAGTAAAGCTAGGCGGATGGTTTTTAATGTGGAAGTGTAAGATCTTCCACTTTGAACTAAAATGGATCAGAATATTTTCTAAATGGCAATAAGAAGCTAGGAACTGTGGAGGAGCAAAGAGATTTAGGGTCCAAGCAGAGAAATCACTAAAAGCCAGTGGATAGATACAAAAAGTTATTAAAAGGCTAATGGAATGTTGGTCTTTATTTCAAGAGGGCTACAAGTTGTGTTACTATTGTACAGAGCACTGGTTAAACTCCTCTAGAATACTGCATTCAGTTCTGGGCTGCATACCTGAGAAATATACTGGTCTTGGAGGGGTTGCAGCACAGATTCACCAGAATGGTACCAAAGCTAAAATGGTGAAATTAAGAGGAAAAAGTTGCAAAGACTATTTTTTATTCTCTCAAATATAGAAAATTAAGGTGATATAATTGCTGTGTTTAAGAAAATTAAGAGATTTGATAGAATAGATGGAGAGAAACCATGGGAAAGTCCAAAACAAGGGGATATAACCTTAAAATTAGAGCTAGGGCTTTCAGGGGTGTTGTTTAAAGCACTTCCTCACACAAAGGGTTTTAGGAATATGGAATTTTCTCTCCCAAAAAGTTGAGGCTGGGAGTCAATTGAAAAATTTAAAACTGAGATTCATAGATTTTTGTTAGATAAGGGTCTTAAGGGTTACGGAGCAAAGACAGGTAATTAGAGTTAAGATTTGGATCAGCTATGATCTAAATTAAATGGTAGCACAGATTTGGAGGGGACTGAATGACCTCCTCCTGCTCCCATGTTCCTATATGACTGATCAATAAAAGATCAAAAGAAGAGTAGTACAATGTAGTTCAAATTTGTGGAGTGAATAAACTGACACCAATGGAAGGCAAGCCAGAGCTTCCCCTTACAGCACTATTAGGATGGGAAGAGGAGCAGGAGTTACAAATATGTGAGCTTAGTCTTCTCATATTGGTGTGCAAAATACTCTACTCACCTGCAAGAATTGGGCTTGATTTCTACAGGTGAATATGGCTTTTAAGTTTAGATGTGGTTTTATTAAATATTTCTCAAATACTGAAACCAAACATGTTTGTGTGAATATTCCACTGAGCTGCATAAATAATACTTACTGCCCAACAGGATACCAGCGGTGCTTTGTTGTAAAGAACATTTTACTGAGTTCTTCAATTGTAGGGGCCTGTTTATCACGCAACACTTCTTTATCCAACCTGGCCTTTAGAACCTGGTCATGAGTCTCCTCTTTGTTCTCTACAGGGGAAGGTCTTGAAATGGGCTGCAAAACAGAGTGCAAATCGAATCTGGGAATGGCCATCATCTTAGTTTTAACATTTGGCCGATAAAGGAGTAGGTTACAAGTTGCTTTATTGATAAAAAGAACACAAAAGAAATTGCAAAGACCATTACTCAAATACTCAGGTCTCTGTTGATCCTATGCCTTTAGCTACCAAGCCTCATTCTTGAATTCCCTCCCTAAATGCCACATTTTCACTTCCGTTTCTTTCTTATTATTTATTCCTTTGAGTAAGATTTTGGTTATCCCTTTGGCTCATGACCATTCTTGTCTGATTATGCTTCAATAAAGCTGTGGGACATTTTTGGGTTATAAATACACGTTGTAAATGTTGCTCCATAGGGTTCCCAGGACGTGCACAACAACTTGAGCTGGTCACCTATTTTCCCCACCGTCCCTTTGAGAGAAAGCATCCCCTCTTGGTTTCTTCCCAGCAGAGCAGCTGTTAACAGAATTCACCATATGGGGAACAATGGTACTGAGACAAGGAGGCTCTGAAACTTGAAACCATATTAAGCAATGCAGGAACTAAACACTGATAGAAACATCTGTTGCACACTTCAATGCAGAGAAAGTTAGAAATATGAGAAATTGACATTTATTTTTCTCCAAATGAAGCTGCAACTTCAGTCTCCAAATGTAATGTTTTGTGTTCAGTATATTTATCCCCCCTAAAATAGCCAATACTCCTTTGCTTTCACCAGTGTTGTATGGAGCCCATTACACCACAAAAGGCAAACAGCCAGACTGACCACTTTCAGATATCTACCACAGCCTCCTTGGCTGGTCTGCTGGGAAGCGAACAATAAGATGTCACCAATGACATACCCATTCAGAGGACAGAAATCAAGTACAGCATGTCAAACGTGCATCCTCCCAGTCTTTAGCACGAGATATTAATACTTCAGAGCACCAAAAGTGAGAAGGGTCTCCTCTATTTCCTGTTTACTATTGTCTGATTACAACAATGGGACAAAAATACATAGATTATTGTGTGTTTGGCTCATTATGGTACATCGTGATTAAAACTCATCTCATCAGGAATGATTAATGAGCACCCAGTAATACTAAGCCTACAAACTGTGTCAAAAATATACGTAATTGCAACATGAATTCTGCAACTCAGACTTCCACAAAAACCCTCAATGTGAGAATCCATAGAATGCTCAGTTCTACCTTGGTGTGTTCATACGGGATGTCCACTGATGGGTGGTAACAGACTATTGTCTGCCCATCTGATGTCATTGCAAGTTCAACTTTGCTGTCAAAAGATGGAAGCTGTTTCAGTAATTGACTTCAAAAGCTGCCATACATGGATGTGATCAATCAGGAATGTAGTTACTCACCAGTTGTAATCATTGGGAAGAGCAGCATATGTAGACTTGTGACAAATACAACCCCCATCTCCACCTGCACAAAATAATACGGCTCAGATTTAGTCACTCACACCATTATCACAAAGACATCTTCATTCAGTATCTTATGATTGTGAAAAAATAATTTTAAAGAAACAAAATATTGCATTTCTCTAGTGCTTTCCAAAAACAAAAAAACTACATTTGGAGACTGAACGTTCAACTTCATTTGTCTTTATAGCCAATGAAGTACTTCTGAAGTGTATACACTGTTGCAATGTAGGAAATGTGGCAGCCAAGTTGAGCACAGCAACCTCTCACAAACAGCAACATGATAATGAGGTGATGATGTTTTTGCTTGAGGGATAAACATTGGCCAGGACACCAGGGTTAACTCCCCCTGCTCCAGAGAATATAAATTCAAACCCATCGTGACAGTTTGAGAATTTAAATTCAGGTTTAATAAGGCTGCTGTCAGTAAATGTGACAATGAAACAGATTGTCATAAAAACACAACGGGTTCACTGATGGCACTCAGGGAAGGAAACCTGCAGTTTTTACCTGGTCTGACTTTTATATGACAAAGCAATTGATTCTATGTGGCCCGTCAAGTCGTCCCCCCACCCCCCCCCCCGTATAAAACTGCTACCTGCAGTTCAAAAAGGTGGCTCACCACCACCTTCTCAGCGCATTTGTGTACTGGCAATAAATGCCGGCCTTGTTAGCAATACCTACATCTCGAAAATGAGATGTAGAGAAAGAGAATGTTGGAGAAGAGAACATCAAATAACTGTGTTAGAAATAGCAAGATCTTTTTAACCTATATTAACAGTCAGGGCCATTAAAGACTTTTTGGAGTTGTTGTAAGGATTTCTCAGGGCAGGTTTGGGGGTCTCCAAGGAAATGGCAAGGTTTCAAATGGTTACTTTGCATCGGTCTTCACTGGTGTTGACGCTGAAATAGAAATTGTCAAACTAAATGCAGATATAGGTCCTGGCTTAAATGAGGAATCTTAAAACAGACTTCTGGCCCTGAGGACATTAACTTGAGGTGGGGTTGCCAAACCTCCAGGATTGGTCTGGAGTCTCCAGGAATTGAAGATCAATCTCTCACACTACTATGTGAAACCCTGGAGAAAAATCATCAAGATATTAAAAAAAATGTTTTGTCATTTCCTTTGGACGTTTCTCTTTACCAGATATAAAAATATTGAAAATGGGAAAAAAGGCTGTTTAACACACAGTCAAGCATCATTCAATTTGGTAATGAGTCTTTTTGCTTTCCAATTGGCGTAGGAAGGCAGTACGTCACAAGGATGGATGTGTTGGCTGACTAATCACTGGAGTGTGGGGCAAGTCATGCAATTAAACCTCTAGGAATAAAGTTAAATGCAGTTGGCAACCCTAACTTGAGGGTGCTCAAAGATATGGGGTATTTGCTGTGCTCCCCTTGCTCATATATTTAACTGCTCAGAGACTTAGTGCAATGTATTGTATTGGACATTTTAGAAGATGTCCAGGCTGTGAATCTAAGAGAAGAAACAGGAATGCCAGCAGAACAGGAGTTTAACAGAGGAAGTAGTGACATAGTGGTATTGTCACTAGACGAGCAATCCAGAGCACCAGAAGTGGGAATGTTTGCTGATGAATGCACAATGTTCAGCACCATTCGAGACTCCTCAGATACTGAAGCAGTTCATGTCCATATGTAGCAAGACCTGGACAACATTCAGGCTTGGGTTGATAAGTGACAATAAAATTTGTGCCACACAAGTGCCAGACAATGACCATCTCCAACAAGAGAGAATCTAACCATCTCCCCTTGACATTCAATGGCATTACCATCACTGAATCTCCCACTCTCAACACCCTGGGGGGGTTAACATTGACCAGAAACTGAACTGGACCAGCCATATAGATACCATGGCTACAAGAGCAGATCAAAGTCTGGGAATTCTGCAAAGAGTAACTCACGTCCCCAAAGCCTGTCCACCATCTACAAGGCATAAGTCAGGAGTGTGATGGAATACTCTCCGTTTGCCTGATTAAGTGCAGCTCCAACAACACTCAAGAATCTCAACACTATCCAGGACAAAGCAGCCCACTTGATTGGCATCCTGTCCACCACAATAAATATTCACTCCTTCAACCACTGATGCACAGTGGCAGCAGATGTAGTGCAGTAACTCATTAAGGCTTTTTCATAAGCATTGTAAAAACATGCAACCTTTACCACTTAGAAGGACAAGGGTGGCAGATGCATTAGTACGCCACCACCTGAAAGTTCCCTCCAAATCACACTATCCTGACTTGGAAGTAAATTACTGTTCCTTCGCTGTCACTGGGTCAAAATCCTGGAGCTTCCTTCCTAACAGCATTGAGGGTGTACCTACACCACATGGACTGCAGCGGTTCAAGAAGACAGCTCACCACCACCTTCTCAAGGCAATTAGGGATGGACAATAAATGCTGGCCTAGCCAGCGACATCCACATCCCACGAACGTTTAAAAAAGAGCAAAGGATGGAATAGATAATTGGTTTGGACACAGAACAGGAAGGGGGAATAAAGTGGCGGGGACCAAGGAGAGGAGGAATGATAAATTAGACGGGGCGGTAAAGCAGCACATTACCACTAAAAATGTGAGGGAGAAGGGAATAGAGGGCTATGCTGATAAGAATTAGATGAGGAAGGATGGGAGGAGGCTCAAGTGGAGCATAAACAACAGAATAGACTGGTTAGGCAGAATGGCCTGTTTCTATGTCGGCTATTCTAAACAATTCTATGTAATACATGCATGTGACTGAACGGCTGAAGAATCATCTATTAAAAAAACTATCCTGTACAGCAATGAGTTGCTGATAACTATCTACAACTTGCATTAAATCATGACAAATATGTCACAGATGCCTCATTTATAGTGGAGAGAAACTCCATTTCAATCTATATTTCAATACCAAGGTGCTGCATAGACACTAAGTTATTGCTTTAACTGCCTGGCCCCAATTATGTTTCCTTCATTAGACACCAGTCATACTCCACCTCAGCTGCTCACCAGGATGATTCACAGACCCTTTGGTTCCTTGAGTGATGCCGAAGCCAATCGCATCCACCAACAACCATTTTTGCTCCCAATCCTACTTTGTTCTGTTCCCTGATCTCTTCTCCCATTATATTGCTTCGATGTCATTTTCTGCTGTCCTTCGGTTGAAGAATCACAGTGTACCTTTCCTCCTGGCTCCATATGTTTTCATAGTTCACCTCAAACTCTCACTTTCCTTCCTCTCTTCATTATAGGGTTCTCTCTTGTCCTCACCTTCTATAGCACCGACTCCTGCCAGATTGATCCACCCAAAAGTCTCTTCCTCTATTTCCCTTCACAATACACTCAATCTTTCTTCAATCACTGGTTGCCTTATCACTGGTACGTATTCCGATATGTAGCAACCATGATACTTGAATGTTCTCCTCTTTCCGCCCACCAGAACCCCAAAAAGTGAGTTATGGTTATACAGAAAGAGGCTACTCAGCCCATCAAGTCCATATCCGCTTCTTGTAGAGCAATTAGTGAGTCCCATTCCCAAACTATCCCTGTAGCCCTACAAATTTACTTCCCTCAAGTGCCCATCAATTTCATTTTGAAATCATTCATCGTCACAGAAAGTCAACATGCAAGTACAGCAAGAATTAGGAAAGCAAATGATTATTTTAGCCTTTAGTACAAAGGGATTGGTGTATAAGAGTAAAGATGTCTTATTACTATTGTATAGGGCCTTGATAAGACCACACCTAGTGTACAATTTTGGTCTCCTTACCTGTGGAAGGATATACTTACCTCAGAGGGAGTATGCCAATGGTTCAGTAGACTGATTCCTGGGATGAGGGGAGTGTCCTATGAGAACACATGTAGGCCTATATTCCCTAGAATTTACAGGAATAGGAGGTGATTTTATTGAACAAAAACAGAATTACCTGGAAAAACTCAGCAGGTCTGGCAGCATCGGCGGAGAAGAAAAGAGTTGACGTTTCGGGTCCTCATGACCCTTTGACAGAACTAGGTGAATCCCAGGAAGGGTTGAAATATAAGCTGGTTTAAGGTGGTGGTGGTGGGGGGTGGGGGGGTTAGGTGGGGGGAGAGAAGTGGAGGGGGGTGGTGTGGTTGTAGGCAAAAGCAGTGATAGAAGCAGATCATCAAAAGATGTCACAGACAGCAGGACAAAAGAACACATAGGTGTTGAAGTTGGTGATATTATCTAAACGAATGTGCTAATTAAGAATGGATGGTAGGGCACTCAAGGTATAGCTCTAGTGGGGGTGGGGGGAGCATAAAAGATTTAAAAATATTTAAAAATAATGGAAATAGGTGGGAAAAAGAAAAATCTATATAATTTATTGGAAAAAACAAAAGGAAGGGGGAAGAAACAGAAAGGGGGGGTGGGGATGGAGGAGGGAGGTCAAGACCTAAAGTTGTTGAATTCAATATTCAGTCTGGAAGGCTGTAAAGTGCCTAGTCGGAAGATGAGGTATTGTTCTTCCAGTTTGCGTTGGGCTTCACTGGAACAATGCAGCAAGCCAAGGACAGACATGTGGGCAAGAGAACAGGGTGGAGTGTTAAAATAGCAAGCGACAGGGAGGTTTGGGTCATTCTTGCAGACAGACCGCAGGTGTTTTGCAAAGCGGTCGCCCAGTTTACGTTTGGTCTCTCCAATGTAGAGGAGACCGCATTGGGAGCAACGAATGCAGTAGACTAAGTTGGGGGAAATGCAAGTGAAATGTTGCTTCACTTGAAAGGAGTGTTTGGGCCCTTGGACGTTGAAGAGAGAGGAAGTGAAGGGAAAGGTGTTACATCTTTTGCGTGGGCATGGGGTGGTGCCATAGGTGGGGCTTGGGGAGTATGGGGTGATGGAGGAGTGGACCAGGGTGTCCCGGAGGGAACAATCCCTACGGAATGCCAACAGTGGGGGTGAAGGGAAGATGTGTTTGGTAGTGGCATCATGCTGGAGTTGGCGGAAATGGCGGAGGATGATCCTTTGAATGCTGAGGCTGGTGGGGTGATAAGTGAGGACAAGGAGGACCCTATCATGTTTCTGGGAGGGAGGAGAAGGCGTGAGGGCGAACTTATCACCCCACCAGCCTCAGCATTCAAAGGATCATCCTCCGCCATTTCCGCCAACTCCAGCATGATGCCACTACTAAACACATCTTCCCTTCACCCCCACTGTTGGCATTCCGTAGGGATCATTCCCTCCGGGACACCCTGGTCCACTCCTCCATCACCCCCTACTCCCCAACCCCCACCTATGGCACCACCCCATGCCCATGCAAAATATATAACACCTGCCCCTTCACTTCCTCTCTCCTCACCGTCCAAGGGCCCAAACACTCCTTTCAAGTGAAGCAACATTTCACTTGCATTTCCCCCAACTTAGTCTACTGCATTCGTTGCTCCCAATGCGGTCTCCTCTACATTGGAGAGACCAAACGTAAACTGGGCGACCGCTTTGCAAAACACCTGCGGTCTGTCCGCAAGAATGACCCAAACCTCCCTGTCGCTTGCCATTTCAACACTCCACCCTGCTCTTTTGCCCACATGTCTGTCCTTGGCTTGCTGCATTGTTCCAGCGAAGCCCAACGCAAACTGGAGGAACAACATCTCATCTTCCGACTAGGCACTTTACAGCCTTCCAGACTGAATATTGAATTCAACAACTTTAGGTCTTGACCTCCCCCCTCCATCCCCATCCCCCCTTTGTTTCTTCCTCCTTCCTTTTGTTTTTTCCAATAAATTATATAAATTTTTCTTTTTCCCACCTATTTCCATTATTTTAAAATATTTTTAAATCTTTTGTGCTCCCCCCACCCCCACTAGAGCTATACCTTGAGTGCCCTACCATCCATTTTTAATTAGCACATTCGTTTAGATAATATCACCAACTTCGACACCTATGTGTTCTTTTGTCCTGCTGTCTGTGACATCTTTTGATAATCTGCTTCTATCACTGCTTTTGCCTATAACCATACCACCCCCCTCCAATTCTCTTCCCTCACCCAACCCCCCCACCCCCCACCACCACCACCTTAAACCAGCTTATATTTCAACCCTCCCTGGGATTCACCTAGTTCTGTCGAAGGGTCATGAGGACTCGAAACGTTAACTCTTTTCTTCTCCGCCAATGCTGCCAGACCTGCTGAGTTTTTCCAGGTAATTCTGTTTTTATTTTGTATTTCCAGCATCCGCAGTTTTTTGTTTTTATCTCAGTGATTTTACTGAATCTGATCTACAAGGGAGTCAAGGATTATGGGAGGCAGTTAAGGCCACATCAGATCAGCCATGATCTTACTGAATTGTGAAACAGGCTTGAGCGGCCTGCTCCTATTTCTTCTGATCTGATGAAATACAGAAAATTCTTAAGGGACTTGAGAAAGTGAAAGTAGGAAGGATGCTTCCCCTGCCCACTTCCTCCAACCTAATTACAGTGCATTTGATGTTTATGATGCATATCCTCTACATTAAGATAATCAACTCCTTGACTGGTACGAAGTCTGAGATTGGAGTTTCTCTTTCTTCTTGCCTTAAAGGAAACGTGCCATCGACACATCACTTAAGTCACTGAAGCGCAATGATGGCACAAGATACAAAATACTTGCTGTGCAAGTTGCAGCGTGCTCATCTAACCATGTCTCGACAAAAATATTCTGTACAAGATTGAAGACTTGTGGGTTCCATGTAATTTTCTTACAAAAGACAATGTTGAGACCAGAGGACTCCCAAGATGGTAAGTATGTTTCTTGCTGGCCTTGCAGAATGATTTCTTGACATTCTATTGTTTCACATGGGTGACCAGTCCTGGAACAACAGTGCAAATTCCAGCCTCTCTCCACCCTGACCAGTGCAACAAAGGACAATGACTACTGAAAGTTGAACTGATGAATGCCATATGCACAGGTAATTGTGAGCAACTATGAGGACATTGGTGATCATTAAGCCTGCCTGCCCCTTTCTGGGTGATGGTTGAAAGGATGGGCTTCATGGCTGTTTTAGTGACCAATAATCTTTCACTTCTGCATCCGAAGTCGCAAATAAAATGAAGCTAGAACCTTCTAGCCACTCATTCACTCCTCCCTCTAATTTGCATATCCTCCTGCTGCTTCCCTTTGCTCCACTTCTTTTTAAATACCGTGCCTCTCACATTCTGAAGCATCACATTCTATATACCAATGAAATGTTCTCGAGAAATGTCCTATCCACAGATGTCGACTGCCTGGCTTCTAACGTTTTACTCCCCCATTTCCCAAAGTTTGGCACCTACCCTGAATCAACATCACCAACTGGCTGGGGTATGTGTGCCCCCATGCTGTGGACAAAAGGATGGGCGCACTCACACATTATGTCATGCTGTGAGGAGCCCCTACCATATGCTGTTCAGTGAGGGTTCAAACCTGCAATTATCTCTTAACTGATGACTAATTCAGAGGAAAAGCACAGACACGATGACCGAACGGCCTCCTCCTGCACTGTGTGATTCTGATAGGCGGGAGGTTGAAACCGAATTCATCCTTTCTTGCATACGCAAAGGACTCATAAAGCATAATTGTGTTGGCTACAGACCATGTCCGTTAAGAAAGTCTTTATAGTCTTCTGCATGTTAACAGCAAGTCTTATTAACTACTTGTAACTATATACACATATATAGTAAAAAAGTACAAACACTTATCTAGCCAACATCACACAGACTCTAGCTCTGGCTCATGTGCTTTCTTACATCACTGCATGGGTGGTACTGTACTCAGTCCCATTTTAACCCTGTACTTACCAGACCCTTATGCTACAAGTATCTCTAACCCAATTTTTAAAAAGCATTTCTCAATATAGGTAACATTGGAAAGGCAGCATTTATTATCCATCCTCAGTTGCCCTCAGAGCACTAGGAGCCAACCACATAGTCTGAGATTAGGATCGCATGTAGGTTAGGCCAGGTAGAATGGCAGCTTCCCTTCCCCAGAGGGATATCAGTGAACCAGTTGTGTTTTTACATCTTTCCTGATCATTCATTCAGTTACTCAGCCACAAATGACCAGATCTTTGAATTTGATATCACAACTTGTCAGAGGGACTTATACTCCAATGGATCATATTTAGCTTAGTTTAATGGAAGGATGGTTTTACTCAGGATTCTACTGTTATTTGGGGCGGTTACACAAATGGTTTTCTCACAGTCAGAAATCTTCCCAAAAATTTTGAACATCGAACAGTGGAGAAAATTCTCCAATAGAACATTGGATAATGATGGCAGAGGCTCCAATTTCTTTCCATCACATGGCTGACCAGGAATCTCTCCCGCTCTTACTGCATGCCATTGGCGTGTGCTGGAAGGATTTACAAGTTGGAAAGCTGGCATTTATTGCAAGGAAAATGGAACATAAAAGTAGGGAAGTTTTACTGCAGCTGTACAGGGCCTTGGTGAGACCAAATCTGGAGTAGTATACAGTTTTGGTCTCCTTTATTGAAAAAGAAATAAATGAGTTAGAAGCAGTTCAGAGAAGGTTCACTCAACTCATTCCTGGGATGAAGGGCTTATCTTAAGAAAGGTTGAACAGGTTGGACCTATACCTGTTGGAGTTTAGAAGAACGAGGGGTGATCTAACTGAAACAGATAAAATCGTGAGGGGACTTGATAGGGTGGATACCAGGGTGGTCTCCCCTCTAGTGGGGGAGAGTAAAACTGCATACAAACATACGAATTAGGAGAAGGAAGAGGCCACTCAGCCCCTCGAGCCTGCTCCGCCATTCAATAGGATCATGGCTGATCTAATTTTAACCTCAACTTCTCATTCCTGCCTACCCCTGATAGCCTTTCAGCCACTTGCTTATCAAGAATCTATCAATTTCTGCCTTAAAGGTATTCAAAGACTCTGTCTGAACCACATTTTGAGGAAGAGAATTCCAAAGTTTCACAACCCATTGAGAGAAAAAAAATCCTCATCTCTGTCCTAAATGGGTGACCCCTTATTTTTAAACAGTGACCCCTGGTACTAGATTCTCCTACAAGAGGAAACATCCTTTCCACATCCACCCTGTCAAGACCCCTCAGGATCTTTATATATTTCAATTAAGTTACCTCTTATCCTTCTAAACTCAAGTGGATACAAGCCTAGCCTGTCCAACCTTTCCTCATAAGACCATTCCAGGTATTAATCTAGTAAACCTCTTCTGAACTGCTTCCAATGCATTTACATCTTTCCTTAAATAAGGAGACCAATACTGTACACAGTATTCCAGATGTGGTCTCACCAATGCCCTGTATAACTGAAGAATAACCTCTCTACTCTTGTATTCAATTCCCCTCACTATAAATGATAATATTCTATTAGCCTTGCTAATTACTTGCTGCACCTGCATACTAACCTTTTGTGATTCGTACACTAGGACACCCAGATCCCTTTGCTTCTCAGAGCTCTGCAATCTCTCACCATTTAGATAATATGCTTCTTTTCTATTCTTCCTGCCAAAATGGACAATTTCACATTTTCCCACATTATACTCCATTTGTCAGATCTTTGTTCACTCACTTAACCTATTTATATCCTTTTGTAGCCTCCTTGCATCCTCTTCAGGACTTACTTTCCTACCTATCTTTGTGTCATCAGCAAATTTAGCAACCATAGCATTGGTCCCTTCATCCAAAACATTTATTTAAATTGTAGAGTTGAGACCCCAGCACTGATTCCTGTGGCACACCACTCATCATATCCTGACAACCAGAAAATGACCCATTGATGCCTACTCTGTTTCCTGATTGCTAGCCAATCCTCTATTCATGCCATATGTTACCCCCATACACCATGAGCTTTTATTTTCCACAATAAACCTTTGATGAGGCACCTTATCAAATGCCTTCTGAAAATCTAAGCACAGTACATCCACCAGGGGACACAGTTGAAGAATAAGAAGCCTCCCTTTTAAGGTGGAGAGGAGGAGATTTTTTTTCTCCCAGAGGGTCGTTAGTCTGTGGAATTCACTTCTCCAGAAAACAGTGGAGGCTGGGTCACTGGACTTATTCAAGGCTGAGTTAGATTTTTGATGGACAACAGAGTTGAGGGTCATTGGGGGCAGACAAGAAAGTGGAATTGAGACCACAACCAGATCAGCCATGATTTTATTGAATGGTTGAGCGTGCTCAAAGAGCTGAATGGTCTACCCCTGCTTTCCCAAGTTGATAATAACCTGTTATGAAACGTACCTTTCTTACCCATCAAATCCTGGAGGGAGACTTGTAGCTTCTACACTACCACTGCGCTACAAGATCTCCATCAACCACTCACTGTATAAAAAAAAGTTTTCTAATGCCGCCTTTGGTTCTTTTGCCAATCCCCCTAAACGTATTCCCTCTGGTTCTTGACCCTTCCACCAAAGGGACTGTTTCTATCTACTCTGTCTAGACCCCTCGTGATTTTGAGCACCTCTATCAAATCTCCCCTCAACCTTCTCAAAGGAAAACAATCCCAGTTTCTCTAATCTACCCAAATAACTGAAGTCCCTCATTCCTGGAACTCTTCTCGTAAATCTTTTCTGTACTCTCTGAAGCCTTCACATCCTTCCTAAAGTGCGGTCTCTAAAATTGGGCACAATACTCCAGCTGAGGCCAAACCAGTGCTTTATAACGGTTCACCGTATACTCTCTCCTCACTCTCACTGATAAACTTAAATTAATAGTCTAATGTCACTGATTCCCCAACAGGTGAAGCAATTTTTCACTATCCATACTATCAAAACTTGCGTAATTTAAAATCTCTAGTAAATCTTTTTTAACCTCCTACGTTCCAGTGAAAACAGTCCCACATTTAGACGTCTCACCTCACGTCTTTACTTTCTCACCCTAGCTTCTGATGAATGAATTTTAACCCCATATTCAGATGTTTGACCCCACGGACAATGAGTTTGTAACTTCCATATTCAGTTACTGTTTGACCCCAGGGATGGAGAGTTTTTAACTCACATATTCAGTTACTGTTTGACCCCAGGGATGGAGTTTTTAACTCACATATTCAGTTACTGTTTGACCCCAGGGATGGGGCGTTTTTAACCCCATATTCAGTTACTGTTTGACCCCAGGGATGGGGAGTTTTTAACCCCATATTCAGTTACTGTTTGACCCCAGGGATGGGGAGTTTTTAACCCCATATTCAGTTACTGTTTGACCCCAGGGAAAGCTGAGTGTCTGAGCTTCCATGATGTGCGGGTCGCAGTGGCCAGTGGAGCCTGTGCCCTGACACTCAGATCGCGCTATCTTCCTCCGCAGTTGTCGGTACCTCTCACGGCCGCCGCCGCTCCGGCCCAAGTCACCAAGCGGCCGAGTATCGGATTCACTAACGACCATCCCGCTGCCAGCGCCATGTTTCTGCCGGCCGGAATCGGAACCCAGTGCCTGCACAAACCGGTCCGTTAGAAACCTCAGCTCGGAACACAGGTTCCCCTTCATGGTGATTGTCCCGAAAAGGGGGAGGAGCAGGAAAACACCGCTTCCGGACTGTGGGGGGCTTTATAACAGATTATCCACTGGGTTAAAGAAAGAGGGGGGGGGGTGGAATGAGGCTGATTTGGAGAGAACAATAGAACCATAGAAAGCGTTTACAAGAATGTTGCCAGGGTTAGAAAAGTGTAGCTACGAGGAGAGATTGGATAGGTTGGTAAAAACAGAAAACAGCGGATGCTGGAAATCCAAAACAAAAACAGAATTACCTGGAAAACCTCAGCAGGTCTGGCAGCATCGGCGGAGAAGAAAAGAGTTGACGTTTCGAGTCCTCTTGACCCTTCGACAGAACTGAGTGAATATAAGGAGAGGGGTGAAATATAAGTTGGTTTAAGGCTGTGGGGTGGTGGTGATGTGGTTGTAGGGCCAAACAAGCAGTGATAGGAGCAGATCATCAAAAGATGTCACAGACAACAGAACAAAAGAACACAGAGGTGTTGAAGGTAGTGGTATTATCTAAATGAATGTGCTAATTAAGAATGGATGGTAGGGCACTCAAGGTATAGCTCTAGTGGGGGTGGGGGGCATAAAAGATCTAAAAATAATGGAAATAGGTAGGAAAAGAAAAATCTATATAAATTATTGGAAAAAAACAAAAGGAAGGGGGAAGAAACAGAAAGGGGGTGGGGATGGAGGAGGGAGGTCAAGACCTAAAGTTGTTGAATTCAGTATTCAGTCTGGAAGGCTGTAAAGTGCCTAGTCGGAAGATGAGGTGCTGTTCCTCCAATTTGCGTTGGGCTTCACTGGAACAACGCAGCAAGCCAAGGACAGACATGTGGGCAAGAGAGCAGGGTGGAGTGTTAAAATAGCAAGCGACAGGGAGGTTTGGGTCATTCTTGCGGACAGACCACAGGTGTTCTGCAAAGCGGTCGCCCAGTTTACATTTGGTCTCTCCAATGTAGAGGAGACCGCATTGGGAGCAACAAATGCAGTAGACTAAGTTGGGGGAAATGCAAGTGAAATGTTGCTTCACTTGAAAGGAGTGTTTGGGCCCTTGGACGGTGAGGAGAGAGGAAGTGAAGGGGCAGGTGTTACATCTTTTGCATGGGCATGGGGAGATGCCATAGGTGGGGGTTGAGGAGTAGGGGGTGATAGAGGAGTGGATGAGGGTGTCCCAGAGGAAACGATCCCTATGGAATGCTGCCAGGGGTGGTGAAGGGAAGATGTGTTTGGTGGT
Source organism: Carcharodon carcharias (assembly GCF_017639515.1). Classification (NCBI taxonomy): domain Eukaryota; kingdom Metazoa; phylum Chordata; class Chondrichthyes; order Lamniformes; family Lamnidae; genus Carcharodon; species Carcharodon carcharias. The sequence continues at coordinate 85,721,904 of NC_054479.1, read as the reverse complement.
GGCATCATGCTGGAGTTGGAGGAAATGGCGGAGGATGATCCTTTGAATGCAGAGGCTGGTGGGGTGATAAGTGAGGACAAGGGGGACCCTATCATGTTTCTGGGAGGGAGGAGAAGGCGTGAGGGAGGATTCGTGGGAGATGGGCTGGACACGGTTGAGGGATAGGTTGGGGTTATTTTCCCTGGAACAAAGAAGGCTGAGAGGTGACTTGATTGAGGTGTACAAAGTTATGAGGGGAATAGATACAGTGGACAGGATAAAATTGTTTCCCTTGGCAGAGAATTCTAGAACCAGGGGACATAGATTCAAGAGAAGTGGCAGAAGGTGTAGGGGGGACATGAGGAAGAACTTTTTTACGCAGAGGGTAGCAGGTGTCTGGAATTCACTGCCCAAGTTGGTGGTAGAGGCAGAAACTTTAAACTCTTAAAATGTACCTGGATCTGCACCTAAAGTGCTGTAAACTGCCGGGCTAAACTGCAGGGTGCAAGAAGGTGGGATTAGAAAGGGCACCTGGGTGTCCTTGGGCTGGCATGGACAAGATGGGCTGAATGACCTCCTTCTGTGCTGTAACTTTTCTATGGTTCTAACACAAACTCTTTTTGGTTTAAAATATTGGCGAAATCTCATTTAAAAAGAGTCTCACTCTTTTGGGAAAGAAATGGGGTGGGTTATTGAGATGTAGTGGGAAGGGGTGAGAGGGTAACAGTTGATGTCCATGCAAGGTAGATCATATTTCATTGAGAGTGAGAATACTTCTTGCACATGTTTTTGTTTGCACTAGTTATTTTATGTTTCTGTTCTGAGTGGTCGTACTAAGGTTGTTTTGTGACTTTGGTGAAGCCAATGACACTTCACTGGCTTGAAGCACCAGTGAAAAGTTAACGAGCGAGTGGCCTGGTGCTTGATTTAAAAAAGGCATTTGTTGGATAATGTAAAAGACCATTTGAGACAGACTAGATAGGGTCGGGTGGCAAAGCAACAATATAAAATGGAAATAAATTGAGGTGGTGAAATACAAAAAGTGAGAAAATTTTGGAAAATTCAACACAGAAAATGTGCAAAGAAGTCGCAGATCTGGAATTCAAACTGAAATGTTGGTAATTGGAAAATATAGCTTACTGAATACCATTAACAAAATCAGCATTCAGGCCAAAGGGTTGTAAAGTGCATATGAAAAAGATGAGATATTGTTCTTAATGCTTGCATTGAACATGGTTGGCACTAGCTAACAGGCCAAAGACAAGCAGATCAGAGGAGGAAGGGGAAGGAGGTTAAATGATGAGTCAAAAGAAGTTGTGGAACGTGCTCACAGATGAATGTTTGAGTTCAGACAAGCAGCCGTCTAATAACAAAGAAAGGACATAAATATGTAGTAACCTTCAGGACATCCTAAAGTACCTTACAGCCACTTTTTGAAGCGTAATAAGATAGGAATCGTGGGAATCAATTTATGTTCAAAAAGCTCCCATAAACAGTATTATAATGATCAGACAAGTTGTTTTAATTTGAGAGATAAATATTGGCCAGCCAGTGGAGTTAACTCCCTTGCCCTACCTGAGATAACAAATAAAACTTTGGTTTAATGTTTCTTCTGGAAGATGGCACTTCTGAAAGTGCAGCTCAGTGCTGGACTGGAGTGTCAGTGTAGATTATATGCTCAAATTTCTGGAGTCTTCTGAAGCAGAGATGACAGTGTGACCCACAGGACCAAGCTGACACACAATAAAAGCTTGCAATCTCAGCTACACTTTTCACTATCACACCATATATAGTATACTGTCTTATTACATATTACATAAGTCTTCCCAAAGCGTATCACATCATAGTTCTCCACATTGAATGCCATCTGCCATGCTTCTGTCCACTTCACCATCCTATCTGTCCCTCGGCCTTTAACTATCCTCATCGTGAAATACCACTTTGCAAAATTTCGTACTATCTGCAACCTTTATAATGCTGTTGACCATACCTGAGTTTAGGTCATTTATAAAAATTGCAAAGAGTATTCAACCCAAAACTGACTCTTGGGGAACATCCTTGCAAACCACCTCCCAGTCTGAGAAACATCTGTCCACCAGCACTCTCTGATTCCTGTCACTGAGTAAACTTTATGCCCTGTTACCACAGGAAATGGTATACAGCACAGAAACAGGCCATTCAGCCCAACTCGTCTGTGCTGGTGTGTATCTACTCCATGAGTCTCCTCCCATGCCACCTACCTCAACACAACCTTCCACCATTTCTTTCTGTTCCTATTCTCTCATGTAATGATTTGAATTCCTTTTGAAAGCATTTAAGCTGTTTGCCTCAACCACTGCCTGTGATAGCGTGTTTCACATTCTAGCCATCCTGAATAAAGAAATTTCTCTATATTTCCCTTTGGGATTTATTAGTAACTGCCTTATATTTATGACCTTTAGTCTTGAATTGTCCCAAAAGTGGAAACGTTATCTTCACATGTGTCTCGTCAACATATTCATAATTTTAATGACTTCTATCAGGTCACCGCTAAATCTTCTCTAAAAAAAGTGCCCCAGCCTGTTTAATCTTTCCTGATATCTGTAACTCTCAGTTCTGGTATAAACCTTGTAAATCTCTTACGCATTCTCCAGTGCTTCCATGTCCTTTTTCATAGTATGAAGATCAGAACTGTGCACAGTACTATAAATGCAGCCTGACCAGGATCCTATCGAAGTTTAATGTAACTTCACCACTTTGGAATTGAATACATGCTTATTTCAGCATATTGCAGTGAATCATGTGTTTATTTCAATCCACTGGAGTGAATCACTTGCTTATTTCAGCCAAATGAAAACATGTGTCAATTTTTGCACCAAACCCTTTTGATGTGTAACCATCACTTCAGAGCAGATGTTTAATTATATCGATAGTTTGTACCAAGCTCTTAATTTTGATTCACCAGTGATTAAAGGAATACTGCATGATAGAGGGTGTGTTTTATTTATTTTTTCATGGGATGTGGGCATCACTGGCAAGGTCAGCATATGCCCATCCCTAATTGCAGTCAAACTGAGTGGTTCGCTTGGCCATTTCAGAGGACAGTTAAGAGTCAATCACACTGCTGTGGATCTGGAGTCACATGTAGGCCAGACCAGGTATGGATGGCAGATTTCCTTCCCTAAAGGACACTAGTGAACCAGATGGGTTTTTATAACAATCAGTGATAGTTTCATGGTTACCATTACTGAGACTAGCTTCCAATCCTAGATTTTAATAATTTTAAACTCCACTAACTGCTGCATCCCCAGGGCATTAGCCTGGGCCTTGGGATTACTAATCCAATGATGCCACTGTCTCCCCTAATCTCATCTAAAAGTATTTATTTTTTCTCAACTCTTTATATTTTTTCCCATTATTTTCTTAATTCTTTTATTAATTTTAAAATGTGGTTCCCTGACAACGGAACTTTCAATGAAGCCAGTATTTCTAAAACCAGGAATCCAGTATGAAACAGGGAATAAGAAGCTCTTATTACAGATTTCATCTATATCGATGCATATTTTAACTTGTCCTCAAAATTAGTTTTACCATAATCTTATAAGGTAATGTACTGCCTTCTGAATCAGCTTTCAGTCATTGAAGGGAGGTGTCTTTGGACTAAGATGTGAATTCCTATCAATGATAGAATCATGTATCAGTCATCAGCAACAACTTATATTGACAAAGCAAAATTTCCCAAGACACTTCATAGGACTGTAATAAAACAAAAATTGATACCAAGCCAAGGGATGTGATATTAGGGCAGATGACCAAACACTTGGAAAAAAGGAAAGATTTTAAGCAGCATACTAAAGCTGGAGATTGAGGCAGTCAGATTTAGGGAAGGAATCCAGAACTCAGGGCATGGATAACTGAAGGCACGACCACCAATTGTGGAGTGAAGGGACAGGGGATGTACAAGAGGTCAGAATTAGTGGAACAAAGAATTCTCAGAGGATTGTAAGGCTAGGAGGAGGTTACAGAAATAAGGAAGGACAAGGCTATGGAGGGATCTGAACACGAGGAAGAGAGTTTTAAAATTGAGGTGTCGGTGGACTGGAAGCCAATGTAGGTTACCAAGCACAATGGTGATGGATGAACAGGACTTAATGTGAGGAATTAAGATACAGGCAGCAGTGATTTGAATTAGTTCAAATTTATGGAAGATGGAAGATGGAATATCAGTCAGGAGAACATTGGAAAAAAATCTGGAGACAACAAAAACGTGGGTGAGGATTTCAGCAGCAGTTGTTTGGAGAATAAGCAGATACGGGTGATATTATGGAGGTGAAATTAAGTGGTCTTTGCGATAGAGAGGATATGGGGTCAGAAACTCAACTTCCAATACCAAATTGGATTGAAATTTCTAACTCCAGTTGAAAAACGAGCACCAGCACCGATTAATTTCTATCATTTTATAAATAAACATAGAATTACGTAGAATGTACAGCACAGAGCAGACACCTCCGGTCTGTCCGTAAGAATGACTCAAACCCCTGTCGCTTGCCATTTTAACACTCCACCCTGCTCTCTTGCCCACATGTCTGTCCTTGGCTTGCTGCATTGTTCCAGTGAAGCCCAACGCAAACTGGAGGAACAGCACCTCATCTTCCGACTAGGTACTTTACAGCCTTCCGGACTGAATATTGAATTCAACAACTTTAGATCTTGAACTCCCTCCTCCATCCCCACCCCCTTTCTGATTCTTCCCCCTTCCTTTTGTATTTTCCAATAATTTATATAGATTTTTTTTTCCTACCTATTTCCATTATTTTAAAATCTTTTATGCCCCCCCACCCCCACTAGAGCTGTACCTTGAGTGCTGTACCATCCATTCTTAATTAGCACATTCGTTTAGATAATATCGCCAACTTCAATACCTCTGTGTGTTTTTGTTCTTTTGTCTGTGACATCTTTTGATTATCTGCTCCTATCACTGCTTGCTTGTCCCTACAACCACACCACCCCCTTCCACTTCTCTCCCTCCACCATAAACCAGCTTATATTTCACCCCTCTCCTTGGATTCACCTAGTTCTGTTGAACGGTCATGAGGACTCAAAACGTCAACTCTTTTCTTCTCCGCCGATGCTGCCAGACCTGTTGAGTTTTTCCAGGTAATTCTGTTTTTTTTTTACAGAAACAGACAATTTGGCCCAACTTGTCCATGTACCTCCCCTGCCCTACAATAATCTTATCTTATCAACATATCCTTTGTTTCATTTCTTCCTCACTTGTTTAGTCAGCTCTTCCTTAAATGCATCTGTACTACTTGTAGTGAGTTCCATGTTCTAGCCACATTCTGGATAAAGAATTTTCTCCTGAATTCCTTATTGGATTTATTAGTTACTCTCTTACATTTATAGCTCCTAATTCTGGACTCTCTCAAAATTGGAAACAACTTCACATCAGCACTATACAATCCCTTCATAATTTTTCAAGACTTCTGTCACGTCACTTCCTCAACCTCTTCTCTAGAGAATAGAGCCCGAGCTTTTTAATTTTTCTGATAGATATAACTTCTCATTTCTGATATCATCCTGATAAATTTTTTTTTTTGCACCCTCTCAAGTTCCTCTTTATCCTTTGTATAATATGGAGACCAGAATTATTTATAGTACTGCAGGTATGGTCTAACCAGAGTTCTATTCAAGTATAACTTAACTTCTTCGTTTTTCAATTCTATTCCCTTAGAAATGAACCTCCGTTCTTTGTTTTCTTTTTATGGCCATTTTAACCTGTGTCACTATTTTTATTGATTTATGTAGATGTGCTCCCAAATCCTTTGCTCCTTTTAGACTCTTATCCTTGTGGAATAGCACTTCCCATCATTTGTTAGGCTGAATTATTACTCTTCCCCTATTCTTTTGTTTTCTGTTTCATAAGCAATTCGCTATCCAGTCTGCTTCTTGTTCTGACTCCAGGTACTCTAAATCATAAGTCTATTATCCAGTACCTCAACAAAGGCCTTTTGAAAATCCAAATATATTACATCCACTGAATTACATAGGAATAGGAGTAAACGATTTTACCTCATTATTCTGATCTGCTTCGTAACTACAAATACCCATCTTTGCCTAATATCCCTAAATATCTTTGGTTAACAAAAATCTATCAATCCTATATTTAAAATGAACAATTGATCTAACATCAATTTCTGTTGTTGGAAAAGAGTTCCAAACTTCTATCACCTTTTGCATGAAGGAGTGTTTCCTAATTTCAATCCTGAAAGGTCTGGCTCAGGTTTTTAGATCTTGCCTCTTATTCATACACTCACCAACTAGTGCAAACATTTTCTCCCTATCCGTTCCCCTTACTACCTTGAAAACTTTGATCATATCACCCTTTCTTCTCCAGGACATTGGCAACCATGGACTTCCATTGAATTGGTCCATGATTATGCTTGGCAAAGTACTGCAGTGGTTTGCAGTTGCCTTCTGCAGTATGGCTGACCAGGAAACTCTCCTGCCTTACTGCCTGCCATCAGGCATATTTGAAGGATTTACAGACCGATAATCAACCTGTTTGGCCACATTATGAATGCACCTTCCACAGCTTTCAAGTCCTGGAGTAGGTCTTGAACCCAGAGCTTCTGATCTAGAGATAGGGATGCTACTACTCTGCCAAAAGACCTCCCATATCATCCTTTACCTTCTAAATTCCAGGGAATTCAAACCTAGTTTGTGCAATCTCTCCTTGTGACTTAACCTTTGGAGTCCAGTAAGAGTCTGGCAAATTTACACTGCACTCCCTCCAAAGTCAATATATCCTTCTTAAGGTGTGGTTCCCAGAACTGCTCACTCTACTCCTGGTGTGGTTGAACCAGGGCTTTGTATAGCTGAAGTATGAATTTGAACCTCTTCTATTCTCGTCGTCTAGATATAAAGGCCAGCATCCCATTAGCCTTTTTGATTATTTTCTGTACCTGTTCTTGACATTGTAATAAATTTTGTATCTGGACCCCTAAGCTTCTTTAGACCTCCGCTGTTTCTAGCTTTACACCATTTCGAGAGTACCCTGTTCTATTCTTTTTAGAACCTAGGCAGATGACCTCACATTTGCCTACACTGAAATCCATTTGCCACAGTTTTGCCCATTCATTTAACTGATCAATATTGCTTTGTAATTTTACACTCCCAAGTACACTGCTTACACTGCCTATTTTTGCGTCATTGGCAAATTTGAATATGTGGCTTTCTAACTCATTGTCTAAGTCATTAATGAATATGCTGAATAGCTGAGGCCCAACACAGATCCTTGTGGGACACCATGGCCTGAATTTTCAGCTTGGCTGGGAAATGGACCGCTGACCGCGATCAGCCCCCAACTGCGGTTTCACGCTGGCTGGCCAATTAACGACCAGCCAGCATGAAGCATGCACTGAAAACCTCAGCGCTGCTGGGGTGGGGGCAGATGATGTCAACGCGAATACAGGCGAGCACTGAGAGAAAGCTCTATGAAGGCAGAGAGCTGCCTCAGGGAGCAGCAGACCCAAAAACCATGAAATAAAGTTTTGAAAAATCAGAAAAAAAGTGTCCAAGCATTACAATCATGCACCTGAACATATAGGAGATAAAAATGCTGTCCGTGTATTTTTATTTTTATTTATTTAATAACTGTTGGATGAGGTTTGATAAAAAATGCAAAGTTAGCCTAGACAATTTGTCCATCCACCAACTGTAAGATCGGACTGGCCACGAAAAATCGGAGACAATTGCGCCGTTAATGGGCTTAATTTGCCCTCTTAATTGTTGGCGGGCATGCTTCCAACTTTTGTGCACGTGCGCCGAGTGAAATATCGCTTGAGTGTGGGATGACATCGGGTCGCTCACTCAATGCGCCCGATCGGGTCGGGCGTGTGCCCGTCCGTGAGGTGTAAAATTCTGCCCCATGAGTCACATCCTATCAATTAGAATATATTCTTCCATTATCGTTACTCTCTGCCCCCTGCTGCCCAGCCAATTTCCTAACCAGGTCAATAATTTGCCCTCAATTCCACGAGCTTCAACTTTAGCTAAAAGTCTGTTAGGAGAGTTTCATTCAATGCCTTTAGGTAGTCCATTTAAATAACATCCATAGACATTCCCTTGTCCACTACTTTAGTCATCTCTTCAAAAAATTCAATCAATTCATCAGGCATGCTGTATCCTTTATGAATCTATGTTGTTTCTCTCTGATCAGCTGAACATTTTCAAGATATTCAGTCACTCAATCCTCAATTATGGATTCTGGTAATTTCCTGACAACAGATGTTAGGCTAACTGGTCTAGAACTTTCTTGTTTCCCCATCTCACCTTTGTTAAATAGTAGTGTGACATATGCAGTTTTCCAATCTAATGGAACAGTTCCCAAATCAAGAGAGCTTTTGAAGATTTTATCTACTCCTTCTGCTACTTCTTCAAATAAGGTTGGTCAACCTATCTGAGAAACCAAATGGATTTTTTTAGAAAGCCAATTACATTTGTTTACATGTGAGCTATAAGTTGATTTAAAATAAAGCTTGCACAATCTTCTCCACATGAACTAGAACATTCATCTTCAATAAATGAATGGAATAATATTTTGCCCAAATTCAAGTCGAATAGCAGAAAAAATAATTTTTCAGGATTGGATACTCTGATGAATGGCTGGCCTCCTGAACACAAGTGTCTCTGCCACCTAGAAGGTACAAGTTATGAGTGATGGCGGATTCGCAACTGCTTGAATAGGTGCAATTACAACAATATTTAAGAAGCTCAACATCTTTCAGGGCAGAGCAGTTCACTTGATTGGTGCCATTGGTCTCAATATCCACTCCACTCTATCATCAGATCACTGGCTGCAATACAGTAAATCACCAAAGCTATTTCAATAACACCTCCCTCCTCCGTGAACTCAACCACTCAGAAGGATAAGCAGCAGTGCAGTGGGAAGACCATCACCACTAAGTCCCCGCCAATTCACACATCATTTTGACTTGGATGTATACCACCATTTGTTCCTTTGCTGAGTCAATATTCTAGAATTTTCTATCTAAAATCATTGTGGGAGCACCATCACCACAAGGACAGCAGAAGAAAATCACTTTCTCAGGCCAAATGGGCAATGAAATGGTTTTACAAATGTCACCCACAGACTGAGAACAACTTACAAAATGAAAATCAGCAATGTATCTCAGAAAACTGAATTACAACTAGACTAAATATCTCTTTAATTCTTTGATCTTCTGAATTTGTCTGGATGGCAGAACAGAATGATATGTTCTCTGGTACATCATAATTCATTCTTCTTTATTCCATTAGCTTGCACAACGGTTGATTCTGTTAAGAGTCTATGCATGTTTCACTGTTAAAATGAGCTATGCATCAGAAAATCAGCACTTAAGAAAATGTGTTTAGGTGAAAACTTTTGTTGACTAAAGATTTTCTGCAATTTAGGATCCTGTTTATCTCTCTTACTGGGCATTGTCCTCATTAATTTGGGCACTGATAAAACAGCCCATGTGAAAACATAAAATACATAGCAAACAATGTAACCTCCTTATGAAAAATACACACAATTTCAATAACTACAGATGCTGCAAAACTAGTTAATGGTGTAGGTTAAAGAGGAAGTGGGGATTAATGCAAGCTGAAGGAATCAAATGCTTACTTGAGATGCTTGGAATGTACAGTAAGTAGCAACCTGTGCCCTTGCTTAATCACTTTATAACTGAATATAAAAACAAAAGGGGCTTTGTGAACAACTCTGAGCTCTGTCCTCCTCCCTCACTATCGCAGGAGCTGGCATCTTTTCTGGTTGTTTGCTGTAATGTCATAGAGCTGCTTTTACATGGGTTTTGTGTCATTTTAGTACCACCGGCCACATGTTGGCATTACAGATCTGGCAGCAACTCCAAAATAAACTTGCTGGATTTACTAAGGTCAGTCACCTTGGTTAAATAAAACTTAGCCGACAGAATCATGTCCACATTGCTTGGTTTCTATTTGGCTGAAGCTCTAGTCCTCCTGCACTGGAGAGCTCTGTCCATGTGCTTGTGTGTACGGACCTTTCTCTCAACAGTTAAATGTAAACAATTTAGGCCTTGGTCCCGTACTCCAGGCTGACACTTCAGTGCAGTACTGAGGGGGTGCTGTATGGCCGGAAGTGCAGTTTTCAAGTGAGTTGGTAAACTGAGGCCCTTTCTATTTGTTCAGGTAGAGGTAAAAGATTCAATGACGCAAAGCAGGGGAGTTCTCCCAATCTTTATTCCTCATCTGATATTACTTAGAAACAGATTATCTAGTTATGTATCTCAGTTGCTGTTCGTGGAACTTTGCTGTGTGCAAATAGCTTGTGCATTTGCTGACAAAACAGTGGCAATAGGTCCTAACTAATTCTTTGGCTGTAACGTACAAGGGACATCCTGAAGATATAAAACACCAGCTGAGTATTTCCAGCATTTTCTAATTTTTATTTCAGATTTCCAGCATCTGCAATATTTTGCTTTTGTTTTGAGATATGAAAGGTTCTATATTCTTTATTGTTTCAATAAGAGACTATAAAGGATGCTTCTGTGCCCATAAATGTTCAATTTAAGACCAGTAGATTCAAAAGTTTCAAAGCAGGTTTGACTTGTCACTTGATTTGCAACACAGAGATAAAAATAAAAACTGCGGATGCTGGAAATCCAAAACAAAAACAGAATTATCTGGAAAAACTCAGCAGGTCTGGCAGCATAGGCGGAGAAGAAAAGAGTTGACATTTCGAGTCCTCATGACCCTTCGACAGAACTAGGTGAATCCCAGGAAGGGTTGAAATATAAGCTGGTTTAAGGTGGTGGGTGGAGGGGGGTTTGGGTGGGAGGAGAGAAGTGGAGGGGGGTGGTGTGGTTGTAGGCAAAAGCAGTGATAGAAGCAGATCATCAAAAGATGTCACAGCCGGCAGAACAAAAGAACACATAGATGTCGAAGTTGGTGATATTATCTAAATGAATGTGCTAATTAAGAATGGATGGTAGGGCACTCAAGGTATAGCTCTAGTGGGGGTGGGGGGAGCATAAAAGATTTTAAAATATTTAAAAATAATGGAAATAGGAGGGAAAAAGAAAAATCTATATAATTTATTGGAAAAAACCAAAAGGAAGGGGGAAGAAACAAGGGGGGGTGGGGATGGAGGAGGGAGGTCAAGACCTAAAGTTGTTGAATTCAATATTCAGTCCGGAAGGCTGTAAAGTGCCTAGTCGGAAGATGAGGTGTTGTTCCTCCAGTTTGCGTTGGGCTTCACTGGAACAATGCAGCAAGCCAAGGACAGACATGTGGGCAAGAGAGCAGGGTGGAGTGTTGAAATGGCAAGTGACAGGGAGGTTTGGGTCATCCTTGCGGACAGACCGCAGGTGTTCTGCAAAGCGGTCGCCCAGTTTATGTTTGGTCTCTCCAATGTAGAGGAGACCGCATTGGGAGCAATGAATGCAGTAGACTAAGCTGGGGGAAATGCAAGTGAAATGTTGCTTCACTTGAAAGGAGTGTTTGGGCCCTTGGACGGTGAGGAGAGAGGAAGTGAAGGGGCAGGTGTTACATCTTTTGCGTGGGCATGGGGTGGTGCCATAGGTGGGGGTTGGGGAGTAGGGGATGATGGAAAAGTGGACCAGGGTGTCCCGGAGGGAACGATCCCTACGGAATGCCGACGGGGGGGTGAAGGGAAGATGTGTTTGGTAGTGGCATCATGCTGGAGTTGGCGGAAATGGCGGAGGATGGTCATTTCAATGCGGAGGCTGTTGGGGTGATAAGTGAGGACAAAGGGGACCCTATCATGTTTCTGGGAGGGAGGAGAAGGCGTGAGGGCGGATGCGCGGGAGATGGGCCGGACATGGTTGAGGGCCCTGTCAACGACCGTGGGTGGAAAACCTCGGTTAAGGAAGAAGGAGGACATGTCAGAGGAACTGTTTTTGAAGGTAGCATCATCGGAACAGATGCGACGGAGGCGAAGAAACTGAGAGAATGGGATGGAGTCCTTACAGGAAGCGGGGTGTGAGGAGCTGTAGTCAAGGTAGCTGTGGGAGTCGGTAGGCTTGTAATGGATATTGGTGGACAGTCTATCACCAGAGATTGAGTCAGAGAGGTCAAGGAAGGGAAGGGAAGTGTCAGAGATGGACCACATGAAAATGATGGAGGGGTGGAGATTGGAAGCAAAATTACTAAATTTTTCCAAGTCCCGACGAGAACATGAAGCAGCACCGAAGTAATCATCGATGTACCGGAGAAAGAGTTGTGGAAGGGGGCCGGCGTAGGACTGGAACAAGGAATGTTCCACATAACCCATAAAGAGACAGGCATAGCTGGGGCCCATGCGGGTACCCATAGCCACACCTTTTATCTGGAGGAAGTGAGAGGAGTTGAAGGAGAAATTGTTCAGTGTGAGAACAAGTTCAGCCAGACGGAGGGGAGTAGTGGTGGATGGGGATTGTTCGGGCCTCTGTTCGAGGAAGAAGCTAAGGGCCCTCAGACCATCCTGGTGGGGGATGGAGGTGTAGAGGGATTGGACATCCATGGTGAAGAGGAAGTGGTTGGGGCCAGGGAACTGGAAATTGTTGATGTGACGTAAGGTGTCAGAGGAATCACGGATGTAGGTGGGAAGGGACTGGACAAGGGGAGAGAGAAGGGAGTCAAGATAACGAGAGATGAATTCTGTGGGGCAGGAGCAAGCTGACATGATCGGTCTACCGGGACAGTTCTGTTTGTGGATTTTGGGTAAGAGGTAGAAGTGGGCCGTCCGAGGTTGGGCGACTATCAGGTTGGAAGCTGTGGGAGGAAGATCCCCAGAGGAGATAAGGTCAGTGACAGTCCTGGAAACAATGGCTTGATGTTCAGTGGTGGGGTCATGGTCCAGGGAGAGGTAGGAGGAAGTGTCTGTGAGTTGACGCAGCCTCCGCGAGGTAGAGGTCAGTGCGCCAGACAACAACAGCACCACCCTTGTCAGCGGGTTTGATGACGATGTCAGGGTTGGACCTGAGAGAATGGAGTGCAGTAAGTTCAGCGAGAGAGAGATTAGAATGGGTGAGAGGAGCAGAGAAATTGAGACGACTAATGTCGCACCGACAGTTCTCAATGAAAAGATCAAGAGAAGGTAAGAATCCAGAGGGAGGGGTCCAGGTGGAGGGAGAATATTGGAGGTGGGTGAAAGGATCCGTTGAACGGGGAGAGGACTGCTGCCCAAAGAAGTGAGCCCGGAGACGAAGACGGCGGAAGAAGAGTTCAGCATCGTGCCGAGCCCGAAATTCATTAAGGTGAGGGTGTAGGGGTATGAAACTAAGTCCTTTGCTGAGCTCCCTGTCGCTTGCCTTTTCAACACTCCACCCTGCTCTCTTGCCCACATGTCTGTCCTTGGCTTGCTGCATTGTTCCAGTGAAGCCCAACGCAAACTGGAGGAACAGCACCTCATCTTCCAACTAGGCACTTTACAGCCTTCCGGACTGAATATTGAATTCAACAACTTTAGGTCTTGACCTCCCTCCTCCATCCCCACCCCCTTCTGTTTCTTCCCCCTTCCTTTTGGTTTTTTCCAATAAATTATATAGATTTTTATTTTTCCCTCCTATTTCCATTATTTTTAAATATTTTAAAATCTTTTATGCTCCCCCCACCCCAACCAGAGCTATACCTTGAGTGCACTACCATCCATTCTTAATTAGCACATTCGTTTAGATAATATCACCAACTTCGACATCTATGTGTTCTTTTGTTCTGCCGGCTGTGACATCTTTTGATGATCTGCTTCTATCACTGCTTTTGCCTACAACCACACCACCCCCCTCCACTTCTCTCCCCCCACCCAAACCCCCCTCCACCCACCACCTTAAACCAGCTTATATTTCAACCCTTCCTGGGATTCACCTAGTTCTGTCGAAGGGTCATGAGGACTCGAAACATCAACTCTTTTCTTCTCCGCCGATGCTGCCAGACCTGCTGAGTTTTTCCAGGTAATTCTGTTTTTGTACTTGATTTGCAATCTGGGCAGTACTTGGACCAAAGCAGCAGGGAACTCTCAACCCACTTTACTTTGGAATGGTATAGACCCCAATTCCTGATTTTACATTCCATGCAGTATCAAATCCAAGAATCCTAAGACAAAAGCGAAAAACTGCGGGTGCTGGAAATCCAAAACAAAAACAAAAATAAAAATACCTGGAAAATCTCAGCAGGTCTGACAGCATCTGCGGAGAGGAACACAGTTAACGTTTTGAGTCCAAATGACTCTTCAGTCCTGCTGAAGAGTCAATCGGACTCGAAACGTTAACTGTGTTCCTCTCCGCAGATGCTGTCAGACCTGCTGAGTTTTTCTAGGTATTTTTATTTTTGTTTTTGCCAAGAACCCTAAGACTTCCTTCAGGGACTCTCACTCAGGAGTACATATGACCCTGCCTCTGGATTTACACTGCAGGTTTAGCATCAGTGTGAGGCAGAAGCTGTTTTTCACTTACACTTACCTTGCTATGTAGGTGCACCTCAATTTCATTTGAAGCCACCTTTACTATCTGCTTCAGGGCCTTCTCTGGTGATGTATCACACTTTTATTTCACTTATATGCCAGCGGTCCTTAGAAAGACTAATAATCCAAAGGCTTGGACTATAATCTATAAAATGGGAATTTAAATCCCAACATGGCAGTTTGAGAAATTGAATTCAGTGTTTTTGAAAATCTGGAAATAAAAATCTGTTATCAGTAGAAGTGACCAAGAAGCTGTCAGATTGTTGTAAAAATCTAACTGGTTCTCCAATGTGCTTTAAGAGAAAGAAACCTGTTCTGGCCCTTATATGACTCCAGTCTCACACTAATGTGGTTGACCCCTAACTGTTCTCAGAAGTGGCCTAGCAAGTCACTCAATTATTTGGAATTGTTATGAAGAATACCAAAGGAATTGCAGTGGTTCAAGAAAAAGCCCTATCACCATCTTTTCAGGGCAACTAGGGATGGGCAGTAAATGGCTCCCACACCCTAATAACGATGTTTTAAAAAGGGTCATACTTTTTCAAACTTTGGATATCATGATTTATAGACCAGCAACCTTGAGAAAATGAGTTAATACCCCAAATTGTGAAATTGAATTTAACAAACCTGATTGTCACGCATATCCTTCAGGGAAGGGAGCTTTCCAGTATAACCTACATGTAAGTTCAGACCAACATTGCGTGATTGACTCTTAGGTGCTAAATTAGCAGGCTGCAGGGATCATAACACAGGCTTGAGGGGCTAAATAGCCTACTCCTTAGATAATATCACCACCGTCAACACCCCTTTGTCCTTTTGTCTATGACATATTTGGCAATTTCTTTTTTGCCTCCACTGGCCCTCTATCTAGCTCTATCTGTCCCACCCCCCTCTACCAGCTTATATTTCACCTCATTTCTATATTTCTTTAGTTCTGATGAAGAGCCATACGGACTCAAAACGTTAACTGTGTTCCTCTCCGCAGATGCTGTCAGACCCGTTGAGTTTTCCCAGCTATTTTTGTTTTTGTTTCAGATTTCTAGCAGTATTTTGCTTTTATCCAGTTCCTATTTCTTATGTTCTTATATTCTTATTCCATTAAATGAATAAATACTGTTAAAATGCTCTGCATTGTGAATGATTATGTTCACAGGAACAATATTGTGTTGTGATAAACTTTGTGAATGCAACACTCCTACTTTATGAAATAACAATTCTATACTTCCATCATGTCACTAATTATCATCAAACTCGAACCAGTGTTTGAGGAACACTGTGTACTGCACTGTTGTACAATTGTGGTTAACAATACTGTGCATCTTTTCTCTTCATTGGAAGACCAGAAACTCTGAAAGAAGTACAAAATATTGTAAATTGTAAAATATATTTTCCACATCATTTGGAGCAGCCATCAACAAAGTAGGAGCCCAAGAAGGTGTTACTATTACATCATTAGTGAGTTGATGAGGTAACAACCAACAGGTCAAAGTGGGTGGTAGGCAAACATGGTGAGTGCAGAACGATTGACTATTGTGACATGGAGACCTACTGAGCCATTTTGTGATTCTGAGACCACATTGCCTCCATGAACATGAGCAGGTGAGCAGGTCACCTATGCTGCATGAGGTAATGAAAGCCAATCTGGACAAAGTTGCAGATCATACAATGCAAGGCCATTTTGGCCAGTCAGACCTGTCCATCATGCAGAGCATCATGGAATAATGCATAGCATCAGTGGACAAATGGGTGGCAAGCACAGTTAGAGCAGGTCACAGAAATGCTTCCACCAATGACATTGAGGCATGGTGGACCACTGTCCAAAAAATGGATAAAGGCTGATTTGGAAGCATAGTCATGAAAGAAAGATTAAGAGACTTTGGAGGAGCACACAGATATCCAGATGCACAAACAAACTCAGTCATTAGTATTGGCAACTTACAGATCACTGGAATGGCAAAGTGTTTTTGAAGCCCTCACGAATCCCTTGCCAGCATGAACCTGCAGGGAAGAGACAAGTATCAGGAAAACACCCCAAAACAGGCCCCCATAGCAAGAATGGGGCAGACTATTCTAACCACAAAGGCATTACCTACTAAGTGTGTAACATATCTGTGGAATTACAAGTAACAAGTGACAACCCTTTAAGAGTCTTCTACACCTGCTTATTCCAGTCAGTTGACACAGATTAATAGTACTTGAGAAACAACATGCCACAGTGGTTCATAATGCACAACAGGAAACCACAATAGCTTCTTAGAATTCTTACTCCATTAGCTGTGGTACAGAGGTAGCAATCTTGCCAGAGACTTGAGCAAAAGGTTGAACTAACATTCTAGTGCAGTACCGACTGACTGCTGCACTTTTGGAGGTGAATTTTTCAGATGAGACATTAAACCAAGGCTGCGTGTCTGCCCTCTCAAGTAGATGTAAAATTTCTCACAGCACTGTTTGGAAAACAACAGGCAAGTTCTCCCTGGTATGAGAACTGAAAATGCTGGAAATACTCAGCAGGTCTGGCAGCAACTGTGGAGAGAGAATCAGAGTTAATATGTACGGATAAGAGAGAGGGCTGCAGGGTGGATGAGTGAACTGACCATGGCACTGTGGTACAGGAAGCCATTCAAGTAGGTAGAGTAAATAGGAGTGTAGCAGTGGTAGGAGACATTATGGTCAGGGGCATAGACAAAGTTCTCTACAGCTGAGAGCTTCCAGATGGTTTGGTTGCCTGGCCAGTGCCAGGATTTGGGACATCTGCTCTGGGCTGAAGGGGAACTTGCAATGGGGAGGATCCAGTTGTTATGGTTCACGTGGGTACCAACGATATAGATATAACTAGGAAAGAGGTTCTGCATAGAGAATATTAGCAGCTTGGGGCTCAATTAAACATCAGAACGTCAAAGTTAATAATCTCTGGATTATTACCTGAGCTACAAGCAAATTGGTGTAGGGTAAATAAGATTAGCTAGATGAATATGTGGCTCAAAGACATATGTGAGAGAACTGGGTTTCAATTCATGGAGTATTGGCACTACTGGGGAAAGTGGTTAATGTACCATTGGGATGGTCTTCACTTGAACTGTTCTGGGACCAGGGTTCTGGCGAGTCATATAACTAGGGTGGTAGAGATGGCTTTAAACTATCTAGTGGGGAGAAGGGATTATGTGAGAGGAGATGTGATAAATCAAAGGGAAACAATGATGTAAAAGAGTAGGATAGCAGTTTGGACAATGATAACCAGAGTTTGGTAGGAAAGGACAGAGAGCACAAACTTAAGAATGTGTCTGCAGATAAGGCCAGAGATTGCAAAAATGGTGAAAAGACAGAGTAAAAGATCTGTATCTGAATGCACTCAGCATTTGTAACAAAATGGATGAATTGTTAGCCATTTCAGACATATGGTTGCAAGGTGACCAAAGCTGGCACCTGAATATTGAAGGGTATTTAACATTCCAAAAAGACAGGAAACTAGGAGAAGGTGATGGAGTAGCTTTGCTAATTAACAATTCCATTAGTACAGTAGTGAGAGATGACCTTAGCTTGAAAGACCATGATGTAGTATCAGTGTGGGTAGAGATAAGAATTAGGAAAGGTAAGAGATCACTTGTGGGGGTAGTTTATAGGCCCCCAAACAGTAGTTACACTGTAGGACAGAGTATACAGGAAGAAATAAATGGGGCATGTAAGATTAACTATAGATTGAGCAAATCAGATTGGCAAAGATAGCCTAGAAAATGAGTTCATAAAGCATATTTGGAACAGTTTTTAGAGCAGTACATTCTGGAGCCAACCAGGGAGCAGGCTATTTTAGACCTGATAATATGCAATGAGACAGGAATAATCAATAACCTCATGGTAAAGGAGCTTCTATATGACAGAGATCATAACATGATAAAATTTCATGTTCAGATTGAAGGGGAGAAGAGTGGAGCTAAGATTAGTGTTTTAAAACTAAATGAAAGTACAAATAAGGGTATGAAGGTAGAGCTGGCCAAGTGAATTGGGAAATTTGGTTAAAAGTAAGGACAGTAGAGATGCAGTGGCAGACTTTTAAGGAGATATTTAATAATATTTGGCAAAGATTTATCCCAGTGGGAAAGACTCTTTGAGAAGGATGCATCATCCGTGGCTAAATAAGGAAGTTAAGGATTGTATCAAATTGAAAGAAATGCTGTACAAATCAGAAATCAAAGATTAGTGGTAGGTCAGGAGATTTGTCCGATTTTAAGAACCAGCAAAGAACGACTAAAAAAATAAAGAGGGAGAAAGTAGAGTATGAGAGAAAGTAACTTGTAATATAAAAGCAGATAGTAAGAGTTTCTGCATAATTTAAATTGAAAAAAACTGAAACTAATATTGGTCATCTAGAGAAGGACTCTGGGGAATTGATAATGGAAAATAAGGAAATGGTGGAGGCATTGGACAGGTATTTGTGTCTGTCTTCACTGTAGAAGACTTAGAAAATTCTCAAAGGTAGTTGAAAAACAAGAGGTGAAAAGGAGGGATGAACTTAAAACAATCACCATCACCAGGCAAAGGGTGCTGGGGAAACTATTAGACCTAAAGGCTGACAAGTCCCCAGGACCAGATAGCTTGCATCCTAGGATCTTAAAAGAAGTGGCTGTAGGGATAGTAGAGGCATTAGTTATAATCGTACAAAATTTCTTAGATTCCAGAAGGATCCCAGTGGATTGCAAAACGGCAAATGTAACATTCAGGAAAGGAGGGAATCAGCAAGCTGGAAATTATAGACCAGTTAGCCCAACATCTGTCATAGAAACATTTCTAGAATGCATTATTAAGGAGGTTATGGCAGGGTACATAGAAAATCATAATGTGATCAGGCAGAGTCAGCATGGCTTTGTGAAAGGGAAATTGTGTTTAACTAATTTATTAGAGTTTTCTGAGGAAATAACAAGCAAGGTGGATAAAGGGGAACCTGTAGATGTGATGGTACTTGGATTTCCAGAAGGCATTTGATAAGGTACCACATCAAAGGTTACTACACAAGATAAGAGCACATGGTGTAAGGAGTAACATATTAGC
This sequence comes from Carcharodon carcharias, assembly GCF_017639515.1. Taxonomy (NCBI): domain Eukaryota; kingdom Metazoa; phylum Chordata; class Chondrichthyes; order Lamniformes; family Lamnidae; genus Carcharodon; species Carcharodon carcharias. The sequence continues at coordinate 85,702,418 of NC_054479.1, read as the reverse complement.
ATGGATAAAACGTTTGTTAGCTAACAGGAAGCAGAGTAGGGATAAATAGTAGAGGCATTGGTTATAATCAGGTTGACAAGCTGTAACTAATGGAGAACCACAGGGATCAGTGCTGGGGCCTTATCTATTTACAGTCTATATCAATGATTTGGATGAAGGGACCAAATATATGGGAGCCCAATTTGTCAATAACACCAAGATAGGTAAGAAACTAAGCTGTTAAGAGGAGATAGAGAGTCTGAAAATGGATGTAGCTGGTTAAGTGAGTGAGCAAAAATTTGGCAGACGGAATATAACGTGGTAAAATGTGAACTTGTCCATTTTGGCACAAAGAATAGAAAAGCAGTATACTATTTAAATGGAGAGAGATGCAGAACTCAGTGGTACAGAGGGATCTGGATGTCCTGGTACATGAATCACAAAAAGTTGGTATACAGGTACAGCAAGTGATTACAAAGGCAAATGGAATATTGGCTTTTAATGCAAGGGGAATGAAATATAAAAGTAGGGAAGTTTTACTGCAGCTGTACAGAATATTGGTGAAACCACATCTGGAGTATTATGTATAGTCTTGGTCTCCTTATTTGAAAAAAATATTGCGTTAGAAGCAGTTCAGAGAAGGTTCACTCGATTCATTCTGGGGATGAAGGGCTCATCTTATGAGGAAAAGTTGAACAGGTTGGCCCTATGCCAATTGGAGTTGAGAAGAATGAGAGGTAATTCAATTGAAACATATAAGATCTTGAGGGGACTTGATAGGGCAGATATCTGGATGATGTTTCCTTGTGTAGAGAGACTAGAACTAAAGGACACATTTTAAGAATAAGAGGTCTCCCTTTTAAGAGCTAGGCAAGAATTTTTTTCTCTCAGAGAGTCATTAATATGTGGAATTCTCTTTCCAAGAAAGCAATGGAGGCTGGGTCATTGAATTTATTCAAGGCTGAGTTGGATAGATTTTTGATAGACAAGGGAGTCAAGGGTATTGGGGGGCGCACAGGAAAGTGGAGTTGAGACCACAGCCAGATTAGCCATGTTCTTACTGGATGGCGGAGAATGCTCAAGGGGGCCCAATAGCTTGTCCTGATTCTAAGTTCTATGTTCCTATGTTAGCGCTTCGGGTCTGTGACCTTTCATTGGAGCAGTGATGTCCTGGCCAATATTTATCCCTCAATTAACAACATTAAAATTATTGGTTATTTTTCTCATTGCTGTTTTTGGGAATTTGCTTTGTGCAAACTGCATGCATGTCATGTTTCTTACACTGCAACAGTGACTACACTACAAAAGTACTTCATTGTAACGCACTTTGGGACATCCTATACACATGTGAGTTTTTACACTGACATACTACCTTTAAGTAAGTTACTGTTCAATGCAGCCTTCAGGATGGTAACATACACGTGAAATGAAACTCAAGTAACTTTGCAAGAATTTGGTTAATTTCTGAATAGCTAAGTGAAAAACTATGAATACTGGGACATATACATAATATTACACAGTATATATAACACAGATTTATTCCATTTGGTCCAACAGGTCTATGCTAGTGTTTATGCTTCATATGAGCTTCCCCCATCTTGCGTCATCTAATCCAATTAACATATCCCACTGTTCCTTTCTCCCTCGTGATAAACTAGCTTCCCCTTTAATGAGTCTATAATATTCACCTAAACTGTTCCATTAATAGCACATTCCACATTTTCAACATTCTGTGGGTAAAGGGGCTTCTCCAGAATTATTCTTGCATTTATTGGTGACAGTCTTATATTTATGGTCACTAGTTCTGGTCTGACTCGCAAATGGAAACATGATCTCTACATTCACCCTATCAAATCCTTGCAATTTTTAAAAAGACTTCTATTTGGTCACCCTTAGTCTTCGCTTTTTTAGAAAAATGAGTCCCAGCTTGTTCAATCTTTCCTGATAGGCCTCATTCTACTCATTCTAATAAATCGCTATTGCATTCGTTCAAGTATCTATATATCCTTTTTATAATATGAAGGCCAGAATTATTCACAGTGCTCCAAGTGCGGTCTAACTGTTATGGCACAGCGGATGGTAAGTGCTCAAATCCCAGAGGGAAACTTGAAAGAGCTGCCACAACTGTTTTGCAATTTGTATTTTATTTTGAGATGTGTGCTTTGAACTTAAGTAGTATTAAGTCCACCGAGTCTTAGGGGTCTTTTACAAAATGATATTAAACATTTATTAGTAGAAGAAAAGATTTTAAGCACATATGTAGGACTACAAATTACTGCTATAATAACTCCTAACTCCCTTAATTAATCTGACTCCCAGTTACAACTCTGTTAAGGCAACAGTAAAAACAAATACATTTCAACAGACCCAGGAAAAACACACAATATTCTGGACAGTGATATTCACAGTGAATTTTCTTAGCTTCAGTTCCTGTAGACCGCAACTTGATGCATAGAGGCTGGAGGCTTTTCACACTTGTGTTAGATCTTAGAATTCCTTCTTCCTTACACACAACCTCATCTCCTTTATACACGTTGCTCCCTTTTTAATGTAAATTCCATTGTTCCAATGTTTCTGCAACTTTACTTTTCACATAGCATAAATATTTCATAGTACTCATATTATCAGTAATTTTTGGGAAAAATAAACACACTGTTTAGCTTAGCTTCTTATGGCTAGGTGTATCATCTTACCATCCCTTTGAAATTCAAACTAACCTAATTTATCTAAAAATGCAAATGTTCCTCATACCTCATATTCGAAAACTTCAGCCATGTTTACATATTTGCCATTTCAAACTTAGCTTCCCTTCTGATAACTCAAAAGCTCCAGACCAGCTGCCTCCAATTCTATTAAATCCCCCACAGTGAAAATAATCCAAACCCCACTATTAACATACCTTTACAATAAATCACAATAATATTATGAAAATTATTATACTTTCATGATACTAAGATTCTGTTCAAGTTTACCAGTAACATAACTTCTTTATTTTTCAATTCTATCCCTCTGGAAATGATCCCCTGAGCTTTGTTTGCTTTTGTGTATCTGTAATCTTCATCCCATCCACTCCACGACCCTCATACCCCATTTGAACATTTATTTTTTATGGAATATGTGGCCTCTTTCCTACAGAAATGTACCAGCTTGCACTTTACTATGTTGAAGTTCACTTGCTATTCATATGCCAATTTTACAAGTTTATTAATGTCTTACTCTATTTTGTCACAGTCTTTCTCTGTATTACTTATACCTTCTATTTGGGGTCATCCACATATTTTGAAATTGTAATTCTGATTTGAGTCCAAATAATTTATGTTAATGATTAACAATAGTGGTCCCAGCACCTAGTTCTGTGGAACATCACTTCCAACCTTTGCCAGTCCGAGTAATTACCTTTAACTTGTACTTGCTGTTTTCTGTTTTGTAGCCAGTTTGCTATCCATTCTGCTACTTGTGCTGTGATTCCTGGGGTGAAATTTTAACTTATTCAAAACCCACAGGCCCCACATGTTCTGACATTAGTTGTGAGTATACTATGCAGTACCTTATCGAAGGTCTTTTGAAAATCCAAATACATTACGGCCACTACACTACCCTTATCTTCCCTTTCTGTTCAAAGAATTCAATGTGTTGATCAAATTTAACCTTTGTTTTTGAAATCTGTGCTGACTACTCTGTTGAATTGTCAGTTACTAGACGTTTTCTATCATTTGCTTGAGTAAGGATTCCATTATCTTTCCTACCATTGACATTAAGATAGTTGGTCTAAAGTTTATTTGATTTGTTCCCCATCCCTTTTTTAAATACGGGAATCACATTTGGCAGTTTTATTTAGTAATGGGCTTCTATATATATATATATATATATGTAATGGTGCCTCTGATATTTCTTCTTTAACTTCCTTTAACATGCATGGACGTAATCTATCTGGACTCCGCGTTTTATTCACTTCAAATTTGATTAGTTTATCAATTATCTCCCCTTCCCTTTCTTATTTTGAGCTGAATTTCCCGGGCACATTCTGATCAGCCTGGGAGGCAGGAGGGCTGGCAATATGGCAGTGGAAGGTAGCGAGAGGGAGCCCAACATCTTCACGCCACTGTAGCATATTGCCAGCGGCAGGAGCCTTAGCCTGCTGTGAAGCCAATTGAGCAACAATAACTCAATTAAAGGTTGCCTCTGTCCCTGAGCATTTTGCCTGCCCGTGGAGACCGCCGGGTGAACCCATGGTGACGTCCCAGTGGGTTCCAGGTGAGGACCCTTCCTTAAAGTCCACTCCATGGCTAACGGAAGGGCTGCCTGGAGACATTGGCTGCCCCCGTGGCAATGGCTATCACTGTGGCAATGGAGCACCATGACAGCCCCCCTCCCTCATCCCCGATCGCCGGGGTTTTCCAGCCTGGCCCCCGACATCCCCCCCAAAATCTATCAACTCTTCAAGATAATCCGGCCATTGAGGTGTCCTCACCCTGGAGCCGCAGCCACGGTGAGCATTGACTTGGCCAAGGTGGCTAAACTACCGGCCCCTATCAATAGGCTGCAGCTTCAGGGGGCGGGCTGGCACCCTCAGTAGGATGGTGACCCCAGCAGTAGCAGCCTGTTCATTGGCTGCTGCCTGTCATATGCCTCCCCAGGGTCCTGCCCCCTGCTAGAGCGAAATCAACTTTCACTTTCGGCCCCGGCAGCGGGACTTCAGCTTCTCCCTAAAAGCTCAGCCAGATAACTTTGTTGATCTCTTCTCCCAATGTCATGTCCATCACCTTAGTCTCCATGGTAAATACCAAAGTAAAATAATATTTAATGTTTCTGCTATTTCGCTGTCATTGCCTCTAGGTTTGTGTGTAACCCTTAGTGACCCGATCCCTATATAGTTTTTCTTTTGTTATTTATGTGTCTGCAAAATACTTTACTATGTTTCATTTCCTTGACAGTTTAATGTTGTTTCGCTTCATTTTTTATACTTCTTTCCTAAACTTTTTTTTATTTCCCTTTGTCTTCTTTTCCTTCGGTGTCCATGTACTTAGCATATGCCTGTTTCTTAAATGTATATTTTGCTAATTTTTTATTCACCATGATGTATCATTTCTGGCTCATTTATTCTTGCTTTTTAGTGGTATATATTTCTCCTGGACTCTGTTAATCACCATTTGAAGTATTTCCCACTGCTGTTCTATTTATTTGCTGAACAGTAAATTTCTTCAGTTTATTTCCTCTAGTTCCATTCGCATCCTCTTAAAATCAGCTATTACTTGGCCTTTGGTTTACTTACATCCTTCTCAATCTTCATTTTAAACCATATTATGTTATGATTACTACTGACTAGATGTTCCCCTGCTCGCTCTTATCTTATTTGTTCTAGTCTGTTTCCTGATGTGGAGTATCTATAGTCAGCTGTAAGGTGAATCAAGCAGCAGTTTACCGCTCAGTATAAGTATGCATACAGGGGACAGCACCCTCACATTGTTCCAAGAGGCATCTCACTGTTAACAATCTTTCTCTCATACAGTTATACCATTCTTGCGACATTTCAACATTAATCATAATTACACAGTATGGATCATATGTCCTTGTTTATACTTTCAGTTCCACACATACATGGCTGAGTAAAAATAAACCGCACCTGGTCCTTGTTCTTCCATTTTTCTCCTTCTCACATAAAGAACACCCTGTCCCCTACTTTATCCTGACTTTCTCAACTCTCCTTTTCCACCTTTTGGCTCTCTTTTTATCAAGAGTCACTAATTTATCAAAAATAACAATGTCCTAAGCCATCTAACCTTATAACCTTCGTTTTCAGCAAAACTATCCCCCCTTATGTCACCGCTTTTACGTTTACACCTGTGTCTGGTTACTCATAACCTAATTACTCTGTTAGTCTGAAGTCATTTCAGCAAGCTCAGCAAGGCTTAGCAAAATATGTAATCTCGTGCATTGACCCCTTCAGGCCGAGGTTGATACCATATAACCAGGTCCGGGTCAGATGACAATGAGTGGGGACCGATAACCAAATTTATAACAGATAAACAGAAGATCGAGACCGCCGGGTTGGGGGCTCATGAGCAATGTGTAGAATCCCACAGTCTATGCACCATGTGCCCGGCAGTGATAGATGATTGTACTGAAGTCCGGTGTTACACTAGTTGGAGTCAGGTCAAGTTCTCACCGAAAGATGACCAAAGGGGCTGGGGAATGTGTGTTAATACAGGCAGGGAGGACAGCGAGTAGAGAGTGTGCCCAAGGGGGTGCCCCTACAACCGCAACCACCCACATTTCCCCAGAAACATCAGACCCCGAGATCACAACCACTGCCACTGAGGAAGCCTTAAGGCGTCCCCAAATGCACACGGGCCCTCAAACTGGATTTGAGGGCCGTAACACAAAACTCGGGCAGGGCTCCACTTAAAAATGTTCACCGCAAAATAATCTCGGTTGTCCCGAGCTGGTGCGAGACACAGACGAGGACTTTCTATCGCAGAAACTGCTCGATATTGATGGCACTGATGCTTTCCGGGCTTCAGGGGGTAGGAGATCCGAGCTGCCCCGCAATGACAGGGGCTCTGGCAATGACCTAACTATAGGGCAGTGTCATGCACAGTTAATTCCCTGGACAGAGCTGGGATTGACGACAAGGTGAATTACTTGGCAACTAAATCGAGGGACCTCATGCTGAGAGCCAATAAAACTGGAGAGTCAGCAGGGGGAGAGTGGGGAGAATTTAGCCAGAACTAGCAGACCATGCTCGTACAATCGCCACCTTACACAAAACCACCACCCGAGCAGAAAGGGACCAAGTACCTACAACTATGGTGCACGGCTGGTGGGGGACTTGCGAAATAATTTAGCTCAATCCCACAGTGGGGTGTGCCAGATTGGTTTACAGATGACAGCCTGCAGGGTTGGGTGCCCTGAGGCAGAAATTGTTCCTCATGCACCTTGAGAGGAGTAATACAAGCTTCTCTGGCCACTAGACACCGTGACATCATCCAGCTATGATTAATAAGAATGGAAACAAAAATAGCTGGGAAAATTCAGCAGGTCTGACAGCATCTGTGGAAAGGAAGACAGTTAACATTTTGAATCCATATGACTCTTCATCAGAACTGAGGAAATCTAGAAATGAGGTGAAATATAAGCTGTTTAAGGGGGGTGGGACAGGTGGAGCTGGATAGAAGGCCAGTTATAGGTGGAGGCAAAGAAGAGTTCTGATGAAGAATCATTCAGACTCAAAACGTTAACTGTATTCCTTTCCACAGATGCTGTCAGACCTGCTGAGTTTTTCCAGCTATTTTTGTTTTTATTTCAGATTTCCAGCATCTGAAGTATTTTGCTTTTATATTAATAGGAATGGTGCTGGCCATACTGAGCTTATGAGAAGAGGTATCCAAGCTCCTCTATGAGGTAGAAAATATTAGGATCATTAGAGATGTCAATTGGCTTAAGTACTACCCTGTGCCCAAATACACAACCCAGAAATTCCTTCTTTACAGGGATCTTGCTGGCCGGGTGCAGAGAGAAAGGGAATAATGTAGCCTGCCCACATCCCATAGGGATGGGAAATAGAGCTGTGCGTGGGTTTAACACTACCTTAAACTTTACTCTTGAGATTTCCAGTGCCCAACATGAGCCAATGCAGGTGGCATATCATGGAAGAGGGGAATATTGCGGGATCACCAACCAGCCTCAATACCAGCTTCATCCACTGCCCGCCCAGTGATCAACTCTAATTTCTGCTTCCATCCCCAAGCCACAATGACAATCATTCAGCAATAACCTCAATCCGTCTTCCTCGGAGGGAGCTGATGAATTTAACCAATGATCTGAAGGATGACTTACTGAGATACCTGCTTCCAAAGGGCAAGCGAATCCCTGAACTGCCGGAGCATCTACTGAAGTTGAGAAAAGAGACCCAGGCAACAATGAGGCAGTAGCATCAGATCCAACAAGAGGTCAGGTAGCTGGGAAAGGATGTGAAATAAGAATTGAAGGTCACATGGTGGTGGGAAACCTGAGACTGGGAGCTTAGAGTGGATATTCACCCCTGTATTAGAATTGCTTCCCATGTGCTAGTGGTGGTTTAGTTGCTAATTGCCTGCTGATAGAATGTTGTCTTCGAAGTCAGATGAAGGGTATCACTAGAGTTAGCGTGATGAACACGGCCCACTCAAATTCAGTTGGGAATCCCAGGGTCCGTATTTACCATCAAGCTAGGGTACCCACACCATCAACTCCAAGGGATGATGGGGAGTATGAGGTCCTGCAGCCTGCCATCATGAAGTGAACCCAACCATGGGCTTGGCCATCCACATGGAGTGAGAAACTGGTATTGGCAGTGGTTCACAGCATAACATGGCCCACACGTGGAGGATTCTCCTTGTGTGGCCAAAGTAGGGGAACTGAAGGGGTCAATGCATGAGATTACATATATACATGAGATTACATATTTTGCTTAGCCTTGCTGAGCTTGTTGAAATGACTTCAGACTAACAGAGTAATTAGGTTATGAGTAACCAGACACAGATGTAAACGTAAAAGCGGTGACATAAGGGGGGATAGTTTTGCTGAAAACAAAGGTTATAAGGTTAGATGGATTAGGACATTGTTATTTCTGATAAATTAGTGACTCATGATAAAAAGAGAGCCAAAAGGAGGAAAAGGAGAGTTGAGAAAGTCAGGATAAAGTAGGGGACAGGGTGTTCTTTATGTGAGAAGGAGAAAAATGGAAGAACAAGGACCAGGTGCGGTTTATTTTTACTCAGCCATGTATGTGTGGAACTGAAAGTATAAACAAGGACATATGATCCATGCTGTGTAATTATGATTAATGTTGAAATGTCGCAAGAATGGTATAACTGTATGAGAGAAATCTTGTAACAGTGACAGAAATACCTGGAAAAACTCAGCAGGTCTGGCAGCATCGGCGGAGAAGAACAAAGTTGACGTTTCGAGTCCTCATGACCCTTCAACAGAACTAAGTAGAAATAGGAAAGGGGTGAAATATAAGCTGGTTTAAGGGGCAGTGGGGGGGGAAGAAGGGGGGGTGTGTGGTTGTTGGGACAAGCAAGCACTGATAGGAGCAAATAACCAAAAGATCTCACAGACATCAAGGTGCTGATATTATCTAAAAGAATGTGCTAATTAAGATTGGAGAGCATGACGAGCAAGGTAGTTCTAGAGGGGATGGGGTGAAATAAACCATGGGTGGAATACATTTAAAAATAATGGAAATAGGTGGGAAAAGAAAAATCTATATAAATTATTGGAAAAAACAAAAGGGATGGGGAAGAAATGGAAAGGGGGTGGGGAGGGGGAGGGAGTTCAAGATCTAAAGTTGTTGAACTCAATATTCAGCCTGGAAGGCTGTAAAGTTCCTAGTCGGAAGATGAGGTGCTGTTCCTCCAGTTTGCGTTGGGCTTCACTGGAACAATGCAGCAAGCCAAGGACAGAAGTGTGGGCAAGAGAGCAGGGTGGAGTGTTAAAATGGCAAGCGACAGGGAGGTCTGGGTCATTCTTGCGGACAGACCGAAGGTGTTCTGCAAAGTGGTCGCCCAGTCTGCGTTTGGTCTCTCCAATGTAGAGGAAACCACATTGGCAGCAACGGATTCAGTAGACTAAATTTGGGGAAATGCAAGTGAAATGCGGCTTCACTTGAAAGGAGTGTTTGGGCCCTTGGATGGTGAGGAGAGAAGAAATGAAGGGGCAGGTGTTGCATCTTTTGCATATGCATGGGGAGGTGCCGTAGGTGGGGGTTGAGGAGTAGGGGGTGATGGAGGAGTGGACCAGGGTGTCCCGGAGGGAACGATGCCTACGGAATGCTGCCGGGGGAGTGAAAGGAAGATTTTTTTGGTGGTGGCATCATGCTGGAGTTAGCGGAAATGGTGGAGGATGATCCTTTGAATGCGGAGGCTGGTGGGGTGATAAGTGAGGACAAGGGGACCCTATCATGTTTCTGGGAGGGAGAAGGCGTGAGGGCAGATGCGCAGGAAATGGGCCGGACAAGGTTGAGGGCCCTGTCAACGATTGTGGGTGGAAAACCTTGGTTAAGGAAGAAGGAGGACATGTCAGAGGAACTGTTTTTGAAGGTAGCGTCATCAGAACAGATGCGACGGAGGTGAAGGAACTGAGAGAATGGGATGGAGTCCTTACAGGAAGCAGGGTTTGATGAGCTGTAGTTGAGGCAGCTGTGGGAGTCGGTAGGCTTGTAATGGATATTGGTGGACAGTCTACCTTGTAACAGTGAGATGCCTCTTGGAACAATGTGAGGGTGCTGTCCCCTGTATGCATATTTATACTGAGCGGTAAACTGCTGCTTGATTCACCTTACAGCTGACTTGTGTTGAGTATCTTTAAATATCCACATTTCTCATTTAAGAACCAGCAGGGCTCCCTATCTCAGTGGACTTTTTTCATACTGGGTAAGACAGGAGTCCTGCACATATTATAAAAACTACATTCCTTACAATCCTTATGCTGCCTCTTCTTGTCAGTTTGTTTGGGGCTAGTTAAAATATTCGATGATTATTATTCTTTGTCTTTTACCCATTTCATATTTTTGATGATATATTTCTTACTTTTCCTTCTTTCCGCTATTAACTGGTCTGTAGAATACCCTTATTAGCATGATCAATCCTTTCTTATCTTTTATTTCAATCCATATGTAATGTTTCTAACCTCCTGTTTGTTCATCCCTTTGTTCTACTGCTTTCTGATTATGTTATAACCTGCAATATTTAGTTATTCGTTATGTTGTCTTCTTTCAGTTATCCCTCCTGCATCTGGATTATTTCTTCCAGTTCCCCTGGTTTATTTTGGATGCTGTGTACAATGCTGTACATGCAGTTTAACTGATTTTAAAATAATTGTCCCTGTTTTAAATAATCCATTTATATTTCCATGTTATAACTGTTTTTGTTCCCCCACCATTCATGTTATCCTCGTTCCTCTCCTTTCTCATCTCATATTTCTTATTTCTTCAGACTTGTTATTTTCACCAGATTCTTCCTCCTGTAAAAGTAACAATGAGGATTTACCCTCAGAATCAATGTTAAGAGCATAGGAAAAGTTTACAATTACTTGATTAATGTTAGTACACAAAAATACCACATTTTGAGACACATTTAATGTGTGCGCTTGCTGGGAGCCAAAGAGAATTTTTGCTTAAATGCCATTGAGTGTGACACTTCCAATTTAGTTATTAAAGCCTAATTAATGATTCATTCCAAATTCTGGTCATTTCCAGTCTGGATGTTTCTGTCATTTTAAAACAGATCCTGATATTGTAGTATGGTAGATACCAGCTCCTTACCTCAAGGGCCTGTGTTCAAAGGGTTTCCTCTGCCAGTTACAGGCTGCAAGGCTCCTATTGCAATACATTTGGAAAGACTCAACCCATTCTTACTGGTCAAGAGTGTACAGGGCAAAATTGGTGATAGAAAGCATGCAATTAGAAACTAGAAGTTTGTAATATAAGATGATCAGTTGCAGCACTAATTCCCTGGATGTGAATGAGCCTGGTCAGCTGCAAACACTTTTCCCATTTCCCATTTTTTTCAGTTCCTGTGACCATTTGTTTTAAGTGCTTGCTAATATTCATTGCCCCTCTTTACAATTTACTTTCTGCATACAAGAGCAGTTAGGGTTGTTACAGTGAACTATGAGTTCAAAAAAACCGTAAGTGAAATCTTGCTAATCAGAGAAGCATGCTCTATAGTTGAATTAACAGAATACAATGTACATCAGCTAATATGTACCTTTGCATATTCTAGCAGAATACCAGGTTATTAGAACCTTATTCTTCTCTCCTATTACAACATACATGAATGTATATATTTGCACTTACAACTCAGTTGTCTATACTCTTCTTATTTTTCATTGTTAATTCTTCATAATAGTTTGTCAAAGAACTAAATGTGAAAATTCTGATTACTTATTACATTATTATGTAAAAGAAAGCAGTCATTTTTTTCTATAGCATCTTATCAAACATTTTAGAATCATTCAGGAAGAAGGAAAGAAACACTTGCATTTTTACTGCATCTCTAACAACGTCAAGACATGCCAAAATGCTTTAGAGTCAATGAAGTACAGTGTTGTAATGTAGGAAACATTCCCAAAGAACTTGCCATGTAATGGTTAAAGTACACCTCCAGTAATTATGTAGACAATACAGCAGCCATTTTGTCCACAAAGTCCTATGGGAAGCAATGGGATGAACAAACAGTTAATCTGTTTAGGGGTGTTGGTTGAAAGAAGCATTTGGCTGGGAGAACTCTGCTCTTCTTTCAATAGTCACTTGGTATTTACATTCACCTATATCACCACAACAGGCAGACGTGGCTTTACTTTAATATTTTATCTGAAGGGCGGATATATACAAACTTCTTAATGTTTCTCCTTTCTTAAGTTTCCCACTGCTTCTTCGCTAGGGCAAGTCACCTATGGACAGTCCCTGTTCCCTCTCATGGTACAACCTAGCATCAAGTAGTTTGGTCGAAAGCTGCTGTTGCCAGTTCCCAAAGTAACTAAAGCTAGGACTTAAAACTTCCAATGTCTGCCCGGAGGTCAAATCTCCAACATATAAAGTAGTAGTGACAGGAAAACCGCAGTTTTAGTGCCAAACATACCGTTTCATTTGATGCCATTGATCTTTAGACATGAAACAATATTTATGTGTGGGCGTTTATGTAAAAGCACGATTTTTACAGGTTGCATTACATATTTTTAAATACAGCGCTAAACCAATTACCTTTATAACTGAAGTTTTCACCATTTTCATTTAATTTTTACCGTATTGATTTAATTTAGTCGCAATTTGCAATCTCCATAATTACTTTTAGGGGCCTCTGAATATTCAAATTGCACTTACTGTACAATGTTAAACAATATAACATAACCCAACATTACCATAACACAGGTTGTAGCAGTTTTGTTAAAAGTCTAGAATAAGCAACCCTCAGTATAATGCTGAATAAAAGCTCTCAATCCAGTAACATTAAATCTAATAAAATGCTGAATGGGTTTGAGATTAACCGAAGGTGCAATCGGAACAAATGTGATCTAGCATGTGTTCATTCTCTCTCCCATTTTATATATAAACGTGATTCAGATGCGTTCAAACACACCAGTAAAATACAAGGGACAATACAAATGTACAAGGAACGAAACTGGTATGAACAAATTATCCAGTTTCTTGAAATCATTCGCTTTATCCAGACGAAACTAAACATTTCGAAACAATTATGGACCCAGCTCGCACAAAACAACGTCACATGGTCAGTTGTTTTTGTTTACAGTACATTGTAAAGGCTGAGTGAACTTAACGTGGTCAAAGTGACCGAATTTAGAATCCATTTATAAATACCAAGGGTATGGTTTTCTTTTTTCCAAAAATATGGAACGAATTTATTGTGGAAAAATAGTCACTGAAAGAATCATGGAGCTCTTAAACCAAGTGAACGGTTTATAATGAAAGCACTTTCCCCACCAAATGTAGTTCCCATCTGTGTTTTCTCATTCATTACGGGAATGTTTACTTCGCGCTTGTTACTATAAAGTGTCCAAAAAGAGTAGTGATTGTGAACACGGACTCTCAGCCTGAGATTAAACCCACCCACAACGTGCCCTACACTCCGACTCGAAATGTTAATTTGCAATTTATTTATTCGTAAAAGCGACCAAACGTCTCCATCTTTCGAAATCAAGGTGCGTTCCCGTGAGTATATCCACCCCACATAATACCCACATCCCCTTGTGTATATCCACCACACATACCCACATGCCCGTCTGTATACCCACCACACACGCCCACATGCTGGTGTATATATCCGCCACGCCTACCCACATGCCCGTTCATATACCCACCACACCTCCCCACATGCCCGTGTATATGTCCACCACACATACCTAGTTGCCAGTCTCGCCCATTTTGTACCCCCTGAGTTTGATTATTTTCCCTGATTGCTCAACCCTTCCACTGACCAGTTGCTGCTTTAACCTTAATTACGAGTGCAGCTCCCTGGTCTGAAAAGGAATACTTCACTCCCAGTGTATATCCACAAACCACAAGGATGTGACCGTCCACAGTGTTATCAACACTCAATTCCTTTCTCAAACTCTCCACTTGTGTCCGAACTTCCTATAACAAATTCGCTCCAAATCACAGTGGTTAAAGAACGGGAATAAAACTGGACTCTTTGTTACCTAGGATGCAATTAGGATTGTACAGGGACAAGTGAACCGCTACAGGCCCGCGTTAAACAGCCAGCCCAAAGCAAGACGGGCAGAATGGCCTCCTCCTGCGCAGTAACAATTCTGTAATTCATTGAGACAAGCCGCTCCCTTGTAAAAACAAGAATTTATCAAGCCATCTACTCAACATGGAGCTCAGAGGTAACACTACTGGCCTCGCTATCTAGGGGTGGATAAAGGAGACGCTGTGCGCCCGGACAGGAACTGTTTCTAATTTGCTACAGTTTTGGGTATGGATTGTACAGGCTGAAATTTACCCAGCCGAAGCACAACAACCAAACGCGATCTAATCTCAATTTCAAAACCCATGAGAAGGATTTGGTTTGTCTGAATTGTAAAATGAACAACTTACACAAATCTCAAATAAAACTTTTCTGTGGTTTTCGACAGAAAAGGGACTGGGGTTGATACCCTGCGTATTTGCCTATCTCCAAAACACCGACAACATCTTTGTACTGGGTCAAATATTAATGGCTTGACTGTACACAATACAGTATAAACACAATCCATGTATTTACAAATCCCAGAGCACTCCCACCTTATAACACCCTATCAGAACAGGAGATACTGTGGTGAAATACACGCAATACTTTTAAAGGTTAAAGGTGGATGGAGGTGTTTGAATTTGGAGTGTTATCGATGTCTTGGCAACTTCGTAGACTCACTTCCGTCTTCCCCAAGCTCCGGCCTTTACTGACGGACATTTTTATCCCCACCTGACACACAAGGAACTGTGCTTATCGCCTGTGTGCGCGTGTGTAGTAATATATGTGTGCGTATACAGATATATAAATATATGATGCGCATTTATATACACAGACATATATAGAATGTATATATCATTTTAACCAGCTAGAGGTTACGAACTTGCCCCGAGTTCCCGCTCAGTCTATTTATGGACGTGTCTGGGACTGAAACGCTTCCCAAACTGAGCCTGTGATTTGCAGAATCCGAGACTGAACATGAACTTCCCCTCACTTTCCCGGGATCTCTCCAAATCCCGAGTATTGAGGGGGTGTAAAGTTCTTTCTCCCCCCCCCCCCCAGTTATCTCCTGCCCTAAAAAGTCCCTCTTCAGTTCGTTTTCGTCTATTTATGAAAAGGGAAATACTTCCCTGCCAGTCTCTACCTCTAGGGATTCTTGGAAACACACCACAACGTGATTTGATGTAGCTGCTCGCACCTTAAAGGGAGACTCGCAACCGGGACGTCTGGCTGGAAATGTTAATCCGGGTTGGACAATGTAAGAGCTCCCGGTGCAGATATGGAAGCGGATCAGGTTGTCCCAGAGTAGCTTCGTGCTCAGGCTACAGGAGACAGGCTGTGTTTAGGGGGCTGGAGGGGCAGAGAGTCCTGACAGCGTTGCTTTAAGAGCTGGCACACTGCCAGAGGTTTCACGTGACACAATTCTTGGAAAGTTCCTGGAAAGTCGCCTTCCTGTGTGCGTGCGTGTGAGTGTGAGAGAGCGTGCGTGTTTGAGGGGGTGGGAGGGAGAAGCCGAAAGCACTCCGTCCCCCACTCCCGGCAACACAACAATCCCAGCAGAATGGAATATTCATCCAAAGCAAAGCGACCCATGCCAGAAACTCTTCTCCAACGCCTCCTCTCGCTCTTCCAGCCCTGTCCCTCTCTCTCCCAGTTCCTGTCCCCTCTCTCTCTTCCAGCCCTGTCCCCTCTCTCTCTTCCAGCCCTGTCCCCTCTCTCTCTCTCTCCCAGTTCCTGTCCCTCTCTCTCTCTCTCCCAGTTCCTGTCCCTCTCTCTCTCTCTCCCAGTTCCTGTCCCTCTCTCTCTCTCTCCCAGTTCCTGTCCCCTCTCTCCCAGTCCCTACCCTCTCGCTCTCTCTCAGCCCCTGCCCTCTCTCTCTCTCCCAGTTCCTGTCCCCTCTCTCTCTTCCAGCCCTGTCCCTCTCTCTCTCTCTCCCAGTTCCTGTCCCCTCTCTCCCAGTCCCTACCCTCTCGCTCTCTCTCAGCCCCTGCTCTCTCTCTCTCTCCCAGTTCCTGTCCCCTCTCTCCCAGTCCCTACCCTCTCGCTCTCTCTCAGCCCCTGCTCTCTCTCTCTCTCCCAGTTCCTGTCCCCTCTCTCCCAGTCCCTACCCTCTCGCTCTCTCTCAGCCCCTGCTCTCTCTCTCTCTCCCAGTTCCTGTCCCCTCTCTCCCAGTCCCTACCCTCTCGCTCTCTCTCAGCCCCTGCTCTCTCTCTCTCTCCCAGTTCCTGTCCCCTCTCTCTCTTCCAGCCCTGTCCCCTCTCTCTCTCTCTCCCAGTTCCTGTCCCCTCTCTCTCTTCCAGCCCTGTCCCCTCTCTCTCTCTCAGCCCTGTCCCCTCTCTCTCTCTCTTCCAGCCCTGTCCCCTCTCTCTCTCCCAGTTCCTGTCCCCCCCTCTCTCTCTCTCTCTCCCAGTTCCTGTCCCCTCTCTCTCTTCCAGCCCTGTCCCCTCTCTCTCTCTCTTCCAGCCCTGTCCCCTCTCTCTCTCTCTTCCAGTTCCTGTCCCCCCCTCTCTCTCTCTCTCTCCCAGTTCCTGTCCCCTCTCTCCCAGTCCCTACCCTCTCGCTCTCTCTCAGCCCCTGCTCTCTCTCTCTCTCCCAGTTCCTGTCTCCTCTCTCTTCCAACCGTGCCCCCTCTCTTTCTCTCCCAGCCCTTGCCCTCTCTCTCTGTCTCTCTCCCAGACCCTGCCTTCTCGCTCTCTCTCAGCCCCTGGCTCTCTCTCTCTCTCTCCCAACCCCTGCCCTCTCTCTCTCTCTCTCAGCCTCAGCCCTCTCTCTCTCCCAGTTCCTGTCCCCTCTCTTTCCCAGCCCCTGCCCTCCCTCTTTCCCAGCCCCTGCCCTCCCTCTTTCCCAGCCCCTGCCCTCCCTCTCTCCCAGCCCCTCTCCCTCTCTCTTTCCCAGCCCCTGCCCTCCCTCTCTCCCAGCCCCTGCCCTCCCTCTCTCCCAGCCCCTCTCCCTCTCTCTTTCCCAGCCCCTGCCCTCTCCCTCCCAGCCCCTGCCCTCCCTCTCTCTCTCTCCCAATCCCTGCCCCCTCTCTCCCCCAGCCCCTGCCCCCCCTCTCTCTCCCAGTCCCTGCCCCCCTCTCTCCCCCAGTCCCTGCCCCCCTTCTCTCTCCCAGCCTTTGCTCCTCTCTCTCTCTCAGCCCTGCCCTCTCTCCCAATCTGTGCCCGGCCCTCGCCTATGCCATCTCCGTCCGCCCTTACAGGATACTGTTATTGTTTGTTCCCAGTGCAAAACAGAAGCGCCCATTCGGATTGAATGCGCGACCCTGGTCGCTCAGGCAGAGCAGCTTCCCTAAACAGTCACTCGGAAATCCTTCCAAGCAGGAGACGTGCATTTAAAGGTGAATCCAGTATAGGTATATGATTGGACATGACCATTACCACCGCGGCTTTATCTATACATCTTGTTTGATTTAGATATTCTATTTTAGCATGAGTCAATAAGTGCACTGGAATGCGATTGTTTCTGGTCGAATTGTGGGGAGGGAATAGAAGAAAGAATATTAAAATGGTCTCTACACGTTGATCCAATCTCAGAAGCTTTTGCACTCAATCTCACACTCATTCCCACTCACTCTCAGAGTCACACTCTCATTCACACACTCTCTCATTCTCTCACAATCTGACTCAATCACTCTTACACTCACTCTCACTCAATCCCATACTCACAATCTCAGACTCATTCTCTTAATCTCACACACTCTCACTCTCATTATCATAATACTTAAGCAATCTTAGACTCAGTCACAAACTCAATCTCACACTCAGTCGCTCACACTCTCAATCTTACTGAATCTCTCTCACTCAATCTCGCACTCAGTCACACTCAATTTTAGACAGTCACTCACTCCATTTCATAGTCTCACACTCGCTCTCAGACTCTCAATCTTACTGAATCTCACACTCACTCACACTCAGTTTTAGACTCTGTCACTCACAATCTCACACACGCACACGCAGAGACACTGTCTCACACTCGCTCTCAGATTGTCACACTCAATCTCACACTCAGTCACCCACAGTTAATTTCATACAGTCACTGTCATAATCACTTTATTCACAATCATTCACTCACTCAATCTCACACCTAGTCACTCATTGACTCAGTCACACACGGCCAAATTCCCTCACTCCGCCTCCATTTGTAAAGATCCTGCTATTTCTACAGCGGGTTGACTTGACGATGCCCGACAGGAGGAGGTTGAATTCCTAATTTTGTGAAACTGACGAGTTGGGGATTGTCGGGCGGTCGCAGCCGACACCTTGCGGTTGAAAGGCCCCCTGGAATTAACATTAACATTGCCCCGAATATGCTCACAGAATAGGAGCTCTACTCTCAGACTCTCTCTGTGTCTCTCCCTTTTGTAGATCTCGAAGGGCGTGTTTGAGTCGTTAAATGTCTCCCTAACAGAATAGTTCTGGCTCCCAACGGGGAATTCTTGGTAATGTAGGGAAGGAAGAGTGGGGCTTTGGAGGTTTTGTTTCTTGATGTCCCTTTCGGTAACTGTGGGGCAATCGCTTCTCTGGAATTTCGACCCAAATGACTTACCAGGAGGCAACAGACAATGTGGATTCAATGCAGACTGAGCAGGGAGCCGGGGTAGACTTGAGGACTGTGGATGTTGAACAGGACCGCATTTCAGCCGCTATGGCGGATCTTCGGAGTACAGGTACTGTGCAGCTCTCACTCTCCAGTATATCTGGAGTTTGGGTCTCTAATGTAAAGTTAGTCTCAGCCCATTTAAATATAGATTCCACTCCACCCCCCCCCCCCTTTCTTTAAACACAAAAACTTGTTTGCACTTTTAATTCTCATGTGCTCCTGCGCCAAGACAAAAAAAATGGCTTATTGTCTTTTGGATAAATTCTCCAACAATTTAATGGAGCCCTATCCACAGCCTCGGGGTTTTTTTTTGGCGGAGTTTTACTGAATATATATTTGCAAAATATATTTATTTTCACCGCCGATTGCTGCTGGCAATAAACTAGGTGCGCCATTCAAATGTGAGCTGTGTTAGAGGAACTCTGTAAAATACAACACAAAATGTTTATGAAATTCCCCAAATTTTACAGTGAAGAATGTTGAACAATGACTGTGTCTGAAAATCTCGTTCACATTTTACCATCTAAAACCTTTCTCTTGGGTTAAATCAAATTTGTGGTTCTAATCATAAATGTGATATTTTCAGATGTAACGTTAAACAATCTGTTAAAAGTTACATAAGCTGCTTAAATGACGAGGCCCCGTGTCTGGTGCATTAAGCGTTTTAAATCAATTTTCCTTCAAAATCATTTTAATTTCACTTGAAAATACACACGATGAACTTTAAATCTCCCCAAAGGGATATATGTGTGTGTGATTGCGTTTTTAAAAAAAAACGTTCTCCAGAAACAGCTGGAGGCAGAATCTCAAGTTGTATTAGGAGGAAATTGGATAAATATAGGTGAGGAAAACATTGAGAATAGGAGGGAGGGACTGGGCGGGTAGGTGGCTCAGGGGCAGCTGCAGATTGAATTGTCCCCTTGTGTGCTGTCAAATTCTACTATTCTAATTGTTAAGTAGATGTTTTGTTTTAGGGAGCTTTATCACATAGGGAGAGAGCAGGACTGGACAGAATATATTAGATAGAAGCCAAACTATCATATATATTCGTCACCAGACTTTTGGATGTGCTAATATTTCTCAATTATTTTTTAGAATGGACTTCTTTTAATTATTTTATTGTAAGGATTAATTTCCCTTTGGTAGGGAAGTTCAGCACATGGATACAGTTCCGAGTTTATGTCAGTTTCTGTGGCTTGTAATGTCAGCTAACTAGTTTCCATGAGGGAAGTCACAGAGTTGCATCAGAAATTTCCTCTCCTCTATGCCATGTGATGTGTAGGTGACACTTGCAGATGCCTGTTGGAAACCAGAGGTTTGTTTCTGGAACCAGGCTACTTCATAAACAATAATATACAAGCAAAATATGGCAGTTGCTGGAAATCTGAAATAAAAACAGAAAATGCTGGAAAAACTCAGCAGGTCTGGCAGCATCTGTGGAGAGAGAGACAGTTAAGATTACAAGTCCAATATGACTCTTCCTTCTGAAGAGTCATATTGGATTCGAAACGTTAACTCTGCTTATATATATATATTATATACTTTTCTTTTCCCACCTATTTCTATTGTTTTAAAATTTATTTCCATCCTTTGTTTTATCTCCACCTTTTAACCTATTTCGATTCCTTCCCCCCACCCCACCAGGGCCATCTGCCACTTGCCCGTCCTGTTTTCTATCCTTAATGTCACCATTAGCACATTCTTTAGCTAATATCACCATCGTCAACACCCCCTTTGTCCTTTTGTCTGACATCTTTGGCAATCTCTTCTTTGCCTCCACCTATCACTGGCCCTCTATCCAGCTCTATCCCACTATCCCACCCCCCTCAACCAGCTTATATTTCACCTCTTTTCTATTTTTCCTTAGTTCTGATGAAGAGTCATACGGACTCGAAATGTTAACTGTATTCCTCTCTGTAGATGCTGTCGGACCTGCTGAGTTTTTCCAGCTATTTTTGTTTCCATTCTTAACAATACAGTGGAAAGTGAGAATTTGCTGCAGTGACTTCTCATCCCACTCTATGCCTCTGGAGTCACCCAAGGTTGGATCTTGGCCTCCTTCTATTTCTTATCTATATGTTACTCCTTGGTGACATCATCTAAAGTGACAAATCAGTTGGCACATATACGGTGATGACACCCATCTCTACCTCACCACCTCTCAACTCCTCCATTGTCTCGGTGTAGTCAGACTGCTTGTCCAACGTTCAGTTCTGGATGAACAACAGTTTCCTTCAGTTAAACATCGGGAAGACTGAAGCCATTGTTCCCCCCCGCAACCATATTGGGATATGTCTAATCGTCATATTTGCTAATCACCTGATTAGTAAATAAAAATGATCAAATGTTGTTGGGCCTAGGATTTCATTACTTATATTCACACAGCATTATGCATGTGAATCTTAATCTTTTTGTGCATTTGTTGCTAAAAGGGTGAGATAAAAAGCAGAGAGAGCAAGTGAGATGGAGGTATTTACAGTATTTTACATAGCTTTAAAAAACGTGAGCATATAAAAACAAACTTCAAGTTTAAAAATGATTACTGGCAATGGTCTACATGCCCATCACAATGACTGTTTCCATCTGACAAAAAGCACTTTTATTTTTAAACTGGAAAAGTAGTTCTTCAAACATATTATAAACCAGTTTGGATGTAGAAATTCCAAATGATACAATTATTCAGTGATTCTCATCCTTACGAATATATTACAAAGAAATATTAAAGTGAATGGACAAAACTGTAGCAAATGAATTCCGTGTAGACAAATGTGAGGTCATCCACTTTGGATCTAAAGCTAATGGAACAAAATAATTTCTAAATGTTAAAAAGCTCGAAAAGCATTAATGTTCTGATTTTTATTCATCGGTATACTTTACTTGTTCTTTATCTAGATGTAGCATCACAGTTCCTCCTTACTACTTAGTGGTCACAAGGTCAATAATAATATTTCTGTGCCATACCCTAGAACAGTACACAGCAGACACATTGCAAAAATGGCAAATGAGTGAGGACCAGGCTTTAAAGTCAATGGGTTATCTTTGCGTCCAGTAACCTCGTAGACTCATTAAACACTGCTCTTACCTTTCAGTCTTATGTGTGCTTTACTAAAGTTGCACATTGAATCAAATCACATCAAATATAATAACTTAGAATCATAGAATCTTACAGCCCAGGAAGAAGTTGTAGGGCGCATTACGCCTGTGCTGGCTCTTTGAAAGAGCTAGTTCCTGTTCCTGGTCCGGGACCTGCTGCTGTCCCAGCTGTGGGCACTGCTCCCGGTGACACTGCTGGACTGAAGGGCTGCTGTCCCTCTGATTGGCTGCTAGCTCCCAGAGGCAGGATACCCTGCCTCAGAGGGGCAAAAGTCACAACCTCAGGCAATTAATTGCCTGACAATTGTAAAATCCGTTCATGGCTTTCAGTGCTGGTAGAGGCAGGCTCCATCCTGACCTTCCAGCCAGTGGGTGGGGCCATAACCTTGGCGTTAAATCCCAGCCTCCATTAAATATGGAAGTGGGTGCTTTCAAGGCAGGTTGATGTCAAGTTTGAGAATTTAGAGATCTTTTCTTTGCGTTGACCCCCAACTTCCAAATCCTTGCTGGTTAAAATCTACTCTTCAGATGGGACAAGGATTAATTTAAACAGGCCTGTTTTCTCCTCTCACCATCAACCATAAACAGAAAGGTGTTTTGATTTTGATTTCCCCCCTTTTAAGCAGTAGTGTATTTCCCAACCCCTTAGATTTGGTATAATTCAATTTTTATTAATAACCCCACAGCAAACTCGAGATAGGGTAAACTCAGAGGGTTAGTTTATTCGCACGCACTCAAAATGAGGGGGTGGGGGATATCACACATAGCCCCTTTGTGCATTCATACAATAAAAGAGGGATGGAGAAAGAAGGATTTACAGGGCAAAGATCACAGAGCAAAGAATTATTGTTTCACATGAGTCCAGAATCAAAATCCAATGGTGTATTCCTTCAGAGTATGGTAGGTTGAAAACTGATGCTGGATAATTCACTTTTCCAGTAGGGGGTACTTCCATGACAAGATAGGCACCTGGAAAAGGAGTTATCTTGTAGGCAATGGTACAGAAGTTCCAGTAGAAACAGTGTATGAGGGGACCGGCATTCACTTGGACAGAGCCCTTTTTCTGCTACCTCTTGCTAGATGGAAGGTGGCAGACTGAGCTTTGCAGCTCCACAGGCAATATTACAGGTTCTTCCAGCTAGAGGGGTCATGTCACATGACTCCCACCTCTCTACTTTGGCTTTGACAAAGGGTGTATATTTCTTTGTCTAAGTTGCTGATGTTGTTAATGTCACAACCATTAAGAATTTGAAAGGATGTTGCAGGGTCCTTTGTCCTGTCAAACTAGCAAACTCCAGTGGCCATGCCCGGCTTATGAAATGTCGATGGCCATTGTATTATTCCCTTTGAATTTGGTCTCTGCAGCCTGCAAGGTCATTAGCATCTCTTCAGATATAATGAGGTGTCAGCTTCTCTGATACTGCCAGAAAGTTCCATTTGTTCTGGATTACAGGCAGGCAATAGCTTCAGCCTTTTTAAAGTCTTTGTCCAGTTTCTAAAATTTTAGAAATTAGCCAGGATTATATTTTATAAAAATATAGAGTGTGAGGTCTTAGCTCTGTTACACTACTAACACCAGCCTGTAATTGTTAAATACTGTATTTCATCTGTCTGTTATCTAAGGGCATTTTAAAATACTGAGAGTGCAAAATTTGCCAAGTCCCAAAAACAAACACAGGAATGATAAGGCATGATTATTCAGCGCTTGTTGCTTCCAGTGCAGGCAGCATGCAAACTTCAGACTGCTGCTTGTTCATTGGATTGCCATTGCTGAGCGTGCTATTGACTGGTTGCATTGCCTTAACAGGGGTGCAAACATCATGAGGAGCTAGCATAAGTTCAAGTTTGCTTTCATTATTCAAAGCCAGCCTGAACCTCGTAAATCGCTGATGCTTTTTTGACTGGAGCAGTTGCTGGAAGTGGCTGAGGAAGAGAATCTAAACTGCAGGAAGAGTAACTATGGCACATCAGGGGAGAGAGCAGGCTCCAAGGTTCTCCACTGCAGAACTGGAGGCCCTGATGCAGGAGATGGACGAGAGGAGAGATGTCAGCTTTCCAAAGGCTACAAGGAAACCCACAACGAAGCCAGTAGGAGCACATACTTATTGCGGTCAATACTGGCAGTCTAACCACGAAGTTGCAATGCTGCATGAGGTTCAGTGACCTCAAAGGAGATCAAGATCAGTGAATGCATCTTAAAATATCAATTTCCACCAACTTTATCACTAGTCTCACATGGCGAATGCATCACAAGCCCATCACTCACCCACCAATCTCTAGCAATCATGGCTCATATCTAACATTCATAGCTTCACCCCACCCTCACACACTCAGCATTGCTGCAAGTCTCACACCTTTCACACACTGCAACCACATCACTCAAACACATTGCATCACATTCACTGACACTTCCCTCTCTTGCACGACAAGGTGACACATAACTAGAGGATAGCAGAAATTACTTAGAGGGTGTCAGGAATGCCTGCATGTCCTCCCCTCCATGGTAGAGACTGTATTGTTCATCATTGGAGCAGGCATGACTGAGGCCAACAGTGGGGCTGAAACCATTAAAGATGATGATGATATCATTATACTTAATTCTCCTTCTCACAGCCCACTCCACCTTCACCCACAGTCTCTTCTGCTTTACAAGCAGCAGATAGTGTAAGCATGCACATTGTTTCCCCCTCTCCCTCTCACCCTCCCCTTGGTGCCTTTCTCCTTTCAGAAACCCAAGGACTGCCACCTGGCCAGGCTGTGGTGGAACAAAGAGATGGAAGAGCAAGAAGACAGTGATGAAGAAGAAACACCATCTCTCACTTGCTGCCACCAGTTCGCATACTGACACTGCATGTACTTTAGAGGATGATTTAGAGGCAGGATCTATACGTGGTGAGATACTGGGCATGAGTGGCCTGCAGCCAGGGCAGGGGAAAGATTAGTGCAGGCGCCAGCCCTTCACACGTGTCCACACATGAGTTCTGCTACAACTGGCTCAGATGAAGATTTCAATGGGGCGACCTACAGAAAAAGCTGATCGGCATGCATGCAGAAATCATAGAATTGTTGCAGTGCAAAAGGAGATCATTTGGCTGGTTCTGTCTGCACTGGCTCTCCGAATGAGCAATTCACCTCGTGCCATTCCCCTGCCTTCTCCCCCATAGCCCTGCACCTTCTTCCTTTTCAGATAACAGAAACGTTTGTTGCATTTTCTGGCCTTCCATAAAGTCTGTGATCACTGTCATAGAACATGAAGGAGTCTGATACCAACCTTAAACATGACTTTTCACAGAGCTCGGAGCCCACTCTTTCCACCAGTAATTGGTGGCCAAGTTCATTAGCACACTTGTGGACCCAAGTGGCTGACGTCTTGGCTCCAATTGCACCACAAGCAGAAGCCAGGCAATGTCTGAATACTGCAGTGGAAGCTCAGGCTGAAGTAATGCAAGATCAGCTTGCTGCCATCATGTCTGTGATACCAATGTTCAAAGGGGCTTTGCAGGGTGTCACAGCGATCCAACAATCTGCCCTGCAACACATGGCTCAGATTGCTGACGTACTGCCCTGGGGGAGTGGCAATGGTTCTGTTAAGCACAAACCTGCTGTCCCCTCTCAGGAGGACAGTTTTCATCCTCCCAGTATTGCCGCTCCGCTAGTCAGCCCAGACTGCCAAGTTATCCCTGCCAAGTTCATACAATTTGAAGCCAGACCTTCCAGGGCCAGAGCTGCTCGAGGTCATCCTGCAAGGCCATTTGCAGTCTTCCACCAGTGAAAGTTAACAGCTGTTCACCATCCATGCTGCAGCCACTGTGGTTGCACCTTTTAGGAGCACTAGGGTGGGCATCAGGCATAGGCACACAGGAGACAGTATAAGGGAATGCACATGGGCAATTGGTTGACTTTTATATGGAATATTAGATGGTTTGATTTATAAAGTTGGTTTGGAATGTTAGTTTTGTGGTGGCTTTTATTTCAGCATTATGGCCAAGTGGATGCACCACAATCAAATGAGTGGATCACGGACAGCCTGTCTGGAAGGGGGCTGTGTTAATTGCCTCCCCACTTTCTCCCTCTTTTCCTTTTTAGCTGCCTGCTACTTACCTGGTGGCAAGGGCTGTGCCCTCCTGATGGTGAGGGTTGTGCAGGATGCAGCAGACCATGACGAATTGTGACACACGCTCTGGAGAGCACTGCAGAGTGGATCAGGCAGTGGAAATGTTGCTTAAGCATCCCAGTGATCAGCTTGATGAGATTCCTTGTGGCAGCATGGCTTTCTTTATATACCTGCTGCCCATGTGTGCATGCATTGTGTACTGGAGCCACGAGCCAAGTAGTCCTTGTCATCCAGTAGCCACCATTTGATTTGATGTGGTGGATTAGTGAGCCACCATAGAATAAGGGCATCCTGACATCTGCCAGGATATTAGGAATCAATCTGCATGATCATAAGACCATAAGACAGAGGAGCAGAAATTAGGCCATTAGGCCCATCGAGTCTGCTCTGCCATTCAATCATGGCTGATAAGTTTCTCAACCCCATTCTCCCTCCTTCACCCCGTAACCTTTGATCCCTTTACCAATGAAGAACCTATCTATCTTGGTCTTAAATACACTCAATGACCTGACCCCCACAGCCTTCTGTGGCAATGAATTCCATAGATTCACCACTCTCTGGCTAATAAAAGTTTCTTCTCATCTCTGTTCTAAAAGGTCTTCCCTTTACTCTGAGGCTGTGCCCTCGGGTCATAGTCTCTCCTACTAATGGAAACATCTTCCCCACGTCCACTCTAGTTAGGCCTTTCAGTATTCTGTAAGTTTCAATCAGATCCCCCCTCATCCTTCTAAATTCCATCGAGTATAGACCCAAAGTCCTCAAACGTTCCTGATATGTTAAGCCCTTCATTCCTGGGATCGTTCTCGTGAACCTCCTCTGGACCCTCTCCAGGGCCAGAACATCCTTCCTGAGATACGGGGCCCAAAATTGCTCACAATATTCTAAATGTGGTCTGACCTGAGCCTTATAAAGCCTCAGCAACATATCCCTGCTTTTATATTCTAGACCTCTCGAAATAAATGCCAACATTGCATTTGCCTCCCTAACTAGCGACTCAACCTGCAAGTTAACCTTAAGAGAATCCTGGACTAGAACTCCCAAGTCCCTTTGCACTCCAGATTTCTGAATTCTCTCCCCATTTAGAAAATAGTCTATGCCTCTATTCTTCCTACCAAAGTGCATGAACTCACACTTCCCCACATTGTATTCCATCTGCCACTTCCTTGCCCATTCTCCTAACCTGTCCAAATCCTTCTGCAGCCTCCCTGCCTCCTCAATTCTACCTGTCCCTCCACCTATCTTTGTATCATCTGCAAACTTAACCAGGATGCCCTCAGTTCCTTCATCTAGATCATTAATGTATAAAGTGAAAAGTTGTGGTCCCAACACTGACCCCTGTGGAACTCCACTAGTCACCGGCCGCCATCCTGAGAAGGACCCCCTTATCCCCACTCTCTGCCTCCTGCCAGACAGTCAATCTTCTACCCATGCTAGTACCTTGCCTCTAACACCATGGGCTCTTATCTTTCAGAGCAGCCTCCTGTGCGGCACCTTATCAAAGGCCTTCTGGAAGTCCAAGTAGATAACATCCATTGGCTCTCCTTTGTCTAACCTACTTGTTACCTCCTCAAAGAATTCTAGCAGATTTTTCATGCATGACCTCCACTTGATGAAACCATGCTGACTTTGCCCTATTTTACCATGCACTTCCAAGTATTCTGAAATCTCTTCCTTAATAATGGACTCTAAAATCTTACCAACGACCGAGGTCAGGCTAATCAGCCTGTAATGATATGATGATTATGGTCACACACCTTTGGATATTGAGGATTTGGAAACTTTTATGGTTGTATACATCTTCACATTTGGATGTGGTGTCTGCAAAGTAACATTGGCACTCTGCATCATGGGGAAACATGGTATCGTGACACCATGTGCTCTCTGGAAAGACAGAAAGTAATGTTTCCCGTCTCTTTGGAGACGGTGTGTTCAGTGACCTCCCTTATACAGTCTAGAAGCAGCCCATTGAGATGTTTATGGTCACCTTTACAGCCACTGGTAGTGCTGTCCTCATCTGTTCTAAGGTTGCAGGTCTGTTTGTAACAGATGGCAGATTTTTATGAACATCTTGGAGAAGCAGAGATGTCTAACACATGCTTCCCTACTGAGTTTGATATAGGAGAATTGCTCCTTGAACACTCTGGGTGGTAGTAGTCTGCTCAGAGCCCTTCACCCACCCTTCTCCTCCCTCTTCAAGTAGCTTGTCCTCCTCTGCATCGCCTCTGCTCAATCTCCCTGTCATGCTGCAGACCAAGGGGTTTGGTAGCTACAGCACCCACTATGGAGAGGAAGTGGTCCGAGTAGAATTCTTGAAGTCAGAACCAAAGCCTTCGCCATGTGCAACTCCTCTCCCTGTAGACATCAGTAACTTTAAACAACAGTACAAACCACCCAACACTTCCAACAAATTCAATAATAATCAGTAAAAATTAATCAGCAACTAACCTAAAAGTAATTGATGACACCTTTAAAAAGTGCCGCTGTGGGGATATCTCCTGCGGCTGATTCATTTTCAGCTGTGTGAACAGAGAGGATATTAGCAGGAACGCTAAGGCTGAAAATGGCAGTGCTCACCTCAAATCAGTGACTGATGCATGATTTGCCTACTGTGCATTTTCTGGGATCATGATTCCAGTGCCCATATTGATGACTTACCCAAAATAGTGTCCAGCACGACCAGCATCAAAAGGGTGTGCAGGCAGCATGGACATCATTTTGGACCTAAAACAGCCCCTGAAGTGTTGAATATATGGGTGCTAAGCATCAGACATTGTAAAATACTGAGCTTCACCTGTCTGTAAACTTAAAAACTGGAATTAGATTAATTTCCCTTCATACAGCTAATCCAGTTCACGGTAATTAAATTCTAGTTTGAATGTTACCAAATATTTGGGAGTACAAACCTTGACTATTGCTGAAAAAAAGAGACATGTCGAAGCTTTTCATCTTGCACTGATCAGGACACTTTGCAAAATACCAATATAAGGGGAAAACAACAATTTATACTGTGTATGTGAAGAGAGTGCTGATTGGTTGGCAAGTGGACTCTGATAGGTAGAGGCATTACCATGGAGAATGCACTAGTGACCAACAGTTAACTGCCAAGCATTGTTTGAAATTTAAACCAGGCAGCTTGACCCTCATTGGTCAAGGCATTGCCCTGAGGAATGAGTCAACGAATGTCTGTCACTTATTTTGTTTAGCTGAAACAGGTGCAATGTGTATACATGTTCTTTCTGTCTTCAAAGAACAGGGCCCTGTCTTAATATACTGTCAGTCACCATCTCTGGTACATTCTCCATGGCAACACCTCTACCAGAGTACACTTGTCAACCAATCAGCACTCTCTTCACATACTCTATAAATTGTTGCTTTCCCCTTATATGGATATTCTTGCGAAGTGTCCTGAAGAGTGCAAGATGAAAAGCTTCAACATGTCTCTTTTTTCAACAGTACTGAAGTTACTGAATGTGTTGGGTCAGAAATTAAACCTTGTCCCCCTTTTTAGGCATAAAATGGAATGAGAATCGATCAGGGCACCTGACTGAATCAGGCCTTAGACAATGAAAGATCCAGTGGGACTATTTAGAAGAGGAGGAGTTTCCCTGGTGTCCTGGCCAATATTTATCCCTCAATAAAATCAACATCACAAAACAAATTACCTTGCTGTTTGTGAGAACTTGGTGTGGGAAAATTGGCTGCTGCGTTTCCTCCATTATAACAGTGACTACACTTCAAAAAGTACTTCATTGGCTGTAAAGCACTTTGGGACATCTGGTGGTCATGAAAGTTACTCTCCGCAGAGTTCCAAATCTCTGACCTGTTCTTGTAGCCACAGTATTTATATGGCTGGTCCAGTTCAGTTTCTGGTCAATGGTAACCCCAGGATGTTGATAGTGGGGTATTTAGTGACGGTAATGCCATTGAATGTCAAGGGGAAATGGTTAGATTTTCTCTGGTTAGAGATGGTCACTGCCTGGCACTTGTGTAGCATGAATGTTATTTTACATTACCATCCTAAGCCTGAACATTGTCCAGGTCTTTGCATATGGACACGGACTGCTTCAGTATCTGAGGAGTCGTGAATATAACAAAATGTTGTGCAATCATCAGTGAACATCCTCAATTCTGGTCTTATGATGGAGGGAAGGTCATTGGTAAAGCATCAGGCTTACCTTTAATGTCTCTGAGGTCGAATTCCCTGCCAACACCAACCGTAGATAATTTTGACTGGCTATGCACAATTTGAATGATGCATGTAATGGGGTCCGCACCACCAGGGCCAGTTTTCTACTTGTACCTAAAGTAGGTGTTATCCCCACTATTGACGCGCACACATATGTTATATATATCTATATATACACATTGGCTGTATAATGAGATGTCAGAGAGTAACTGCTGTCTGTGGAATTGCTACCCAGCAAGGAGTTAATATCTTCATGGAATGAAGGAAAGAGAACAAACTGCCAAGGAAGGAAAAGAAAAGGGAAATTACTCTGATTTTATTTCAGGACCTTGGAATGTTTTAGCAGTGACTTTTTAACAGGATAACCAGAACAATTGAGAGACAAAAAGAAAAACTTTAATAATAATTTGATAGAATTGTAATGAATCATAATGGCACCAAGATTTTGCCTTTCCCTAAAGTATAGAAATCTGCATAGAATTCTCGTGAAGCAATGCTCATCTATCAGAAAATGTGATCAATATTTAGCTGTGCTGCACACCCTTTAATATCCCCTAGTGATCAACTGAAAACTGGTGTATTAACCATGACACATATCAAAGGGGATCTTATAATCAAGAATCAATAGAGTAAAGAGTTGATTAGTACCCACTTGTGGCACATAACTGATAGCAAAAAAAAAGGTGGAAACCTGAATTTTTCCTGAAACTGGTCCTCGAGCTTCATTTCAATAATTTGACGAGTTTGCCCTTTGCCAACAGTCCATCAGGTCAGTCCCAAGATCAGCAGGTTGGGGGAGGTCAGAGACTGGTTGCCAGAGTACTTCAGGAATGCTATGGAGCTGGGAGCTGCCAGACTCAAATATTTTGATGACTGTCACTGTTTAGGCTATAATGGGTGCTGAGAAACTCAGATCTCTGAAGCCTGTTCCAATTATTGATAACTGAAACAGGCATGAAGTGACCCAATGGAAAAAAAGAATTTGGATTTACATCGTGCTTTTCACAACCGCCGGACATCTCAAAGTGATTTACAGTCAATGAAGTACTTTTGAAGTGTTGTCACTATTGTAATGTAGGAAATGTGATGGCCAATTTGCGCACAGCAAGCTTCCACAAACAGTAAGGTGATAATGACCAGATAATCTGTTTTCTGTGACACTGAGGATAACTCCCCTGCCCTTCTTCAAAATAATTCCATATGATCTTTCACATTCCCTGAGAGGGCCTCAGCTTAATGTCTCACCTGAAAGATGGCACCTCTGACTGTGCAGCATACCCTCAGTACTGCATTGGAGTGTCAGTCTAGATTTTTGTGTTCCAGTACCAGCTAGTGGGACTCGAACCCACAACCTTCAAATTCAGAAGCAAGAGTACTATCAACTGAACTACAGCTGACACACCACTGGAACTGCAGAATACCAATATACAACTTACACTTTATGTCTCTTGTTTATTGCAGGATGGTATTGGGGAGCTCTTAGAGCGAATGAAGCAAACGAGAAGTTAAAAGAAGCCTCTGAAGGTACTTTTCTGGTGAGAGACAGTTCACACCGGGACTATTTTCTCACCATCTCTGTAAAAACAGTTCTGGGACCAACAAACCTGCGAATTGAATACCGAGATGGCAAGTTCAGACTGGATTCGGTGATCCTCATGAAATCCAAGCTTCAGCAGTTTGATAGTGTGGTGCATCTGGTAGAATACTATGTTGTCTTATGTCGGACGCTACAGAACACCCGATGCCTGGCTCTTCAAAACAGAGGCATCCAGCTCTGGTTGACCAAACCATTGTACACTGAGCCCCCTTCTCTGCAACACTTCTGCCGTATCACCATTCATAAAACAACCAGAGAGATCCAAGTACTGCCTTTGCCAACTAAGTTGAAGAAGTATTTGTCAGAATATAAGTATCAGGTTTAAAACTCTCTTAAAATGAAAGTCTAGGAGGGAACTTTTCTTCAAAATGGCTCCCCCACCCAGGATACTTGCCCTTGCATTTTTATTTGCCTGTTTTTCTTGTAGAATATCATTTATTTTTTCCATCTCTGGGACTCTCTCCTCAGCTGTTCTGCTGCAGCCAGTTACAGAGAGGAGATACATGTACCTTGCAGTGGTAAAACTGATTTAATGGGAATACGATTCAGACCAGGTTAGGAGCTAATCTGAAGCAATCCAATTAAGGAAAGGTCTCTAGCGATGGAGCATTCAGCAATGTTACCCTTGGAATTGACTTCTCCTTTGGATGTGATGACTTCAGAACATTTAAATTAATAAATATTAAATAATTAAATCATTTCACAATTGCATTTCTTAATCTTGGTTTTATTTGCATATTTTATTGATTCCCATCGCTAAATTAGCACCAACCTTTTCTCTTATGTTGCTGATATTTGCAAATATCTCAGCCTGCTGTATGCTTTTAGCAGGGGGCGGTTTGTCTGTTGGCTCAATAGTTGTATATCAGATGGATAAATGAGTAAAAGGCACATAGGTTATTCCACACAATCGGAATTTCAGCACAAAACAGAGACTATTGTAGAAAAATATCTTATCCGAACACTAATGGAAAGGTAAAGGCTATGGGTGGCACTTGTGCTCTCACTGGGGGCGAGCTTGGAGGAGGGAAGGGTGGCACACTGGAACATTGCTGCCTTCCCACCTCTACCAGAATTAAGTTCTGGATACTAACGTTCACGATTGAGCTTTCTGCCCTGCTGCCTACTGAGGTCTTTAAGTGGCCAATTAGTGACCACTTAAGGGTCCCATCCTGCCACCACTGGAATTAACCCAGTTACAGGTGGGCCTGTTGCAATGCGGTGTTCATGCTAAGGGAGTGGACATCAGGAAGTATAGGAGTCCTGCCAAATCTCCCTGCATCCCTCTCCACGTGACTCCCACCCCTTGGAAACACCCTCCACCCCTCACATTACTGACCCGTGGCCTAGGTCGCTCCGCAATCCTGGGACTCCCGTGCCTGTCCTTCCGGCAGCAACCACAGCCTCCCCAGTGGTACAGCTGAGCAAAAAAGCTGCCAGCCTCTGATTGGCCAGCAGCTTTCGGCAGGGAAGCTATTCCCTGGGAAGTCTTCCAGGGGAAGGCTCGCTGCTGGCCTCACTGCCGCCTGATTGGGGTGTGGTTCAGCGGGCCTTGCCATTGCGCGGTTTCTCTGGCTCTCCCTGACCTCAGCAAGCTTCCACCTTATGAGTTCCTGAGGGGAATATTCAGTGAATCTGAATATGTGGCATCCTGCTTGATCCTGAACTCTGCTTCCCAATTCCAGGTTTCCCATTCCCCTTTGCACTAGTCCCTCCTCTCTCAGACTTTCCCTCCCTGTATCCTGCCCTGACCCGCCCTCCCATTGTTCTTTTCATTTATCCCAGAATTTCTCTCTCCCTATCCTATCCTGCTCTTGTCCTGCTGCCCCTCCTCAGGTACTGACCCCCTTCCTGTCAAATTTATCCACCTCCTCAAAAAAAGCCCCCTTCACCCCTCTTTCCTTGCAAACAACCACTCCGTTTCCAACCCCCCTTTCCTCTGGAGTATGCTGTTGTCCTGCAAATCCTGTCCTGTCCTTTGCCCAGTGTGAAATGTTGTTTGAAGATGCTCCTATCGACAGCTTCTGCTGTCGGTCTAGTGAGAGATGAGAAGAAATGTTGCTGCAGACAAATCCACAAGCTAGGAGGGATTGCACTCTTAATTCCCACTTGGTTAAATACGTCTCACCATTTTTGTAGTTGGTTTGATTTAATTTTGACCAACAGATCCTTCTTCATAGCAAAATGTGTCTCTAACAATGTGGTAGGTGGGAGAGTGGTTTGAGTTACCAACTGCTCCCCAACTCATGGGACCAAGTCTTTATAATCTGAGCAAAAGAGATCAAACGTACATTTCCTTTCAACTGAGATGTCAAAGAAGCACTGCCACAGAAAATTTGCCTACTAATTCTCTTGGTAACCTCTGCACTGCCCCCAGTCTGACCTCCGCATTGCCCCCTGACTGTGACCTGCCCTCGCACGGCCCCCAGTCTGTGACCCCCCCAGCACTGCCCCCAGTCTGTGACCCCTCCCCGCCACTGCCCCCAGTCTGTGACCCCCCCTCACACTGCGCCCAGTCTGTGACCCTCCCCTCGCACGGCCCCCAGTCTGTGACCCCCCCAGCACTGCCCCCAGTCTGTGACCCCTCCCCGGCACTGCCCCCAGTCTGTGACCCCCCCTCACACTGCGCCCAGTCTGTGACCTTCCCCTCGCACTGCCCCCAGTCTGTGACCCCCCCCTCGCACTGCCCCCAGTCTGTGACCCCCCCCGGCTCTGCCCCCAGTCTGTGACAACCCTCGCACTGCCCCCAGTCTGTGACCACCCACCCCCCCGCACTGCCCCAAGTCTGTGACCCTCCCCTTGCACTGCCCCCAGTCTGTGACTCCCCCTCGCACTGCCCCCAGTCTGTGACTCCCCCTCGCACTGCCCCCAGTCTGTGACTCCCCCTCGCACTGCCCCCAGTCTGTGACTCCCCCTCGCACTGCCCCCAGTCTGTGACTCCCCCTCGCACTGCCCCCAGTCTGTGACTCCCCCTCGCACTGCCCCCAGTCTGTGACTCCCCCTCGCACTGCCCCCAGTCTGTGACCCTCCCCTCGCACTGCCCCCAGTCTGTGACCCCCCCGGCACTGCCCCCAGTCTGTGACCCCTCCCCAGCACTGCCCACAGTCTGTGACCCCCCCGGCACCGCCCCCAGTCTGTGACAACCCCTCGCACTGCCCCCAGTCTGTGACCCCTCCCCAGCACTGCCCACAGTCTGTGACCCCCCCGGCACTGCCCCCAGTCTGTGACAACCCCTCGCACTGCCCCCAGTCTGTGACCCCCCCCCCTCGCACTGCCCCCAGTTTGACCCCCCCACATTGCCCATAGTCTGACCTCCCTGTACTGCTCCCAGTCAGTGACCACCCTCCACACCCCGCACGGTCCCATGTCTCTGACATAAATACGAACTAGGAGCAGGAGTAGGCCACTCGGCCCCTCGAGCCTGCTCTGCCATTCAATAAGATTGTGGCTGATCTGAATGTAACCTCAACCCCACATCCCTGTCTACCCCCGATAACATTTCACCCCCTTGTTAATCAAGAATCTAACTACTTCTGTCTTAAAGATATTCAAAAATTCTGCTTTTGAGGAAGAGGGTTTCAAAGCCTCAGGATGCTCAGAGAAATACATTTTCCTCATCTCTGTCTTAAATGGGCGACCACTTACTTTTAAACAGTGGCCCCTAGTACTAGGTTCGCCCACAAGAGGAAACATCCTCTTCACATCCACCCTGTTAACACCCCTCAGGATCTTATATGCTTCAATCAAGTTGCCTCTCATTCTTCTGAAATCCAGAGGATACAAGCCTAGTCTGTCCAACCTTTCCTCATAACACAACCCACCCATTCTAGGTATTAGTTTAGTAAATGTTCTCTGAACTGCTTCCAATGCATTTACATCCTTTCTCAAATAAGGAGACCAATACTGTACACAGTACTCCAGATATGATATCATTATTGCCCTGTATAACTGAAGCATAACCTCCCTACTTTTGTATTAAATTCCTCTCATAACAAATCATAACGTTCTATTAGCTTTTCAAATTACTTGCTGTACCTGCATACTAGCCTTTTGCAATTCATGCACTAAGATACCCAGATCCCTCTTCACCTCAGAACTCTGCAATCTCTCACCATTTAAATAGTATGCTTCCTTTCTATTCTTCCTGCCAAAATGGACAATTCCACACTTTCCAACATTATACTCCATTTGCCAGATCTTTGCCCACTCACCTAACCAATCTATATCCCCTAGTGTTCTCTTCATAACTTACTATGCCGCCTGTCTTTGTGTAATCAGCAAACTTAGCCACCATTCCTTCAGTCCCTTCATCCAAGTCATTTATATAAATTGTAAAAAGTTGAGGCCCCAGCACTGATTCCTGTGGCACACCACTCGTTACATCCTGCCAATCCGAAAATGACCCATTTATGCCTACTCTCTGTTTCCTGTTAGCTAGCCAATCTTCTATTCATGCTAATATGTTACCCCCCCCCAAACTTTGAGCTTTTATTTTTTGCTAAACCTTTGATGTGGCACCTTATCAAATGCCTTCTGGAAATCTAAGTACAGTACATCCACCAGTTCCTCTCTACCCACAGCATAGAACTCCAATAAATTGGTTAAACATGATTTCCCTTTCACAAAATCACATTTACTCTGCCTGATTACCCTGAATTTTTCCAAGTGCCCTGCTATAATATCTTTAGTAATAGCTTCTAACACTTGCCCTATGACAGATCTTAAGCTAAGTGGCCTGTAGCTTCCCTGGAACAATTCTCATAAATCTTTTCTGCACTCTCTCTTAAAGTCTGCACCTGTTTCCTAAAGTGTGGTAGCCAGAATCGGACACAAATTTCCAGGGCCTGAATTTTATCCTTGGGTGGGCAGCCACGATCGTCAGGGCTGCGACCAGTTGGGAAACGGGCCACTGCCCACGATTGGCCCCTGACTGTGATTTCACGCTGGCTGGCCAATTGAGGCCCACCCAGCATGAAACGCGTCCTCCCAATGGTCGGGAAGCGGCGGGGGCCTGTCAGCCACTGGATCCAATGGTAACCCGGCGACCAGTTTAAAAACGGCACAGGCAGCTCCTCGAAGGTTGCCAGGGAAGAACATATCTTCTGCGTTGTGAACACTGAAGTTATGGCATCAAGTGTAGCTGGGGATGCCAGGTGGGAGGGCAGGTTGGGTGGGCACTCGGCCCCCCTGGTTTTTGGATAAATGCCTCGCGGTCTTCCTGGAGCAGGCAGCTGCCAGGAGGGACACCCTTATCCCCAGAGGTTGAAGGAGGAGGCCACCGCACCTAACAAAAAGAGCTTGGGGAGAGGTGACAGTGCAGGTTAGCAGGCATGACATTGTGCAGCGCCGCAAAAAGTTTACTGATCTGCTGCCTTCGGGAAGGGTGAGTAGCTGGGACTAGTGTCCTGCAGTCAGCATCGCGGTGAAGCAGCCTGGGAAGAGTGTCCCGCAGTCAGCATCGCGGTGAAGCAGCCTGGGAAGAGTGTCCCGCAGTCAGCATCTCGGTGAAGCAGCCTGGGAAGAGTGTCCCGCAGTCAGCATCGCAGTGAAGCAGCCTGGGACGGGTGTCCCGCAGTCAGCATCGCGGTGAAGCAGCCTGGGACGGGTGTCCCGCAGTCAGCATCGCGGTGAAGCTGCCTGGGACGAGTGTCCCGCAGTCAGCATCGCGGTGAAGCTGCCTGGGACGAGTGTCCCGCAGTCAGTTCTTGTTGAAAATAACAAGAGTGACATCACAAGACAGCGCGAGAGAGCGGCGGAGAGATCAGAACCAGCGCGAGTGCGGGGATGCTTCAAAAAGTGATGTTAGCACAAAAGGTGAGAGCTGATTGGTGAGTAGTGGGTAAGTGTTTCTTTCCAGTTTAAAATAGATTAAGCTAAGGAAAGGTAAGGGTTCTAGTTTTTATTTAAAGTACATAAATAATTTAACTTTTATTACTGTATTTAACTGAAAGTAAGAGTTTTATTTCAACGAGAGGCATGGCAGGGCAGCTCAATCCCGTGTTATGTACCGCCTGCAACATGTGGGAAGTCCTAGGAGCCCCTTGCGCTCTGACCGACCACGTGTGCAGGAAGTGCCACCAGCTGCAGCTACTCGTGCTCCGAGTTTCAGAGCTGGAGCGGCAGCTGGAGGCACTGAGGTGCATCCGTGAGGCTGAGAGTTTTGTGGATAGCACGTTTTTAGACGTGGTAACCCCACAGCTTGGGCAAGTGCAGACAGAGAGGGAATGGGTGACCATCAGTCAGAAGAAAGGTGTCAGGAAGGTAGTCAGGAAATCCCCAGGGTGCATCTCACTTGAGAACCGTTTCCCTATGTTGGAAAATGGTGAGAGTGACAGTTCCACAGTTCCTCCGGGGACTGCGGCCACACTCATGGCATCGAGTGGCTCAGCTGCACGGGCTGGGGGGAAAGAGGGGAAGGGCAATAATGATAGGAGACTCGATAGGGAAAAAGACCGGCGATTCTGCGGCCGTAGACGTGACTCCAGGATGGTATGTTGCCTCCCTGGTGCCAGGGTCAAGGATGTCACTGAACGGCTGCATTCTAAAGGGGGAGGGCAAACAGACAGAGATCGTGGTACATACTGATACCAACGACATATGTAGAAAGAGGGATGAGGTCCTGCAAGCAGAATTTAGGAAATTAGGAATTTAGCTAGGAAACAGATTAAAAAACAGGACCTCAAAAATAATAATCTTTGGATTACTACCAGTGCCATGCACTAGTGAGTATAGAAATAGGAGATAAAAACAAAAAAATAGAAATATGAGGTTAGTCCAGATGAATGCGTGGCTGGAGAGATGGTGCAGGAGGGAGGGCTTTAGATTTCTGGAACATTGGGACTGTTTCTGGGGGCGGTGGGACCCGTACAAGGCAGACGGGATGCACCTGAACTGGAACGGGACGAACATCCTTGCGAGGAGGTTTGCTAGTGCTGTTGGAGAGGGTTTAAACTAACTTGGCAGGGGGATGGATCCTGAGAGGAGGTCCAGTAGGGGGAGATGCACAGCCAAAATTGGAAGAGAGCAAGTGAGTCTGGAAGGCATAGAAATTATAGGCCAGTTAAGGCACAAGGGAGTTTGGCAAGATTGGATGGTCTTTATTTTAATGCAAGGAGTCTGACCAATAAGGCAGATGAGTTGAGGGCTCAAATTAAAACACAAGTATGATGTCATTGCTGTCATAGAGACATGGTTGAGAGAAGAGCAGGATTGGCAGCTCAAAATTCCAGGATATAGGGTCTTCAGGCGAGATAGGGAAGGAGCTAAAAGAGGGGGTATTGCATTATTAATCAAGGAATAAATTATACCAGTAAGGAGGGATGACATCTCAGAAGACTCCTGAAATGAAGCCATATGGGTAGAACTGAAAAACAAAAAAGGAGCAATCACATTGCTGGGAGTGTACTATAGGTCCCCAAACAGTCAGACAGAAATAGAAGAGCAGATATGTAGGCAAATTTCAGAGAAGTGTAAAAATAATACCATAGTAATAGTGGGGGATTTCAACTTCCCCAACATTAACTGGGCTAGTCATAGTGTGATAGGTTTAGAGGGAGCGGAATTCTTAAAATGCATCCAGGAAAGCTTTTTAAGCCAGTACGGAGAAGGTCCTGCAAGAGAGGGGGCAGTCCTGGACTTAATTTTAGGGAATAAAGCCGGACAATTGGTAGAAGTATCAGTGGGGGAGCATTTTGCAGTTAGTGATCATAATTCCGTTAGATTCAAGGTTGTTATGGAAAAGGACAAGGATGGGCCAGAAATCAGAGTTCCACATTGGAGGAAGGCCGATTTTAATAAGAGCAGATATGATTTAGCCAGAGTGGACTGGGAGCAGCTATTTTTAGATAAATCTTCGTCAGAGCAGTAGGACTCATTCAAGAAGGAAATAGGGAGAGTACAAGGCCAACATATTCCAATAAAGATAAAGGGTGGGACCAACAAATCTAGGGAACCTTGGATGTTGAGGGATATACAGGACTGGATAAAGAGAAAAAGGGACGCTTATGGCAGATACTGAGGGCTCAAAACAGCTGAAACCCTAGAGGAGTATAGAATGTGTAGGGGGGAAACTTAAAAAGGAAATGAGAGCAAAAGGGGGTCATGAAAAAAACATTGGCAGGTAAAATAAAGGAAAATCCAAAGTTATTTTACAAGTACATTAAGAGTAAGAGGATAACTAGAGAAAGAGTAAGGCCCATTAAAGACCATAGTGGTAATTTGTCTGTGGAGCCGGAAGACATAGGTAGGGTTCTAAATGAATACTTTCCGTCAGTGTTCAGAAGTGAGAGTTACAACGTGGTATGGAAATCAGGCAGAAAGACTGTGATATAATTGAAGAAATTAGCATAGAAAGGGAGGAGGTTCTAAATGGTCTGGCAGGCTTAAACGTAGATAAATCTCCAGGACTGGATGAAATTTATCCCAGGCTGTTGAGTGAGGCAAAGGAGGAGATAGCAGGGGCACTGGTAATAATTTTTAATACCTCTCTGGCTACAGGAGAGGTGCCAGAGGACTGGAGGACCGCCAATGTGGTACCGTTATTCAAGAAGGGAAGGGATAAACCAGGGAACTACAGGCCAGTCAGTCTAACCTCAATGGTGGAGAAACTATTGGAAGCAATTCTGAGGGACAGAATTAATCTACATTTGGAGAGGCAGGGACTAATCAAGGACAGTCAGTGTGGTTTTGTTAAGGGGAGGTCATGCCTGACCAATTTGATTGAATTTTTCGAAGAGGTGACCAAGTGTAGATGAGGGCAATGCATTTGACGTAGTCTACTTGGACTTCAGCAAGGCTTTTGATAAGGTCCCACATGGGAGACTGATAACGAAGGTAAGAGCCCATGGGATCCAAGGCAATTTGGCAAATTGGATCCAGAATTGGCTGAGTGGCAGGAAGCAGAGGGTGATGGTCGAGGGGTGTTTTTGTGACTGGATGCCTGTGTCTAGTGGGGTTCCACAGGGATCGGTGTTGGGTCCCTTGCTGATTGTGGTATATATAAACGATTTAGACTTGAATGTAGGAGGGTTGATCAGTAAGTTCGTGGATGACACGAAAATTGGTGGGGTGGTTAGTAGTGAGGAGGATAGCTTTAGATTACAGGAGGATATAGATGGGCTGGTCAGATGGGCTGGTCAGTGGCAAATGGAATTTAATCCGGATAAGTGTGAGGTGATGCACTGGGGCAGGATAAACAAGGCACGGGAATACATGAAGAATGGTAGGACCCTGGGAAGTAACAAGGATCAGAGGGACCTTGGTGTGCATGTCCACCGGTCCCTTAAGGTAGTGGGACAGGTAGATAAAGTGGTTAAGAAGGCATATGGGATACTTGCCTTTATTAGCCGAGGCAAAGAATATAAGAGCAAGGAGGTTATGCTGGAACTGTATAAAACGCTGATTAGGCCACAACTAGAGTATTGTGTACAGTTCTGGGATCCACATTATAGGAAGGGTGTGATTGCACTAAAGAGAGTGCAGAGAAGATTTACTAGGATGTTGCCTGGGCTGGAGAGTTTTGGTTATGAGGAGAGATTGAATAGACTGTGGTTATTTTCCTTGGAGCAGAGGAGATTGAGGAGGGATATGATTGAGATGTATAAAATCATAAGGGGCATAGATAGGGTAGACAGGAAGGAACTTTTTCCCTTGGTGGAGGGATCACTAACCAGGGGTCATAGATTTAAGGTAAGGGGCAGGAGGTTTAGAGGGGAGGTGAGGAAGAATTTTTTCACCCAGAGGGTGGTGGGAATCTGGAACTCACTGCCTGAAACCCTCATAACATTTAAGAAGTATTTGGATGTGCATTTGCATACAAGGCTTTTGGGCCTAGTGCTGGAAAATGGGATTAGAATAATTAGTTACTTGTTTGACCAGCGCAGACTCGATGGGCTGAAGGGGTTTTTCTGTGCTGTAGACCTCTATGACTCTACTGTGTTGGCATAGATCAGTGTGCTGAAGTGTTAAGGACTGGCCATCCCCCCATAGAGCTCAATTGTCAGTGACTCTGGAGCTGGCCAAGGGGGTGAGCCCTGGCTGCTTGGACTGAGTGCCTTGCAGCTCGAGGACCATGACTCGGATGTGCCCTGCAAGATGTACCTCAGCTGGGATTGGCCAGGCTGCAATGGCGCTGCAGGTAGAGAGTGGATTCTGTCCTTTCAGGAGAAGATGACCCATAACAACATTGAGAGGTTGCGGATAAGTGGAGACCCCCCAAACCTCCCAATCCAATCCAGATTTGAGGACGTCTTGGAGTTGGAGAGGTGCCACGCACCTTGGTCACCTGGCCACGGAGAGGCTGGGGTGTCAAACAAATGTAAGAGTGCAGTGCACAAGAGGTGAGAGTTTCAGATGGTGCAAACGTTCTTTTGTAATCTCATCATTGATGGGAGTCTCAAATCTGGATTCCCCATTCATCATTAAAGACGATGGTGCCATGATGCAGATCTCCATTGTCTCAATAGGGTGTCCGGCATGCACAGTGACAGTGTGATGACTTAAACTAATGACATGTTGTTGTTACCCCTTAGATTTATTTGCAGGACCCCGAAGAGCCACCCCTGACACCAGAGGACCGCCAGGCTTCACATGCACCTGTGTCACACCCGCTCTCTGAACCAGGCACCAGCTCAGTTACAAGCACCTCGGTGGGCATTAGACCTTTGGCTAGAATGTTGGTGCACAGTGGTGAAGGCTCAAGTGATAGCTCATTAAATTAACAAGTGGGCTGTTGAGTTGAGTGGTCTGGTGATGCCCGAGGATGCTTTTCCTTTGAAAAGCAGAGAGTGCTTGGAGGACTGCTAGGGACCAGGCCAATGCTCAGCCAAGGGCAGATGATGAGCTTCTGGAGTTGTCCATTAGGCGGCAGATGCTGGATGTCCATTGGGATGTGCGGGAGGATTTGGCAGAGATCCGTGAAGGTCTGCGTGCCATGGTCTCTGTTGTGCAGGAGTCCTGCCTCTATGTCCTCAGCGTTCTCCTCACCGTGCTCCTCTTCTGACACACTACTGGATTCATTCTCTGTGGCCTCTGCGTCAAGATCCTCTTCCTCCAGTGGATCCCCCCTTGCCAGTGCCAGATTGTGGAGCGTGTAACATGCAACCACCATCAGTGACACCCAGTCAGGGGGGTATTGTAGTGCTCCCCCTAAATGGGCCAGGCGTCGGAAGCGCATCTTGAGAAGACCTATGGTTCTCTCTATCACAACGCTGCTCTGCCTCTGTTCTTGGGTGGTGGAGAGGTGTCATAAGCCACCTTTGCAATGGTTAGCCCTTGTCACCCAGCAGCCATCCATCCAATTGGGCTGGAGCACTGAATGGCCTTGGCACCTGGGAGTATCTCAGGATGTAAACGTCATGGGAGCTGCCAGGGCACCGTGCAGACTTGCAGAATCTGTGTCCTGTGGTCACACACTATCTGCACATTCATCGAGTGGAATCCCTGTTGACGAGTCACCCAGCTGACGTGCTGGCGCCTTGATGGCCACATGTGAGCAGTCGCTGGCACCCTGGATTCAGGGGAACCCAGTAACTGCTGCAAAGCCTCTGGCTCGCTCAGCCTGGCTGGCATTGTCCATACGAAAATGAATAACTATCATTACCCACCTGAACAGAGCTTCTGTCACCAGCTTGACACCACTGTGGACAGCTGATTGGGAGACTCCACACAGATCCCCCACTGACCCCTGGAAAGAGCCGGAGGCATAGAAGTTGAGGGCCACTGTGACCTTCAGAGCCACTGGCATGGGGTGTCCACCCACACAGTAGGAGCTGATCTCAGACCCAATCATCTGACAAATGAAGGTCACGCTCTCCCTGGAGAGGCGAAGCTTCCTTCGGCATTGCACCTCGGACATATTGAGGTAGCGACATCAGTGCCTGTAAACCCTGGCAGCAGGATAGTGGCGTCTTCTGTGGCCCCTTCTGCTTTGGACTTCCTGCTGGCCCTGCGCACCTTGTGCCTGCACCTCTCCTTCCACAGGTCCCTCCCCTGGAGGCTGAATAGGGACATCTGGCCTCCTCCCCCTTCTGCCCCTCTTTTCCTCCCCAGAGGAGGTACCTCCAGTGGACAGCATTATCCCCATTACCAGTGTAAGGGAAGGCTGTCTGATACCTGGAAGGGTCCACACGCTCCGAATCCTCCAGGGGCCTTGGAGGTACCAACGAATCCTGAAATGAAGCCTGGAAATGCTAAGGATAAAGCTCAGAACAGAGATGAAACTGCCAAGCTCCAATAAGAAACCAGTAGCAAACTATCTCCAAACCTCCTCACTACTCACACTGACAATGCTGCTGACCCTTTTTGTCCCGCCCTTGGGTGAGATTTTGCAAAATGTGGGCTGCCCGTTCGCCATTTTGCTTGAGTGACAAGTGCAAAATTACACGGGCAACATTCAATCGGATTCAATTGGGTTTGTAATGGCCTTAAGTGGCCTCTTAATTGATGGTGAGTGCGGCTCTGACTCCTACATGCACCCTCTGACCTGAAGATTGTACATGTACGGAATGATGTTCTGACGCTTGCCTGATGTCTTCTTGCGCTATTTTATTCCCAATCAGGTTGGGCACCGCCCACCTGCGAGGTAAGATTCTGGCCCAGGTGAGGTTGAATCAGTGTTTATGAAAGTTCATCGTAGCTTCCCCTCCGCACCGACCCCAGTCTGTGACCCTCCGCACTGCCCTCAGTCTGTGACTCCCCCCTTCACTGCCCCCAGTCTGTGACCCTCCGCACTGCCCCCAGTCTGTGACCCTCCGCACTGCCCCCAGTCTGTGGTCCTCCGCACCGACCCCAGTCTGTGACCACCCCCTTCACTGCCCCCAGTCTGTGACCCTTTGCACCGACCCCAGTCTGTGACCCTCCGCACCGACCCCAGTCTGTGACCCTTTGCACCGACCCCAGTCTGTGACCCTTTGCACCGACCCCAGTCTGTGACCCTCCGCACCGACCCCAGCGTGTGACCCTCCGCACCGACCCCAGCGTGTGACCCTCCGCACCGACCCCAGCC
This sequence comes from Carcharodon carcharias, assembly GCF_017639515.1. Taxonomy (NCBI): domain Eukaryota; kingdom Metazoa; phylum Chordata; class Chondrichthyes; order Lamniformes; family Lamnidae; genus Carcharodon; species Carcharodon carcharias. The sequence goes on along the minus strand of NC_054479.1, from coordinate 85,657,616 downwards.
TGTGACCCTCCGCACCGCCCCCAGCCTGTGACCCTCCCCAATGCCCCCGGCGTGTGACCCTCCCCAATGCCCTCGGCGTGTGACCCTCCCCAATGCCCCCGGTCTGTGAACCCCCTCCGCACTGCCCCCGGTCTGTGACCTCCCCCGCACTGCCCCCGGTCTGTGACCTCCCCCGCACTGCCCCCGGTCTGTGACCTCCCCCGCACTGCCCCCGGTCTGTGACCTCCCCCGCACTGCCCCCGGTCTGTGACCTCCCCCGCACTGCCCCCGGTCTGTGACCTCCCCCGCACTGCCCCCGGTCTGTGACCTCCCCCGCACTGCCCCCGGTCTGTGACCTCCCCCGCACTGCCCCCGGTCTGTGACCTCCCCCGCACTGCCCCCGGTCTGTGACCTCCCCCGCACTGCCCCCGGTCTGTGACCTCCCCCGCACTGCCCCCGGTCTGTGACCTCCCCCGCACTGCCCCCGGTCTGTGACCTCCCCCGCACTGCCCCCGGTCTGTGACCTCCCCCGCACTGCCCCCGGTCTGTGACCTCCCCCGCACTGCCCCCGGTCTGTGACCTCCCCCGCACTGCCCCCGGTCTGTGACCTCCCCCGCACTGCCCCCGGTCTGTGACCTCCCCCGCACTGCCCCCGGTCTGTGACCTCCCCCGCACTGCCCCCGGTCTGTGACCTCCCCCGCACTGCCCCCGGTCTGTGACCTCCCCCGCACTGCCCCCGGTCTGTGACCTCCCCCGCACTGCCCCCGGTCTGTGACCTCCCCCGCACTGCCCCCGGTCTGTGACCTCCCCCGCACTGCCCCCGGTCTGTGACCTCCCCCGCACTGCCCCCGGTCTGTGACCTCCCCCGCACTGCCCCCGGTCTGTGACCTCCCCCGCAATGCCCCCGGTCTGTGACCTCCCCCGCACTGCCCCCGGTCTGTGACCTCCCCCGCACTGCCCCCGGTCTGTGACCTCCCCCGCACTGCCCCCGGTCTGTGACCTCCCCCGCACTGCCCCCGGTCTGTGACCTCCCCCGCAATGCCCCCGGTCTGTGACCTCCCCCGCAATGCCCCCGGTCTGTGACCTCCCCCGCACTGCCCCCGGTCTGTGACCTCCCCCGCACTGCCCCCGGTCTGTGACCTCCCCCGCACTGCCCCCGGTCTGTGACCTCCCCCGCACTGCCCCCGGTCTGTGACCTCCCCCGCACTGCCCCCGGTCTGTGACCTCCCCCGCACTGCCCCCGGTCTGTGACCTCCCCCGCACTGCCCCCGGTCTGTGACCTCCCCCGCACTGCCCCCGGTCTGTGACCTCCCCCGCACTGCCCCCGGTCTGTGACCTCCCCCGCACTGCCCCCGGTCTGTGACCTCCCCCGCACTGCCCCCGGTCTGTGACCTCCCCCGCACTGCCCCCGGTCTGTGACCTCCCCCGCACTGCCCCCGGTCTGTGACCTCCCCGGCACTGTCCCCGGTCTGTGACCTCCCCCGCACTGCTCCTGGTCTGTGACTTCCCCCGCAATGCCCCCGGTCTGTGACCTCCCCCGCACTGCCCCCGGTCTGTGACCTCCCCCGCACTGCCCCCGGTCTGTGACCTCCCCCGCACTGCCCCCGGTCTGTGACCTCCCCCGCACTGCCCCCGGTCTGTGACCTCCCCCGCACTGCCCCCGGTCTGTGACCTCCCCCGCACTGCCCCCGGTCTGTGACCTCCCCCGCACTGCCCCCGGTCTGTGACCTCCCCCGCACTGCCCCCGGTCTGTGACCTCCCCCGCACTGCCCCCGGTCTGTGACCCCCACCTGCGCTGCCCCCGGTCTGTGACCCCCACCTGCGCTGCCCCCGGTCTGTGACCCCCACCTGCGCTGCCCCCGGTCTGTGACCCCCACCTGCGCTGCCCCCGGTCTGTGACCCCCACCTGCGCTGCCCCCGGTCTGTGACCTCCCCAACACTGCCCCCGGTCTGTGACCTCCCCAACACTGCCCCCGGTCTGTGACCTCCCCAACACTGCCCCCGGTCTGTGACCTCCCCAACACTGCCCCCGGTCTGTGACCTCCCCAACACTGCCCCCGGTCTGTGACCTCCCCAACACTGCCCCCGGTCTGTGACCTCCCCAACACTGCCCCCGGTCTGTGACCTCCCCAACACTGCCCCCGGTCTGTGACCTCCCCAACACTGCCCCCGGTCTGTGACCTCCCCAACACTGCCCCCGGTCTGTGACCTCCCCAACACTGCCCCCGGTCTGTGACCTCCCCAACACTGCCCCCGGTCTGTGACCTCCCCAACACTGCCCCCGGTCTGTGACCTCCCCAACACTGCCCCCGGTCTGTGACCTCCCCAACACTGCCCCCGGTCTGTGACCTCCCCAACACTGCCCCCGGTCTGTGACCTCCCCAACACTGCCCCCGGTCTGTGACCTCCCCAACACTGCCCCCGGTCTGTGACCTCCCCAACACTGCCCCCGGTCTGTGACCTCCCCAACACTGCCCCCGGTCTGTGACCTCCCCAACACTGCCCCCGGTCTGTGACCTCCCCAACACTGCCCCCGGTCTGTGACCTCCCCAACACTGCCCCCGGTCTGTGACCTCCCCAACACTGCCCCCGGTCTGTGACCTCCCCAACACTGCCCCCGGTCTGTGACCTCCCCAACACTGCCCCCGGTCTGTGACCTCCCCAACACTGCCCCCGGTCTGTGACCTCCCCAACACTGCCCCCGGTCTGTGACCTCCCCAACACTGCCCCCGGTCTGTGACCTCCCCAACACTGCCCCCGGTCTGTGACCTCCCCAACACTGCCCCCGGTCTGTGACCTCCCCAACACTGCCCCCGGTCTGTGACCTCCCCAACACTGCCCCCGGTCTGTGACCTCCCCAACACTGCCCCCGGTCTGTGACCTCCCCAACACTGCCCCCGGTCTGTGACCTCCCCAACACTGCCCCCGGTCTGTGACCTCCCCAACACTGCCCCCGGTCTGTGACCTCCCCAACACTGCCCCCGGTCTGTGACCTCCCCAACACTGCCCCCGGTCTGTGACCTCCCCAACACTGCCCCCGGTCTGTGACCTCCCCAACACTGCCCCCGGTCTGTGACCTCCCCAACACTGCCCCCGGTCTGTGACCTCCCCAACACTGCCCCCGGTCTGTGACCTCCCCAACACTGCCCCCGGTCTGTGACCTCCCCAACACTGCCCCCGGTCTGTGACCTCCCCAACACTGCCCCCGGTCTGTGACCTCCCCAACACTGCCCCCGGTCTGTGACCTCCCCAACACTGCCCCCGGTCTGTGACCTCCCCAACACTGCCCCCGGTCTGTGACCTCCCCAACACTGCCCCCGGTCTGTGACCTCCCCAACACTGCCCCCGGTCTGTGACCTCCCCAACACTGCCCCCGGTCTGTGACCTCCCCAACACTGCCCCCGGTCTGTGACCTCCCCAACACTGCCCCCGGTCTGTGACCTCCCCAACACTGCCCCCGGTCTGTGACCTCCCCAACACTGCCCCCGGTCTGTGACCTCCCCAACACTGCCCCCGGTCTGTGACCTCCCCAACACTGCCCCCGGTCTGTGACCTCCCCAACACTGCCCCCGGTCTGTGACCTCCCCAACACTGCCCCCGGTCTGTGACCTCCCCAACACTGCCCCCGGTCTGTGACCTCCCCAACACTGCCCCCGGTCTGTGACCTCCCCAACACTGCCCCCGGTCTGTGACCTCCCCAACACTGCCCCCGGTCTGTGACCTCCCCAACACTGCCCCCGGTCTGTGACCTCCCCAACACTGCCCCCGGTCTGTGACCTCCCCAACACTGCCCCCGGTCTGTGACCTCCCCAACACTGCCCCCGGTCTGTGACCTCCCCAACACTGCCCCCGGTCTGTGACCTCCCCAACACTGCCCCCGGTCTGTGACCTCCCCAACACTGCCCCCGGTCTGTGACCTCCCCAACACTGCCCCCGGTCTGTGACCTCCCCCGCACTGCCCCCGGTCTGTGACCCCTGCCCGCACTGCCCCCGGTCTGTGTGACCTCCCTCGCACTGCCCCCGGTCTGTGATCTCCCTCGCACTGCCCCCGGTCTGTGACCCCTGCCCGCACTGCCCCCGGTCTGTGTGACCTCCCCCACACTGCCCCCAGTTTCTGACCCCTGCCCGCACTGCTCCCCCGGTCTGTGACCCTCCACACTTCCAGTGTAATTCCTGAAATAAATTCACTAAACATATCCCTTTGAATGTCAGTTCTCCTCCACATTCATGGAGACATATTGCAGTGACAGGATAAACTGGTGGTAAAATAGAAGAAAGACTTGGGTAAGAAATTTCCCTTCGGCGAGCGGAACTCCCAATGTCACCCCACGTCATTTGCATTTTCAGGTAGGCGGGGGCGCAGCAGCGTCAGCTGTATGCCCGCCAACCTCTTAACGGCCTATTCAGGCCATTTAAAAAACAATTAAGCTCATGAGCGGACCTGCCCGTCCAACCTTAAGGTTGGCGGGCAGGTTGGGAGCACTGGCGGCTGCCTCATTCACGGGCAGGATGAAGTTTCATTGTTGAATCAAAAAATTAACAGACACTTTTAATTAACATTATGTCCATGTCCCAACTCATGTGACATTATCATATGAGGGGACGCGGATGGTGAATGAAATTTTCAACGCAGTAACTTTTTTTTACTTTGGGAACCGATCTCCCTGAGGAAGCACTTCCGATTTTAGGAATCCACCCCCCCACCCCAGCCTACATAGGAAGTGAATAGGGCTTCACTGTGGACGTCACACTGGGCGGGCCTTAATTGGCCCACCCACTAAAAATGGCAGAGCCCAGCCCCCAGCCCCCGATCGGGGGCGCTGATCAGAGGGCTGCCCGCCCATGCCTGCCCCTGCACTTCCCCCCCAACCGGGGGAAAATTTTGCCCTTGCATTTACATAGCCTCTTTCACAAGCTCAGGATGCCCCAAAGCTTTTTACTTCCGAAGAAGTGTGATGGAACTATAGTCACTGTTGTAACGTAGGAACTGCGACACCTAATTTGTGCACAGCAAGGTCCACAAACAACTATGAGATAAATAACCAGGTCATTTGTTTTTCAAATGATGCAGGTTTAGGGTTATATATTAGCCAGAACACTGAGAACTCCCCCACCACCTTTTCTTCAAAATAGTGTTGTGGCTTTTTTATATATCCGCCTTAGAGGGCAGCCAGAACTTTGGTTTAACATCTCAATACAAAGGATAAGAACATAAGAACTAGGAGGAGGAATAGGCAATTCAGCCTCTCGAGCCTGCCCCGCCATTCAATACGATCAGGGCTGATCTCATTTCGGCCTCAACTCCAATTTCCCGCCCTCTCCCCATAACCTTTCAACACATTAATAATTAAAAATCTGTCTATCTCCTCCTTAAATTTATACAGCGTCCCGGCATCCACTGCACTCTGAGCTAGTGAATTCCACAGATTCACAGCCCTTTGAGAAAAGTTAATCCTCCTTATCTCTGATTGAAATCGACCATCTCTTAGTCTAAAACTATGGCCTCTAGTTCTAGAATGCACCACAAGGGGAAACATCCACTCCACGTCTACTTTGTCTATCCCCTTTAGCATCTTATGTACCTCAATTGGATCTCCTCTCATCCTTTACTCTAGTGAGTATAGGCCTAAACTGCTCAATCTCTCCTCATAAGACAAGCCCTGTATCCCTGGAATCAATCTAGTGAACCTCCTCTGAACCACCTCCAGTGCAACCATATCCTTCCTCAAGTAAGGGGACCAAAACTATGCACAGTACTCCAGGTGCTGTCTCACCAATGCCTTGTACAGTTGCAACAACACTTCCATAGTTTTATATTCTATTCTTTTAGCAATAAATGCCAAAATTCCAGTTGCCTTCCTTTGTACCTGCATACTAGCTTTCAGCAATTCATGCACGAGGACACCCAGATCCCTCTGCACTGAAGCATTCTGAAGTTTCTCTCCATTTAAATAATAAGCCTTTTTATTCTTCCCACCAAAGTGGATAACCTCACACTTATCCACATTAAACTCCATCTGCCAAATTTTGGCCCATTCACCTAACCTCTCCGTATCCATTTGTAAATTTCTTATTTCTTCTTTGTAACTTACTTTCCTACTTATTTTGGTGTCATCTGCAAATTTAGCTATAGTACCTTCTATCCCTGAATTCAAGTCATTAATACAGATTGTAAATAGTTGGGGCCCAAGGACCAAATCCTGTGGCACCCCACTAGTTACAGCTTGCCATCCAGAAAAAGACCCATTTATCCTGACTCTCTGCTTTCTGTTGGTTAGCCAATCCTCCATCTAAGCTAATATATTACCCCTAACTCTGTGTGATCTTATCTTGTGTATTAATCTTTTGTGCGGCACCTTATCAAAGGCCTTCTGGGTTTCCAGATATACGACATCTACAGGATCCCCATTATCCACTTTGCTTGTCACATCTTCAAAGAACTCTAGCAAATTAGTCAAACATGATATACTCTTCATAAAACTGTGCTGACTCTGATGGATTGCATTTTGACTTTCCAAATGCCCCATTACTACTTCCTTAATAATGGATTCCAACAATTTCCCAACAACAGACATTAAACCAACTGGTCTATAGTTTCCTACTTTCTGCCTCCCCACCTTTTTGAATAAGGGCGTTATATTACCATTTTTCCAATCCACTGGAACCTTTCCAGGATCGAGGGAATTTTGGAATATTATAGCCAATGCATCCACTATCTCCGCTGCCATTTCCTTTAAAACCCTGGGATGTAGACCATCAGGTCCTGGGGACTTGTCACCCTTTAATCCCAATAGTTTGCTCAGTACTTTTTCTCTAGTGATGGTGATTTTTCTAAGTTCCTCCTTCTCTATACCCTCTGCACTACCTGTTACTATTGGGGTGGTACTAGTGTCCTCCACCCGTAAAAACTGAGGCAAAATATTGATTAAGCGTCTCTGCCATTTCTGCGTTCCCCACTATTAACTCCCCAGTCTCATCCTCCAAGAGACCAACATTCACTTTAGCTACTCTCTCTTTCCTTTTATATACTTGTAGAAGCTTTTGCTATCAGTTTTTACATTTTGTGCTAATTTTCTTTCATAATTTACTTTTGCTCTTTTTATTATATTTTTAATAACCCTTTGTTGATCTTTAAAAGTTCCCCAATCTTCCAGCCTGCCACTGACCTTTGCAATTTGGTATGACTTAGTTTTTGCCTTTATGTTATCTTTAACTTCCTTGCTTAGCCATGGATACTTTTTCCCCCTCTTACCATCTTTCTTCCTCTTTGGAATATATTTTACTTGGGAGGAATTGAATATCTGCCACTGTTCATCAACTATCCTACCTTGTAGTCTTCCTGCCAGTCCACTAGGGCCATATCTGCCCTCATGCCTATGTAGTTACCTTTGTTTAACTCCAGGACATTAGTGGTGGGACTCAAGTTTCTCGCTCTCAAACTGAACTTGAAATTATAGCATGCTTTGATCACTCTTCCCTAGACGATCCTTTACAATGAGATCATTAATTAATCCCATCTCATTACACAAAACCAAATCCAGAATAGCTTGCTCCCTGGTTGGTTCCACAACATATTGCTCCAAGGAACAGTCTTTAATACACTCTATGAACTCTCCCTCGAACTTACTCTTGCTAATTTGATTAGTCCAGTCTATATCATATTAAAATCACCCATGATTATTGCCAGGCCTTTCTTACATGCTCCCTGTATTTCCTGGTTTATACTGTGCCCTACTGCTAAACTACTGTTTGGGAACCTATAGATTACTCCCACCAGGGACTTCTTTCCCTTGCTATTTCTTATTTCTACCCAGACTGACTCTACATCTTGCTCTCCAGTGCCTATATCATTCCTCGCTATAGCACTGATTTCTTCCTTTACTAACAAAGCTACACCACCTCCTTTTCCTTCCTGCCTATCCTTCCGAAACACTGATTACCCTTGGATATTCAACTCCCAAACCTGTTCTCCCTGTAACCACATCTCAGTAATCACCACCAAACCATACCGATTTATCTATGTTTGCGTTGTTAACTCATTAGTTTTATTCCGAATGCAACGCACGTTCAGATACAAAGCCTTTAAGTTTGCCCTATTGTCAATTTTCCCTACTCTTATATATTCTTTGGTGCAATAAGGCGTTCACACACTCTGTCCCTTCCTTTCACTTTTTGGTAATGACCAGCCTCGTCAATAACCTGCACTCTTACCCTCTCCTTAAACTTTGATTTTTTAATATTTCCATGCAACTGAACCATCCCCCTAATATCTAGTTTAAAGCCCTATCCACAACCTTAGTTATGTGATTCACCAGGACACTGGTCCCAGCATGATTCAAGTGAAGCCCGTTCGAATGGAATAGCTCCCTCTTTCCCTGGTACTGGTGCCAATGTCTCATGAATTCGAACCCATTTCTCCCACACCAATCTTTGAGCCACACATTCACTTTAATCTTATTGACCCTGCGCCAATTAGCTCATGGCTCAGGGAGTAATCCGGAGATTATTACCTTTTTGGTTCTGCTTTTTAATTTAGCCCCTAGCTGCTCATATTCCCTCAGCAGAACCTCTTTCCTTGTTCTTATATCATTGGTACCTACGTGGACCACGACAACTGGATCTTTCCCCTCCCATTCCAAGTTCCTCTGCAGCCCAGATGAGATATCCTTAACCCTGGCACCAGGTAGGCAACACAGCCTTCAGGACTCTCAATCCTGGCTACAGAAAACAGTACTTATTCCCCTAATTATACTATCCCCGATTACAACTGCATTTCTCTTTTCTCCCCCCACTTGAATGGCTCCCTGTACCACGGTGCTATGGTCAGTTTGCTCGTCCTCCCGGCAGTCCCTGCTCTCATCCACACAAGGAGCAAGAATCTCAAATCTGTTGGATTAGGGCAAGGGCTGAGGCTCCTGCAGTGCTACTTCCTAGATCCCTCTACCTGCCTCACTCATAGTCACACTCTTCTGACCCTGACCACTGGCTGAATTTAAGGTAGCTAATCTAAGGGGTGTGACTGTCTCCTGAAACACAGCGTCCAGGTAACTCTCCCCCTCCCTGATGTGTCACAGTGTCCGAAACCCAGACTCCAGCTCATCAAGTCTGAGCCAGAGTTCCTTGAGCAACCAACATTTGCTACAGATGTGGTCGCTAGGAACCACAATGGGGTCACCAGCTCCCACATCATGCAGCTACAACACATCACCTGGCCCTGCATCTCTACTTTATTTAATTAGTTTTTAAATTTGTTTTTAAATTTCCTACTGGTCTTTAGTTTCTCAATCTGTAAAATATTTCTCCTATTTACCTTTATTTATCTTTAATCTGAAACATTTAACAGTGTAGCAGTCCCTCAGTACTGCACTGTTAGCCTCGATTTTTGTCCTGAAGAAGGGAGTGGGATTTAAACCACAAACTTCTGACTTAGGGGCGTGTTACCCATTGAACCATGGCTGACACCATGGGTTTCGGGTTGACTGCTGCCATTGTACTTGTATGAGGGATGCTTCTAACAGGTCATTCAATTCAAATACAAACATTCTGTGGGAATGTTTATAGAACATATTTGCTGTCAACTCTAGTATGGGAAAATGTGCACGTTGAATCCTGTAAAATTCATCTCCCCTGTCAAACCCTTTTAGAATCTTAAATGTTTCAATATAATAACCTTTCATTCTTGTAAACTCAAATGAGAATAGGCAGAACCTGCTCAACCTTTCCTCATAAGACAAGCCTGTCATCCCTGGAATCAATTTAGTGAACCTTCTCTTCTTAAGTAAGGAAACCAAAACTGTATGTAATAGTCCAGGTCCAATCTCATCAATGCCTATTGTAGTAAGATTTCCCTACTTTTATACTCCATCTACCAAATTCTGCCCACTCACTTAACCTATCTATATCCCCTTGCAGAGCCTTTGCGTTCTCACAACTTGCTTTCTTACCTATCTTCGTATCATCATTAAATTTAGCTACAATACACTTGATCCTATCATCTAAGTCATTGATATAGATTGTAAATAACTGAGGCCACAGCATTGATCCCTGTAGCACTCCACTTGTTACAGCTTGCCAATTTGAAAATGACCCATTTATTCCAATTCTCTTGTTTCCTGTTAGCTAACCCTATACCAATGCTAATACATCACCCCCAACACCATGAGCTCTTATCTTGTGTAGTAATCTTTTATGTGGCACGTTATCGAATGCCTTTTGGAAACCCAAATACATTAAATCCACTGGTTCCCCTTTATCCACCCTGCTTCTTACATCCTCAAAGAACTATAATAAATTTGTCAAACATGATTTCCCTTTCTTAAAACCATGTTGACTTTGCCTGATTGTATTATGATTTTCTGAATGTCCTGCTATATCACAATGGATTCTAGCATTTTCCCAATGACAGATGTTAGGCTAACTGGTCTGTAGTTTCCTGCTTTCTATCATCCTCCTTTCTTGAACAGAAGTGTTACAATTATGGTTTTCCAATCTGCTGGGATCTTTCCAGAACGTAGGAAGTTTTGGAAGATTAAATGCATCCATTATCTCTGCAGCCACTTCCTTTCAGACCCTAGGATGCAACCATCAGGTCCAGCAGTTTTGTCAGCCTTTAGTCCTGTTAGTTTCCCGAGGGCAGGATCTTCCCCCTGTTGGGGGGGGTTGTGTGGGAGCGGGTGCGAGTGGGCAAGTTCCCAATTGGCACCCCAAGTTGGGGGCACGCTGCCATTTTACATGGGTAGGCCTATTAAGGCTCGCCCAGCGTGACGTGCCAGGAAGTGCTATGCGCTCCCTGTGCAGGCGAGGCGGGAGGGGTGGAAATTCCCTGAGCCGGGAGTGTGCTCTTTTGCACATGTGTGTGAAAGAGCGCGCAGATCTTCCTGAGGCAAAGTGCTGCCTCAGGGAGATCGGCTCAGGTTTCAAACATTGAATAAAGATGAGAAAATAAATTATTGATGTCTCCTCATGTGACATTGTCACGTGAGCTGAGACATGTCCATTACTTTTATTTTAAAATTTCTGGAACATTTTAAATCCCCCATGAAACCTCATCCCGCCTGTGGATGAGGTTTCATGTTTTTTCTGAAATCCGCTTGGGCTCTTCGTCTGCCCGCCAACCTTAAGGTTGGATGGGCAGGTCCATTAAGTGTTTTAATTACTTTATTAATGGCCTTAAGTGGCCGTTGACAGGTCGGTAGGCACACAGCAACATCTAAATGACGTAGGGTGACGTTGGGACGCACGCCCAATGTCACCCCGCGTCATTTTATGCGTCAGCGAGAGGGCCCTGCCCCCGATTGCCAACCTAAAAATTCTCCCCCTAGTACTTTTTCTCTAGTGATAGTGATTGTTTAAGTCCCTCCCTTTTGCCCTTGATTTTCTCCTATTGTTATTGGGATGCTTTTGATGTCTTCTACTGAAGACAGATATGAAATACTTGATCAAAGCCTCTGCCATATCTTAATTTCCCATTATTAATTCCGCACTCTCATCCTCTAAGGGACCAATGTTTACTTTAGCTACTCCCTTCCTTTTTATATACTGGTAGAAGCTTTTACTATCTATTTTCATATTTGTTGCTAGTTTTCTTTCATACTCCAATTTCTCCATTTTGTTTTTTTAAGTCAACCTTTGCTGGTTTCTAAAATTTTCCCAATCTTCTGGTCTACTACTAATCTTCATGGTATTACATATTTTTTCTTTCTATGATACCATTCTTAACTTTCTTTGTTAGCCATGGATGGTGTACCCTTCTTGTAGAATTTTTCTTTCTCAATGCAACATATCTTTGTTGAGCGTTATGAAATTTCTCCTTAAATTTCTGCCAATCCTTCCCTCCCATCTTACCTTATAACCTATTTTCCCAGTCCACTTTAACCAACTCTATCTTCCTACTTTTGTAATTGCCTTGATTTATGTTTAAGACACTAATTTCAAACCCAGGTTTCTTACCATCAAACTGAATGTGAAATTCTATCATGTTATTACAATACTTGCATAGATGTGGTAATTCATCAATCCTATCTCATTACACGTTACCAAGTCTAAACTAGCCTATTTCCTGGTTGATTCCAGAATGCATTGTTCTAGGAAACTGTCCTAAACATAGTCTATTAACACACCTCCAGGCTACTTTCCCAATGTGATTTGTACAATCTATATGAAGATTAAAATCGCCCAGGATTTTTGCAGTACCTTTCTTACAAGCCCTTATTATTTTGTGATTTATACTCTGTCCAACAGTGTAGCTACTGCTAGGGGTCCTATAAACTACTCCAACCGTTGACTTCTTTCCTTTATTATTTCTTATTTCCACCCAAGCTGATTCCACACCTTGATCTTCCGAGCCAAGGACATTTTTCACTATTGTACTGATCTCAGCCTTTATTAACAGAACTACCTCTCCTCCTTTTCCTTTCCTCCTGTCATTGCAAAATGTAATATACCCTTGAATATTTAGGTCCCAGCCTTGGTCACCTTGCAACCCCGTCTCAGTACTGGCTATCATATCATATCCATTTATTGCAATTTGTGCTATCAATTCATCCATTTTGTTACAAATGCTGTGTACATTCAGATAAAGAGCCTTTAATTCTGGCTTTTTATCATTTTTCCCTATTGTGACCCTATTTGCTTGTGCACTCTTTTGTTTGTATCTCTGTCCCTTCCTGTCACATTCTGGTTACTCTGTTTCACTACCCTGCACTATTGCTTTGTCCTTTCTCATTAACTTTCTAAACCTCCCCTCATGTGAACCCTCCCTCTGACTACTTAGTTTAAGGCCCTCTCTACAGCACTATTTATACAGTTCACCAGGACACAGGTCTCTGTAGGGTTCAAGTGAAGTCCATTCCAATGGTATAGCTCCCTCTTCCCCCAGTATTGGTGCCAGTGCCTCATGACTTGAAACCCATTTCTCCACACAAGTCTTTGAGACATGCATTCAACTCTCTGATCTTATTTACCCTATGCCAATTTGCTTGTGGCTCAAATATAAATCCAGAACATTTGTGGTTCTGTTTTTTTAATTTAGTCCCTAGCTACTCATACTCCCTTAGCAGAACCATTTTTGTTGTTCTTTCTAGGTTGTTGGTAACCCCCCATGGACCACGACAACTGGATCCTTTCCCTCCCACTTTGTGTTCCTCTCCTGCACCAAGGAGATTTCTTTAGCTCTGTCATGGGGCAGGCAATGCAGCCTTTGGGGCTCATGCTCTTGTTTGCATTAAAAAAGTGTCTATTCCCCTAACTATACTGTCTCTTATTACTATTGCATACCAGGAATGGGCAGGTTGTCACTTAATGAAAGATTGGACAGGTTAGGCTTGTATCCACTGGAATTTAGAAGAGTAAGAGGTGACTTAATTGAAACCTTTAATTGAAACCTGAGGGGTCTTTACAGGGCGGATGTGGAGAGGATGTTCCCACTTGTTGGAGAATATAGAACCGGGGTCACTGTTTAAAAATAAGTTATCCCTTAATTATGACAGAGATGAGGAGAATTTGTCTTTCTGAGGTTTGAGAGTCTTTGGAACTCTCTTCCTCAAAAGGCGGTGGAAGCAGAGTCTTGAATATTTTTAAGGCAGAGCCAGATAGATTCTTGATTAACAAGGGGGTGAAAGGTTATTGGGGGTAGGCAGGAGTGTGAGGTTCAGGTTACATTCGGATCAGCCACGATATTATTGAATGGTGGAGCAGGATTGAGGGGCTGAGTGGCCTACTCCTGCTCCTAGTTTGTATGTATGTTCATTTGTACTCCCCCCATTTGAATGCCCTCCCCCCACCACAGTGTATTGGTCAGTTTGCTCATTCTCCCTGCAATCCCTGCTCTTATCCACACAAACTGCAAACCATCAAACCTGTTAGACAATTGTAATGGCTGAGGCTCCTCCATTGCTACCTTTTGAATCCCCATACCTGCCTCACTCGTAGTCACATATTCGCGTCCCTGACCATGGTCCGAATCTGAAGTACCTCGCCTAAGGGGTGTGACTGCCTCCTGGAACAGTGTCCAGGTAATGTTTCTCCTCCCTCATGCATCGCAGTGTCTAGACTCTAGGTCATCAATTTCCGAGCCAAAGTTCCTCAAGCTGTAAGTGCTTACTGCAGACATGGTTACTGTGGATTACATTGGTGTCCACCACCTCGCACACGCTACAGCTGCAACACATCACTTGCCCTGCCAACTCTACTGTAATTTATTTATTAATTAGCATTTCAAGTTTAAAAATATCACTAAACAATTATTTGTAGTTACATCAAGTAGTTTAACTAGCTGAGCTATAAATTTAAGGAGTATTTATGCTCCCCAGTACTTGTTTAAATTGCACTCCCCAAAAAAGCTTTAAAACTCACCAGCCATTCATCTACCCTACTTACCTATTTTAGGATATGGCAGGTGGTTTTTGCTGGGCTGACAAAATCCCAAAGGGAAACTTGGTCAGGCTACTACAATGATTTTTCCAATTTGTATTTATTACGAGAAGGTATGTGTACTGAAGTCAGAAGTAAAGAATGTACTACCACTTTTGGAGATTTTAAATATTAAATTAAAACATTAACAAAAGAAAACTTAAACACACAAGATTACAGTTACACAGTTAAATTTAGTCTTATAACATTTCCCAAACAATTTCTATTTAGCTAGACTCACAAATAAACACCCCTTTCCAGGCAACAGTCCCTATAGATTCTTAATCTATAAAACATCCAATAATATTACCACAAGGCACCCACTGTTGCTATAAGGGAAGTATTTCACAAGCTTCTCTCTCCCTCTCACTTGACAATGGAAATCCAAGGCTTGGAACAAAACCTTGCTTTCTGGAACAACCAGTCACTTCTCTGGGGTGGCTAAAGCTGCTTTCTTCATAGAACTATCTCACACAGCACCCTCTTCAAGATCACATGGCCACACACACCTCATACAGCTTTCAATCTTTCCTGAAATACATTTCTTCCTCTTTCATCTTTAAACCAATTGTTTTTAACTTTCTTATGAAAGTTACCGTTCCCAGAATGTAAAATCTTTCATGCTGTCATTATGGCCACCACTTTCAGGAAAAATAAACTTAATAACTTTGCTTTATTCCTATATGATCTTTGCAAGTTGTAAAACTTCTTTTTCTCTCTTTGAAATTCAACAGCTAAAAATTCAACTATTCATTTATCTCCTAATGCAAATTCCTATTCATGTTGTATTCACTGGTATCCCATCTTAGCTCACCCATTTCTACTTCAAAATGCCTGCTTTACACCTAACTCTGATGATTTAAACCTTGCAGTCTGACTGCCTTCAGTCTAATTAAACTAGTCACACATGGCAGGTGGTATACCTGCGTATAGTCACGAGGACTAGGAGGTGCTTCTGGGTGAGTGAGGAGGTGTGCAGCATTGAGCATACACACAGCCCCCATAAACCTGCTTCACAGTATCCCACAGTAATATTGGAAACATGATATTTTCTTTACGCCTAGTTAATATGTCTGGGCCTCAGCTCTCTGAGGTCAGGTCTCACTGTCTCTCATTCCCTCACTTGGACCACTCTTTGCTCTTCCCAAACTGTGCCAGATTCTCTCACTCACCTATTTCCCTGAGTTAAGTAAGTACTCTGTCTAGCAGTACTCCATCAACCTGCTTACACGAGCAGATCTCAGTTCTATACTGGCCTCCAAGGTACATACAGTGTCAGTATCTGAGCTTGGGGCTGCAAATAATGGGGTCTCTTCATCAGTGGTGTGGTGCCTTGGGGATGCTGTGGCTGGGCAGGTGCATGGTTGTCTGAAAGCATAAAATGTGAAGAGGAAGGTTGAGTATGGAAAACCAGATGTCCAAGGTCACATCATGCTAGATAGCTGGATGAGCGTGAGCTGGGAGTTGAAAAGGGACATAAAGCAGGGACTTGTCCTCAATGTTCTCAGTGATACTAGATTCTGCATGCTCAGTTGCAGTCGGCACCATGTTGCAGTGTGCCATCTCTCCCATCAGGCTATGGGGATGGAGCTTGCCCTCTGCTGACCCTTTGCACCTCCCTGCGGTTATGTGTCATCTTATCCAGTAAGAGAGCAGGACAAAATCAGTGATTGTGTCTGGGTAATGTGTCTGCTATTGCTGAATTAGTAGACGTATGAGGGTAAAGTGGAGTATCTGGATGTTAGGCGTGAGTCACGAGGACTAGGAGGTGCTTCTGGGTGAGTGAGGAGGTGTGCAGCATTGAGCAGAGATGTTGGTGGTGTCGTGAGTAGGAGCTATCAAAGGAAAATGTATTCACTGACCTTTACCACCCAAGTGGTCCTTGCCTCCAGATTTCTTGCATTGACTCCCTTCAGAAGCATTACCTTATGGCCTTCTGGCCTCACGCAGAAACATGATTTCCTGATATGGAGGCAAGGCCAGGAGCCTGGCAACACATCAGAGATGGCTTCTTGGCAGGAGGTTGGAACAGCCATCATATAATTTTGCAGATTCATGTATCATGAAGCAGAAAGGTTGTTTTCAGCACATCTGGTGCCGTTTGGAACTGTTTCCCCTGCACACTGATCTCCAAGATGGTTCTGACTGCTACTTATGGGATTGTATTTGGATTGTTAAGTAAGTGCCTCCATCTTGTGGTGTCCTCTTGCTCTCCATCTGCCTCAGCAGCCCTCACTTTTCTCAGTGGGACTGGTGCCCAACCCTCCCTTTGGCCCCTCCAATTGGCTCACCCGTGCCTGTGTGCCGCCCGCTGTCCCTAATTGGATGGTGAATGCAGAGGTGGTCTACTAACTGTCTTCCTCCTTAAAATTAGGCTGGCAGATGGGCTATCGAAACACACGGACTCGGGACCCAGAAATGGCCCCAACGTTGGCTTCCCTGTGTCCATGGGAAAATTCAGCCCATCCTGTCTCTCTTCCGGAGCCATCTCTCTGCCCTGGTATTCCATTTCCCTTCCCTCCTATTTTAGCATGAACAGTCAGGAGCAACCCCCTTCGATTCATCGCAGCTTCTCTTGAAAGGGGCAGACTGCCTTTATGAGCTGGAACATGTGCTAGCCTCTCACATTGTTAGATCACCGTTGAACCTGTAGTCAGCCGACAGGGTGGGTCATGCTGGGTGGCATACTGATATCAAGCAATGGAGGAAACAGCATGAAGTTTACCTGCTGTCTATCTCAATGGGAACAGGCATGGGCAGATTGCAAATCGTTTTCCCTGTGACCAAAAACAGGTGGAAACCAATTTTTAACCTTTTGCCTTTTTAAAATTTCAACACTGAAAGTAACAAAGTGAGAAATTGCCTTGAATATGGTTTGTGTGAGCATTGTTAACTTATCTGATAAATCTGTTTATAGCCTGAGCCACAGGCTAACACAATTCGGCCATGTCTTACATATTGTAGGTGGAAAATCAGTACAAGAGCACTTTGTTCAGCCCCCAGCTGGTAAAGGTACAGTCTGGTTCATAGCTCACCTGGGGTCTGATCCATGGGAGGCCCAGGGAGAATACCTGGCTAATAATAAAAAGCCGTGTGCAACATTGACCACTAGAGCAATCAAGGCAAGGAAACATCTGAATAAAAGGCGCCTTCATTTCAGACTCCAACACAAGTTGGACATTGCCATTTTAAGAAAACAAACTGGGTTGGTGGGTGCAGCAAAGTACAGGATCTAATACAGGCACAGTAAGGATCAGCATCCTCACACGAGTAAAGAAAAATTGTACTAAACAATCAAATGTTTTGTTGAACTAGCTTTTTTAAACAAGGGCGCTTTGCAATTCTGAGATTAATGTTACTTTATTCTCCAGAATGAGTGCAACAGTGAACTTATTCACCCGATCAGACAGTTCTCAATCAACCCACGCACTCCAGCTTTATTTCAAATGATAGTGAGGCGTTACTTGCTGGGACAGAAAGTTTGACTATGTTTTTCATTCACACAAACAGCCTCACTTTTTCCTTGATTGTAAAATAATAAAGAAACTTTAAATTTATTCTTTCATGTGACGTGGGCATCGCTGGCAAGGTTAGCATTTATTGCCCATCATTAATTGCCCTTGAGAAGGTGATGGTGAGCTGCCTCCTTGAACCACTGCAGTCCCTGTGTTGTAGGTACACCCACAGTGCTGTCAGGGAGGGAGTTCCAGGATTTTGACCGAGCGACAGTGAAAGGAACGGCGATATATTTCCAAGTCAGGATGGTGAGTGACTTGGAGGGCAACTTCCAGATGTGGTGTTCCCATACACCTGCTGCCCTTGTCCTGCTAAGTGGTAGAGGTTGTGGGTTTGGAAGATGAATAACTTGCATTTATATAGCACCCTTCAAAAGCTCAAGCCATCTCAAATACTTTACAGCCAATGAAGTAATTCTTGAAGTGTCATCTCTGTTGTAACATAGGAAACACAAGAGCCAATTTGTGTACAGCAAGCTCCGACAAACAACAATGTGATAACGACCAGATGTTGTAATCTGTTTTATTGACATTGGTTCATGGATAAATCCTTGCCAGGAGATCAGAGAAATCTCAAAAGAAATGAAAAGTCACAGATCTAAAACTTTAACTCTGTTTCCCTCTCCACAGATGTCAGACCTGCTGAGTATTACCAGAAATTCCTGTCTTTATACCAGGGAAATCTCCACTGGTCTTCCTCAAATAGTTCGAATGGATATATTCTGTATAACTAAGAGGTCAGACAGGGCCTCAGTTTAAATTTCACCTAGAAGATGGTTTATATGGAGATGCACAAGTTAAATAAATGACTGACATTTGAGGGCTAATTTTAACCTAATCTGTGTTGCTGCATTTGGTTCCAACATTTGTTTAACAACAGCCCAATTGTTACTTTCTGCTCAATGGAGGGTTTGATGGGGCAGTGGAAAATATGGAGAAGTAGGATAGTGGGGTAAGATAGGACAGCTGGGTATGAGAATGGGCAGGCGAGAGGGGGCGGTTATGAGAGGGGACGGGGGCAGAAGTGAATGTAAGACAGGGGTGGGTGTGTGGAGTGGTGGGTGTGAGAGGGGCTGGGTGTGAGACAGGGTGAGTGTGAGACAGGTTGTGAGGGATTGGATGTGAGATGGGGTGAGTGCGAAAGAGGGGGGGTGAGAGACTGTGGGGGGGGTGGGTGATGAGACCGGGGGGGGGGGGGGGGGGGGGGGGGGGGGGGGTGTTGATGAGACTGGGGGGGGTGCGGTGAGACAGGCTGAGTGTGAGACGGAGTGGGTGTGAGACGGAGTGGGTGTGAAGCAGGCAGCTAGGCTGATCCTGTAGGTCCATTCTGCTGTGGGGTTTGGTTAAAATTATCCCCTGATTTTAGTTTTGAATGTATGATCTTTGCTCTAGACAGTCTGAGATTTGTTAATTTGTCACCTTTTATACGCAAACAAAAAATAGATTTCAATTCTTATGGTGCAGTTTAGTAACATTTTGCATTTCACAGTACTAGAGTTTTTCATTGTTTTCAGACACAAACATAATTTTTATTTGGAAGTTAAAAATAGGGGGATAAAGCAGATGAATGTGTGGCTGGAAAGATGGTGCAGTAGGGAGGGCTCTGGATTCTTGGGATATTGGGACCGGCTTTGTGGGAGATGGGACCTGGACAGGCCAGATGGGTTCAACCTAAATAGAGCTGGTTCCTTGTGGGCAATTTGCTAGTGCTATTGGGAAGGGTTTAAGCTAACTTGGCAGGGTGTGAGAACCAGAATGCAATATCAGAGAGGAATACCAAGGTGCACAGAATACAGGGAGGGACAGATAGCACTAGAGTAGGAAATAGTAAAGTATTAGGTGGGGTCAGAGTAAGGGAGAAAGTAATAAAGTCTGAATCAGGGTTAATACCCATGTATGTGAATGCACGGAATACGGTTAATAAGATTGGTGGGTTACAAGCACAGATTGACATGTAGAAATATGTCAATGGTAGAAAACTAGTGAGGGATGCAGACAAGTGCTTCTGCGGCTGTAGATGTGACTCCAGGATGGTATGATGCCTCTTGGGTGCCAGGGTCAAGGACATTATGGAACGGCTGAGGACATTCTGAAGGGGGAGAGTGAACAGTCAGAGGTCGTGGTCCACATAGGAAGAAAGAGAAATGAGGTCCTGCAAGCAGGTTTTAGAGAATTAGGTAGGAAATTGAAAAGCAGGACTTCAAAGGTAGTAATCTTTGGATTACTCCTGGGGCCACGCAGTAGTGAGTATAGGAACAGAAAGATAGAGCAGATGAATGCGTGGCTGGAGAGATGGTGCAGGAGGGAGGGCTTTAGATTCTTGGGATATTGGGACCGTTTCTGGGGGAGGTGGGACCTGTACAAGTTGGACGGGTTACATCCGAACAGGAACGTGACCAACATCCTCACGGGAAGGTTTGTTAGTACTATTGGGGTGGATTTAAACTAAATTGGCAGGGACATGGTATCCTGAAAAGTGGTTCAGAGGAGAAAGAAGCTGAAATGGAATTAGAAGTTAAAACACTAGTAAGTGCATCTGGAAGGCAGAGGAAACAGGCTAGATAAGAAAGAAGTGAGTTTAGTAAGGCTAAATGGAATATATTTTAATGCAAGGAGCCTGAGGAATAAGATAGATAGATGAGCTGAGGGCACTGATAGGCACGTGGGAGTATGATACCATAACTGTGACCGAGACTTGGCTAAAAGGGCAAGATTGGCAGCTCAACATTCCTGGTTATAGGGTATTCAGACGAGATAGAGAGGGGGATAGAAGAGGAGGGGGTGTGGCAATATTGATCAAGGAATCAATTATATCAGTGAGGAGGGATGATATCTTGGAAGGATTATCAAATGAGGCCATATGGATAGAAGTAAAAAACACAAAAGGGGTAAACACGCTGTTGGGTGTGTACTCTAGGCCCTTAAACAGTCAGGGAGAGATAGAGGATTAAATATGTAATCACATTTCAGAGAAGTTTAAGAATGATAGGGCAGTAATAGTAGGGGATTTTAACTACCCAAATATTAACTGGGATAGTTTTAGTGTTCAAGATAGGGAGGGAACAAAATTCTTAAGTTACATCCAGGAGAACATTTTTAGCCAGTACGTAGAAAGCCCAACAAGGGAAGGGGCAGTTCTGGACCTAATATTTGGAAATGAGCCTGGGCAGGTGGAAGGTGTTTCAGTAGGGGAGCATTTCGACCAAATCTCAGCTAGGTTTAGGATAGTTATGGAAAAGGATAAGGTTGGGCTAGGAATAAAAGTTCTAAACTAGGGAAAGGCTAATTTTACTAAGATCAGAAGCGATTTGGCACAAGTGGACTGGGAGCAGCTACTTGCAGATAAAACCTTGAGGTACTCGTACCTTGAGGAGGTACTAGTGGGTTTACTGGCCTTAAAAGTGAATAAATCCACAGGCCCGGATGTGATGTATCCCAGGCTGTTAAGGAAGACAAGGGAAGAGATATCATGGGCCTTGGCAGTAATTTTCAAATCCTCTCTGGCCACAGATGAGGTGCCAGAGGATTGGAGGACTGCTAACATTGCCCCATTGTTAAAAAAGGGAGGAAGGAATAGACCAGGAAATTACAGGCCAGAGACTAACCTCGGTGGTGGGGAAGTTACTGGAAAGAATTCTGAGGGGCAGGATATAGCTGCACTTGGAGAGGCATGGATTTTTTAAAGGTAAAATCATGTTTGACAAATTTGATTGAATTTATTGAGGAGCTACCCAGGAATGTTGATGACGTTAATGTATTTTACGTGGTCCACATGCACTTTAGCAAGGCTTTTGATAAGGTCCCTCATGGCAGACTGGTCAAGAAAGTAAGAGGCCATGGGATTCAAAGCAAAGTGGCACGTTGGATCCAAAATTGGCTGAGAGGCAGGAAGCAGAGGGTGATGGTAGAGGGATGTTTCTGCGACTGGAAGTCTGCTTCCAGTGGGGTTCCGCAAGGCTCAGTGCTGGGGCCCTTGCTGTTTGTGGTGTACATAAATGATTTGGACTCAAATATAGGGGGTATGAGCAAGAAGTTAGTGGATGACACAAATTGGTTGGGTGGTAAATAGTGAGGAGGATAGCTGTAAACTGCAGGAGGATATCAATGGACTGGTCAGGTGGACAGAGCAGTGGAAACTGGAATTCAACCTAGAAAAGTGGGAGGTAATGCTCTTGGGGAGGGCTAACAAGGTAAGGGATTATGCTATGAATGGTAGGACCCTGGAATGTACTGAAGATCAGGGGGACCTTGGTGTGCATATCCATAGATCACTGAAGGTAGCAGGGCAGGTAGATAAGGTGGTTAAGAAGGCATATGGGATACTTGCTTTTATTAGCTGAGGCATAGAATACAAGAGCAGGGAGGTTATACTGGAACTGTATAAAACACTGGTTAGGCCACAACTGGAGTTGTGCAGTTCTGGTCACCACATTATAGGAAGGATGTGTTTGCACTGGAGAGGGTGCAGAGGAGATTTACCAGGGTGCAGCCTGGGCTGGAAGGTCTGAGCTATGAGGAAAGATTAGATAGGCTGGGGTTGTTTTCCTTGGAGCAGCTAAGGTTGAGATGGGACTTGATAGAGGTGTATAAGATTATGAGGGTCATAGATAGGGTGGATAGGAAGGCACTTTTTCCATTAATAGAGGGGTCAATAACCCAGGGGCATGGATTTAAGGTAAGGGGTAGAAGGCTAAGGGGGGTGTTGAGGTGAATTTTTTTACCCAGAGGCCAGTGGGTGTCTGGATCTCACTGCCTGAAAGGGTGGTTGAGTCAGAAACTCTCAGATCATTTAAGAAGTATTTAGATGTTCTCTTGCATTGCCATAGCCTCCAGGGCTATGGGCCAAGCGCTGGAAAATGGAATTATTGTAGTCAGATCTTTGTTGACCAGCAAAGACATGATGGGCTGAATGACCTCCTTCTGTGCTGTAAACATCTATGAATCTAAATATGATATTGTGGCTATAACAGAGACCTGGTTCAAAGAAAGGCAGGACTGGGTGTTAAATATTCCTGGATACATGGTGTTCAGGAAAGAAAGAAAAAGGGGAGGAGTGCCAGTATTGATTAAGGGCAGCATTGCAGTGGTGGAGAGAGAGAGAGGATGTCCCAGAATGGTTGAAGACAGAATCAATTTGACTAAAGTGAAGGAACAAAAAAGGTACAATTACATTGCTCGGTGTAGTCTATCGACCGCCAATTAGTGTGAAGGATGTAGAGGAACAAATTTGCCCGAAAGTTACAAGAGGTACAAAAATTATATTGTAGTTATAATGGTGGCTTTAATTACCCAAACATACACTTGGACAGTAGTAGTGTGAAGGGCAGAGAGGGACAAGAATTCTTAGATGCGTTCAGGAAAGTTTTCCAAAGCAGTATGTTTCCAGTCCAATGAGAAAGGAGGCACTGCTAGACCTTGTTCTTAGGAATGAGGTGGGCCAAGTGGATCAAGTGTCAGCAGGAGAACATTTAGGGGACAGTGATCACTGTACCATAAGGTTTAGGTTGACTATGGAGAAGGACAAAGAACAAACCAGAGTAATTGCTGAAAAAAAGAGATATGCTGTTGGAGCTTTTTATCTTGCACTCATCAGGACAGACATAAGAATACCAAATCTCAAAGGGATTAACAATTAGAAGTGCATGAGAAGAGGGTGCCGATTGGTTGGCAAGTAGACGCTGATTGGCAAAGGCATTGCCTTGGAGAATGCACCAGGGAACAGTTAACTGCCAAGCCTTAGATTAAAATCAAACCCTGTGAACTCTGACTGGTCAAGGCATTGCCATGGGGAATGAACCAGGGAATGGTTGTGCCCAAGCTTTTATTCAGTTGAAAGAGGCACAATGCATGGACACGCTCTTTTTACTGGTAAAGGACAAGGCCCTGTGTGTGAATATATCTAGCTTCTAGCACATGCAAGTGAGTCACACTGCGAGCCCTAATGATAATCTTAAATTGGTTGTCAGTGTAATTCTTAGGACAATCAGGATTGTTTAGTGTTGTCCAATTGCAGAGTCACATCTAATGTTGGACACTATATTTTGAGTTTTGCAAGCATGGGCTGGTTGATTACGGTCAGTACTTTGTCTGTTGTGAACAGCCAAAGGGACGTGCTGTCTGAAACAATCCACCAGTTTGGGCATGAGGCCTACATACCGGCATCACACCAGCACTGAAATTCAGATACCTTATTTGGGTGGTAGGTAGAATGTCTTTTTGTCTTGACAGCAGCATCCTGCTCGAGTCCAGAGTAAGAATAATTAACTGGGGGAAAGCCAACTACAATGGAGTAAGAATGGATCTGGGCCAAATAAATTGGAGTCAAAGGTCAGCGAGTAAAATGGTAGCTGAACAATGGGCTACCTTCAAAGAAGAAATAGTTCAGACACAGTCAAGGTATATTCCCTCAAATGGGAAAGGTAGGGCCAACAAATCCAGAGCTCCTTGGATGACAAAAGAGATAGAGATTGGGATAAATAAGAAAAGTGTGCTGATGACAGGCGTCAGGTAAGAAATACAACTGAGAACCAGAAGGTTCAGAGGGGAGGTGAAAAAGCAAATAAGAGAAGAGGGAGTATGAAAAGAAACTGGCAGCCAACATAAAGGGAATCCCAAAGTCTTCTAATGGCAAATAAATAATAAAAGGGTGGTAAAAGGAGTAGGGTTGATTAGGGACCAAAAAGGAGATTGGGGGGAGGCGGTGGCATAGTGGTATTGCCAAAGACCCAGGGTCTCTGGGGGCCTGGGTTTGAATCCCACTACAGCAGATGGTGAAATTTGAATGCAATAAAAATCTGGAATTAAAAGTCTATTGATAACCATGAAACCATTGCTGATCGTCGTAAAAACCCATCTGGTTCACTAATGCCCTTTAGGAAAGGAAATCTGCCATCCTCACATAGTTTGGCTTACACGTGACTCCAGACCCACAGCAATGTGGTTGACTCTTAAATGCCTTCTGAACAAGGGCAATTAGGGATGGGCAATAAATGCTGGCCTAGCCAGTGACACCCACATCTCAATGAATAAAAAAAAATTACACATGGAGGCAGGCTGAGATATTTAATGAATACTTTGCACCTATCTTTACCACGGAAGAAGATGCTGTGCAGGCCATGGTAAAAGGGAAGGTAATTGAGACACTAGAAGGATTTAAAATTGATAGATATTAGATAGGCTGTTTGTCCTTAAAGACGATAAGGCACAAGGACTGGATGAGATGTATCCAAAGGTACTGAGGGAAGTGAGAGTGGAAATTGCAGATGCACTGGCCTAATTTTTCTGTCCTCCTTAGACTTGAGTGGTGCCAGAGGATTGGGGAATTGCAAACATTACACCATTGATAATTTGGGACAAAATTAATAGTGATATGGACAAATGTAGGTTAATTAAGGAAAGCCAGAATGGATTTCTTTTGGGAAAATTGTCTTTCATGAGGGCAATGCTGTAGGTGAGGTGTACGTGGACTCCCAGAAGGCATTTGATACAGTGCTGCCAACAAACTTGTGAGCAAAGTTAGAGCTCATGGAATAAAAGGGTGAGTAGCAACATGTATAGGAAACTGGCTGAGTGACAGGAAACAGGCTAGTGGTAAATGGATGTTTTTCAGACTGTAGGAAGGTTTGCGTGGAGTTCCCCAGGGGGTCAGTGTTGGGACCCTTGCTTTTCCTGATATATATTAACCATCTAGACTTTGGTGTACAGGGCACTATTTCAAGATTTGTGGATGGTATGAAAATTGGAAGCATTGTGAACTGTGAAGAGGATAGTGCAGAACTTCAAAAAGGACATGGAGAGGTTGGTGGAATGGGTGGGCAAGTGGCAGATGAAATTCAATGCAGAGAAATGTGAAATGATTCATTTTGGTAGAAAGAATATGGAGAGATAATATAAAATAAAGGGTACAATTATAAAAGGGGTGCAGGAGCAGAGGGACCTGGATGTATATGTGCATGTATCATTGAAGATGGCAGGACAGGTTGAGAGTGCGATTAATAAAGCCCAGTGTCCTGAATACAAGAGGAAGGAAAAATAAAAACAGAAAATTATGGCAAAGTTCAGTAGGTCTGGCAGCATCTGTGGAGAGAGGAACACAGTTAATGTTTTGAGTCCATGTGACTCTTCTTCAGAGCTAAAGAGAAGTAGAAATGGGATGGATTTTATACAGTTTAAGAGGGGGTGGAGCAGGTGGAGCAAGATAGAAGTTCAGGGACAGATGGGTGCTAAGGAGAGATTAACAAAGGCGTCATGGACACAGGACATAGGGAGCGTTAATGGTAGTGTTCAAGACTAAAGAAGGTGCTGATAGTGGCATAAAGGTAAGATAGCAGTTTGTGTTAATAGCAGAACAAGGGTCAGCACTCTGTGAAAGCACAACATAGAAATAAGTGACAGATGGCCCTGTGGGGCAGGGTGGGGAAAATGGATAAAAAATGAATAAATAAATATATTTTTAAATGAATTAAAAAAAGAGGTAAAGATGGAGGAGAGAGTTCATGATCTGAAGTTGTTGAACTCAATGTTAATTCCAGAAGGCTGTAAAATGCCTAATCTTACCTTTACATCACTATCAGCAACTTCTTTAGTCTTAACACCACTACAATTAATACTCCCATTGTCTTGTGTCCATGACATCTTTGGCAATCTCTCCTTAGCTCCCACCTGTCCCTGATCTTCTATCTTGCTTCACCTGCTCCACCCCCTCTTAAACTGTATAAAATCCATCCCATTTCTATTTCTCTTTAGCTCTGAAAAAGAGTCATTTGGCCTCGAAATGTTAACTCTGTTTTTCTCTCCACAGATGCTGCTAGACCTGCTGAGTTTTTCCAGCATTTTTTGTTCTTATTTCAGATTTCCAGCATCTGTAGTATTTTGTTTTCAAAAGTGGTAGGAGGTTATGTTGAACTTGTATAAAACACTGGTTAGGCCTGAGCTGGAGTATTGTGTACAGTTCTGGGCACCACACTTTAGGAATGATGTGAAGGCATCGGAGAGAGTCCGGGAAAAAATCATGAGAATGGTTCCAGGGATGAGGAACTTCATTTATGAAGATAAATTGGAGAAAAGAAGGCTGAGAGGACATTTGATAGAGGAATTCAAAATCATGAGATGTCTGGACAGAGTTGTAAGGTACAATTCTAAAGGAGGTGCAGGAGCAGAGGGACCTGAGTGTATATGTACATGTACCTACTCATGAAAGGATTGAGAATTAGAAGGCACAGATTTAAAGTAATTTGTTTTGTCAATATGAAATGAAAGAAATCCAAACTATATGTATCAAAACTTTATTCTTTTTGCCATTTTTAAAATGGACTTTCTGCTGAACCAAAAAAGATGGCTGCTACAAGTCACATGACTACAGGATTAGCCCTTCATTCTGGAAGTGAGGGGATGCAGTGGTGTAGTGGCATTGTCACTGGACTAGTAATCCAGAGACCCATGGTAATGTGACCCAAGTTCGAATCCCACCATGGCAGATGGTGGAATTTGAATTCAATAAGTGTCTGGAATTACAAGTCTAATGATAACAATAAAACCATTGTCGATTGTCGTAAAAGCCCATCTGATTTGCTAATGTCCTTTAGGGAAGGAAATCTGCAGTCCTTACCTAGTTTGACCTACATGTGACTCCAGACTCCCAAAAACGTGGTTGACTCTTAAATGCCCTCTGAAATGACCGAACAGGCTAAAAATAATTCAATAAGGAATGAAACTGGACAGACCACCCAGCATTGACCTAGGCACCAGAAACAACAACAGCAAATTCAGCCTTGTCGAACCTGCAAAGTCCGCCTTACGAACAGCTAGGGGCTTGTGCTGAAATTGGCAGAGCTGTCTCACAGACTAGTCAAGCAATAGCTTGACATAGTCATGCTCACAGAATCATACCTTACAGATAATGTCCCAGACACAACCATCACCATCTCTGTGTATGTCCTGTCCCTTCGTCACAGTGGTATGCAGTCAGGAGGGAGTTGCCCTGGGAGTCCTCAATATCGACTCTGGACTCCACGAAGTCTCATGGCATCAGGTCAAACATCTGCTGAATACCATGTGTTGGCCACACCCACCCCACCCCCCCACCCCCCATTGCCCTCAGTTGATGAATCAGTGCTCCTCCATGTTGAACACCACTTGGAGGAAGCACTGAGAGTGGCAAGAGTGCAGAATGTACACTGGATGGGGGACTTCAACGTCGATCACCAAGAGTGGCTCGGTGGCACCACCACAGGCCAAGCTGACTGAGCCCTAAAGGACATAGCTGCTGGACTAAATCTGCGGTAGGTGGTGAGGGAACCAACAAGAGGGAAAAACATACTTGACCTTATCCTCACCAAGCTGCCTGCCGCAGATACATCTGTCCATAACAGTAGCGGTAGGAGTGACCACTGCATAGTACTTGTGGAGACAAATTCTCGCCTTCGCATTGAGGATATTCTCCATCGTGTTGTTTGGCATGACCACCTTGCTAAATGGGATAGATTTCGAACAGATCTAGTAACTCAAGACTAGACAACCATGAGGGGCCTGTGGATCATCAGCAGCAGCAGAATTGTACTCAAACACAATCTGTAACCTCATGGCCCGGCATATCCCTCACTATACCATTGCCATCAAGCCAGGGGATGCAGGAGGGCATGCCAGGAGCAGGACCAGGCATAACTAAAAATGAGGCGTCAACCTGGTGAAGCTACAACACAGGACTACTTACATGCCAAACAGCATAAGCAGCATGCAATAGACAGAGCTAAGCAACCCCACAACCTACAGATCAGATCTAAGTTCTGCAGTCTTGCCACATCCATCGTGAATGGTGTTGGACAATTAAACAACTCACTGGACAAAGAGGTTCCACAAATATCCCATCCTCATTGATGGGGGAGCCCAGCACATCAGTCAAAAGATAAGGCTGAAGCATTTGCAAGCATCTTCAGCTATAAGTGCCGTGTGGATGATCCATATTGGCCTCCTCTGGAGGTGCCCAGCAACACAGGCACCAGTCTTCAGCCAATTCGATTCGCTCCACGTGATATCAAGAAATGGCTGAAGGCACTAGATAATGCAAAGGCTATGGGCCCTGACAATATTCCAGTAATAGCATGGAAGATTTGTGCTCCAGAACTTGCCGTGCCCATAGCCAAGCTGTTCCAGTACAGCTACAACACTGGCATCTACCCGGCTATGTGGAAAATTGCCCAGGTATGTCCTATACACAAAAAGCAGGATAAATCCAACTCAGTAACTACAGCCCCATCAGGCTACTCTCAATCATCAGTAAAGTGATGGAAGGGGACATCAACAGTGCTATCAAGTGGCACTTGCTTAGAAATAACCTGCTCATTGACACACAGTTTGGGTTCTGCCAGGGCCACTCAGCTCCTGACCTCATGACAGCCTTGGCCCAAACATGGACAAAAGAAATGAACTCCAGAGATGAGAATGACATCAAGGCTGCATTTGACTGAGTGTGGCACCAAGGAGCCCTAGCAAAACTGGAGTCATTGGAAATCAGGGGAAAACTCTCCACTGGTTGGAGTCATACCTAGCACAAAGGAAGATGGTTGTCAATCCCAGGACATCATTGCAGAAGTTCCTCAGGGTAGGCCCAACCATCTTCTGCTTCTCTATCAATGACCTTCCCTCCATCATAAGGTCAGAAGTGGGGATGTTCACTGATGATTGCACAATGTTCAGCACCATTCGCAACTCCTCAGATACTGAAGTAATCCATATCCAAATGCAGCAAAACCTGGACAATGTCCAGGCTTGGGCTGACAAGTGGCAAGTAACATTCGCACCACACAAGTGCCAGGCAATGACCATCTCCATCAAGAGATAATCTAACCATTGCCGCTTGACATTCAACATCATTACCATCACTGAATCCCCCACTATCAACATCCTGGGGGGGAGGAGGTGGGGGGGGGGGTTACCATTGACCAGAAACTGAACTGGACCAGCCATGTAAATACTGTGGCTACAAGAGCAGGTCAAAGGCTAGGGATCCTGTGGTGAGTAACTCATCTCCTGACTCCCGAAAACCTGTCCACCACCTACACAGCACAGATCAGGAGTGTGATGGAATACTCTCCACATGCCTGGATGAATGCAGCTCCCACAACACTCAAGGAGCTTGACTCTGTCCAGGACAAAGCACCCGTTTGATTGACACCACATCCACAAACATTCACTCTCTCCACCACCAATGCTGCAGCAGCAGTGTGTACCATCTACAAGATGCACTGCAGGAACTCACCAAGACTTCTTAGACAGCACCTTTCAAACCACAACCACTACCATCTAGAAGGACAAGGGCAGCATATAGATGGGAACACCACCACCTGCAGGTTCCCCTCCAAGTCACTCACCATCCTGACTTGGAAATATATCGCCGTTCCTTCACTGTCGCTGGGTCAAAATCCTGGAACTCCTTCCATAACAGCACTGTGGGTGTACCTACACCACATGGATTTCAAGAAGGCAGCTCACCAGCACCTTGTCAAAGGCAAATAGGGATGGGCAATAAATGTTGGCCTATCCAG
The DNA here is from genome assembly GCF_017639515.1 of Carcharodon carcharias. Taxonomy (NCBI): domain Eukaryota; kingdom Metazoa; phylum Chordata; class Chondrichthyes; order Lamniformes; family Lamnidae; genus Carcharodon; species Carcharodon carcharias. Next base: position 85,627,171 of record NC_054479.1, on the reverse strand, counting down.
CGATACCCACATCCCATGAATGAATAAAATAAAGCTACCAACAGGAGTTACAAGAACAAAAGAATCTTCCTCTCATCATCGTGGAATCTCATACCCAATTGTAAGAACATTATATTTAAATTTAAATTCAAAACCTTTGCACTCTCAAATTATGTTAATGGCAATGGAACTGAGCAGGAGGTTGTGGCCGTGATGCAGTGTCTTCCTGTTTGACCAGAAGGCTCTTTTATAGCTTACCTGTAGCTGTAGCATTGTCAGCTGATGACAGGTTTCACCAATGAAAAGTTTCCCTGCCATGTGATCGTGCTTATGTCCCGTGTATGTCATCAGCACTTTAAATTATAATTGTAATCATGTGGGAACCAGGAAAAGGCAAGAGAGTGGAAGTCGCGTCCACTTCCTGTTCTGCCGTTGGGAATGCTGGCAGCCAAAGGTAAAATTCCGCCTTATTATTAAATCAGTTGCAGGGATGATTGCATGAAAACTGTACAGGGATCCCTAAAACCCAACAGCTAGCACATAGAGAAGCACAGTTCCCATCACTTACAATGCCCTTGTCTACTATGTGCAGCAGCCTATCAGGCAAACAGTGCTAACCATTAGCCAACACCATAGGTGTCAATTACAATGGTGTCGCTTATATCATATTAAACACACCACCTTTCAGGTAGTTCTTCACACCTCGTTAACTGGTGTTCACTGTTTACTGATGGGTGATGTTTGGTTTTAATCCCCAATGTTAGTGCTGCCGTCTCTCTCTCAATTCTCTCTTCGCTGGCAGTCCCACAATTTCTGTTGGAGTTTCTCTGGGTCAGAACAGGAATTGAGTGGAAGCTGCACCCTGCTCCAATCAATGTTTCAGTGATTAGCAGAGGCCTCAGGGGTCCCAGCAGGCAGAGGTCAATTTTACTGTTCATTGCAGATCATGGGTAAATTGCGTTAACACCAGCAAGCCCAATATAAATGGTGGGGACGACAAGAGATTAACCATCATAAGCAATGTAACCAGCATTAGGTGAGGTACAAACCCACGTCCTTCCCAACACTACACACAATGAGGCATCTTGTTGTACTGGGTTAGCTCTGAAAGTGTCAAATTTTTGAGAGTGTAGAAATAAGACACCAGAACAACAAAGAATAGGTGTTAAAAGCAAAATACTGTGGATGCTGGAAATCTGAAATAAAAACAGAAAATGCTGGAAAAACTCAGCAGGTCTGGCAGCATCTGTGGAGAGAGAAACAGAGTTAACGTTTCAAGTGTGTGTGATTCTTCTTCAGAGCTGGGTCTTGATGGAACCTTGAGAAAATATGAAGACCGGTATTGATGAAGGTGTTTTGAGCCACTTTGTTATGTAAATGTGAACAGGACAGGGGTATGGTGGCGTACTGTTCCTGTTATAGAACTCATATTCCAGACAACATGAGTTCAAATCCCACTGTGAATAAAAAGCTGGTCTCAGTAAAAGTGATCATGAAGCTATCGGGTTGGAGTGTAAACCCAACTGGTTCACCAATGACCTTGGGAAGGGAACCTGCTGCTCTTACCTGGTCTGGGCCTATATGTGACTCCAGTCCCACATCAACGTGGTTGACTCTTAACTGTGCTGTGAAATAGTCTAATATTCATTGACCCCCAGTCCCACCAGCTTTTTGGGGGACAGAGTTCCAGATTTCCGCTACTGTGTGTGTGAAAAAGTGCTTCCAGACATCACCCTGAATGGGTGAGCTCTGGTTTTAAGGTTCTTCCCCCTTTTGCTGGTCTGCCCCCTGCCCCCCCTCAACCCCAGCAGGGTTTCCCTCTATCTCCCCTATCAAATTCTTTAATCAACTCAAATTTGATCACCCCTTAACCTTCCATATTCAAGGGAATCCAAGCCTATTCTGTTGCAACCCGTTCTCATAATTGAACCTTTTAACAAAAAGGTATAATTCCAGTGGATCTGTGCTGCACACCCTCAAAGGCCAATCCACCCTTCCTGATGTGCAGTGCCCAGAGCTGGATAGTTACTCCAGGCAAGTGTCAGTGTGGAGAATTTTATGTCTGCACCATTTGTACAATTACCATCTGAATTGCAACAGGCAAGCAGCTGCTGCTGTATGCAGTCATTCAGCATTTGATTATGTGTGTTAACTGTTCTCGTTCTCTGCGACTGCACAAACAGGCTTGACTAACAGCACACCGCAGAGAGAACAGTCAACAGACACACACAATCAAATGCCAAACAATTAAATACAATGGCACAGAGCTTCCAGTCTTCAGATGGTTGGAGAACAGATGTATCTCGGGAGGTGCACTATGAGACCCCTCGGAAGTCCTAAGGCATGGACTCCAAAGGAATTGCCCAGCAAATCTGAAATTCTAATGGGAAATTCCCCTGCTCCCCTGGACTTACTGAACAAGTCTCCAATTCTGTTACAGGAGACTTAGAACTGTTCCAACTTGCTTACCTGGATAGTTACCTAGGAAATGTTAGACAGAAAAAATGCTAATTCCTGGGTAATTGTACAACTGACCCCCCCCTCACCCAAATACACCCTTCAACCCTCCCCTGAACCCAACACCCCCCCCCCGATCAATGACTATCCTCCAACTTGACCTGACCTGACCCCACCACTTGATTCCCCCCTCCAGTCTCTCCAACTCGATCTGACTAGCCCCCAACCCAACCTGACTCCTCACTGTCCTGATCCTCATCCCAGGGCCCAACCCACCCACTTGCCACCCTACCCACCTGCCATTCCCCTTACCCATTTACATTATTCTCCCTACTGTCTTAGCCATCCTTATCCCCTTACACGCTTACCTTCTCTCTGTAGTATTTCAAAGGAGCTTTGGGGATATTTAAATTCTTTAATTACTGGAATATAGCAGCTCATGCCATAAAAAGGTGGGGGAGGGGGTGGTTTCTGCTGCTCTGAGATCTCCTGCATTGAGAAAATTGTGAAGGATCCTCCATCAAAAGATCACTCAGGAAAATCGGAGGGAGCGTGTATTTTTTTGTCTGATCAGGGTCGGAAATAGGATTTCCAATCCTAATTGGAAGATCTGGGCCAGTATCTTTTCCCTCCTTGTACTGATTTCCAGCTGTTTGTTTCATCATCATGAACAACAAGCAAAAATCATTGGTTCCTGAGGGCTGCTTGCACTTCTCAAAAAATATCTACTTGGAGGCGTTGTCATGATCTTGTTGTCCAGGGTGTTGGTTGTCGTGGTGAGGGACACAGTTTAATAGATTTTTCACTGAATGTACAAGCTGCAGTTTCTAACGAACTCTTCATGTGGTGATCTATTGCCGGTCACTAGACTACTTCACGGGGTCGTTGTTTCATTTTAACAACTCCCAGATGTCCATCATCGGCAAGAAGCAAATACTGGGATAACTGCTTGCGTTTTGCCTGAGATACAGGTGTCATCAAACAGCGCAAGTTCATTGCGTATTCTGTGGTATTGAACCAGTTCTTTCTCTATTTCGCAAGGCCACTCAGTTTTAAAGCACTGACTTACTTTCTGTAGTATGCTGTTTGTCTCCGATTCTGCCTTATTGCACAGGCCATGCATGAAGGCTGGAATCAGGAAGGCTCATCCTAGGGGCACCAATTACCTATGAATCATCCATCACATCAAACCTGGCACACAACTTTGTTGTGGCAACGCCTGGCATCCTCAAGGTTTACATAACGAGTTGGAACTGCCAGCATTCCTGGCCAGTGTCAATTAACTGGCACCCATATAAATTTCGAGACAGTCAAACTCTTGACTAATTGTGCATGACCTTAATAGTCCAAACCTCGCATCCCAGGTTTTCAGAACACTTCTCATCTGATCCACAACAGATCAGAGTGGAATTAGCTTGGATTTAACTCTAACCTTATACAAAAGCTTATGGATACGGGGGGGGGAGTTTCGGCGGGGGGGTGCGGGTGAGCATCAGTTGCAATTTTCAAGGTGATTGGCACAGGCTGATAGAGATTTTGATGAAGTAAGGGTTAAGGGATATGGAGTCAAGGCAGGTGAATGGATTTGAGGTACAGGTCAGCTATGATTGAGTTGAATGGTGGAACAAGCTCAAGGGGCTGAATCGTTGAATGATAAAGCACAGAAGTAGGCCATTCAGCCATTGTGCCTGTGCTGGCTCTTTGAAAGGGCTATCCAGCTTGTCCCACTTCCCAGCGCTTTCCTGGTAGCCTTGTAAATGTTTGTCGTTAATTTGAATGTTACTATTGAATCTACTTTAACCACCCTTTCAGGCAGTACATTCCAGATTGCAACAACTTGCTGCATTAAAAAGAAGTTTCCTCTTCCCACCCACTGCCAATCACCTTCAATCTGTGTCCTCTGTTTATTGACCCCACTGCCGCTGGAGAGTTTCTCCTCACTTATTCTATCAAATCCAATAATACCTTTTAAATCTCCTCTTAACCTTCTCTACTCTAAAGGGAACAATTCCAGTTTCTCCAGTCTCTCCACATAACTGATCCTCATTCCTGGTCCATTCCTGTAAATCTCTGTAGCCTCTCCAAAGCCCTGACATCCCTCTCGAAGTGTGATGCCCAGAATTGGACACAATCCTCCAGCCGAGGCTGCTAATCAGTGTTTTATAAAAATTTAACGTAATATCTTTGTTTTTTTGTGTTTCATGTCTCCACTTTTAAAGCCCACCATCTCGTGTGTGCTTTTAAACAGCCTTCCCAACTTGCCCTGTGACCTTCAAAAATGGCCACCTCCTGTTCCTGTGTTTCTTGAAGGGGTAGAGATTGAAGTAAAAGAAATTGGAAAGAGTGAAGACTCGGACAAAAAAGACAGGGTGTCCGGGAAGCTTTTTGAAGACAGGATGAAAGAAGCCCAGGCGACTTGTTTTTGATGGCAATTATTGGTAAAACTCATACTGTTGAAAACATGGGGTGCTCAGCACATTCTCTTTTGGGTCAGAAGGCAGCCAGAGGCTGAGTTAAAATCCAATTAATGTGATCCTGCATCTTTTATTTTTCAGTGTCTGTCCTCTCCACAAAGTGTCTGTCCTGTTGGGTGTTTCCAGATGCTTTTTTTTTTTTTACAAACATACAAATTAGGAGCAGTAGTAGGCCATTCGGCCCCTCAAGCCTGCACCACCACTCAATAAGATCATGGCTGATCTGATTTTAACCTAAACTCCACAATTCTGCCCATCCCCAATAACCTTTCACCCACTTGCCTATCAAGAATCGAACCACCTCTGCCTTAAAAATATTCAAAGAGCCTGCTTCCACCATCTTTTGAGGAAGAGAGTTCCAAAGACTCATGACCCTCAGAGGAAAAAATTCTCCTCATCTGTCTTAAATGGGTGACCCCTTATTTTTAAATGGTGAACCCTAGTTCTAGATTCTACCACAAGAGGAAACATCCTTTCCATATCCGCTCTGTCAAAACTCCTCAGGATCTTATATATTTCCCTCAAGTCGCCTCTTTCTCTTTTAAACTCCAGCAGATACAAGCCCAGCCTGTCCAACCTTTCCTCATAAAACAAGCTACTTATACCAGTATCAGTTTTGTAAACCTTCTCTGAACAGCTACATCCTTCTGTTTCAAGTTTACAGTATATGTTTTATCTGCCTTTTTATTAGGACTCACTCTTTACCTGAAACCAAACTCGCTCTCTATCTGGTGAGACGGAGCTACTCATAGAATGTACAGTTCAGAAGGAGGCCATTCAGCCCATTGTGTGTGTGTCGGCTCTTTGAAAGTGCTTTCCAATCGGTCTCACTTCCCTATTCTATCCCCATAGCCCTGAAAATGTTTCCTTTTCAAATTTATTATTCAATGTGCTTCCACCAACCTTTCAGGCAGTGCATTCCAGATCAGAACAACTCACTGTGTAAATTAATGTCTCCTCATCGCTCCTTGTTCTCATGCCAATTATCATCAATCAGTGCCCTCCAGTTGCCAATCTTGGTTAGGTTTAGAGACTTCATGCCCAAGTTAGCGAAATACAAGACTGGTGGAGTCCCAGGTGTTTGTAATGCGGTGACTAGTGTTTAAACAAGTAAAGCTGGCACAAACATGCTTTCCCCTGCTAACCAACTTTTCTTATTTCTTCTCAGGACGTGGGCATTGCTGCCAAAGTCCATTTATTGTCTGCTCCTAGTTGCCCAGAGAAGACAATGGTGAATCTACCAGTAAGTTATTTGTTACACAATCGACTAGCTTACTTGGCCGCTTCAGAGGCCATTATATAGTGTGGAGAAGAGTCACGTGTAGGCTAGGCCAGATAAAGGTGGCAGGTCCCCTTTCTTGAAGGACAGTAGTGAGCTAGTTAGGTTTCTCTGTCAGTTTGTTGTGGTTACTCCTGTAGTGCTAACACACACACATTACCAGATTTAGAAAACAGATTTATAGCTGATCATGAGGGATGTCATTCATGATGCCAAGATTAAGAAATTGCACCTATCCTGACCTCAGAATGCCCCAAAGTGCTGTGGAGTACTTTTGAAGTGTAGTCACCTGTTGTAGGAAACTTGGCAGCCAATCTGCAGATAGCAAGATCCCATAAAGTGGAATCATAGCCAGGATTAATTTGTTTTAGTGATGTTGCTTGAGGAATAAACAGAGAGAACTCCCCTAGTCCTCTTCAAGATAGTGCCAGGGAATCTTTTGCGCCCACCTGAGAGAGCAAAGGTTTAACATCTAATCCAAAGGACGGTAACTTCATCAGTGCAGCATTCCCTGAATGTCAGGCTGTATAATGTGCTTGAGTTAGAGTGGGAGTTGACCCCACTCAGATGTGAGAGTGATTCTCATGAGCTGCAGATGTTAATCTACCTGGGACCGCTCTCCCCACCAGGGCTTCGGTTTGCAGTGCTATCTGGAGATGACCAGTAGAAATTCTAGCCACACACCCTCTCAGTACCCAATTGGTACCATGTTAACCCTCCAGGGTTCCATAAGTGAGCCAGATTGACTGGTAGAGTCCTGTACATTTCCTTGGTTAATTTACCACATTACTGAGACAGCCAGAGAGGGTTAAATCCTTTACAAACTTCCACTGTTTGGTGTATCCTTCTGGAGCTAACTCAACGTCAAAAGGACCTTGTTTTAACTCCCCCTCCCACCCAGCCACCCTGCTCCCCCGCAAGGAAGACAACCACCAGCCACATATTCCAAAACCCTTAACCAAGAATCTGAGCCCTCAGTTGGAGAGCAGCATGACACACCACACCACAACATGAGTGTGTTCATTGTCACCATCATCCTGACCATGGCACAGCACACACCATATCCACTACACCATGGATCCATCAGCTGGCAATCCGGTAAGTCCGCCATTGGTGCTTACTTAGAATTTACAGCACAGAAACAGGCCATCAGCCCATCTGCTCCAATTCATTGCTCACAATCCAGAGAAACCTCCTCTCACTCTCATTAGCTCTTTCCACCTTGCTCCCGAATCCCTCTATTCTCATCTCCCTCATATTTGCATTAGGCAAATGTTAAATGCATCAGTACTCTCTGCTTCAACCACTCTTAAGTGGCAGTGAGTTCCACTCTATGTAAACAAATTCCCAAATTCTTTACTTGATCTGTTTGGGACTATTTTACATGCTATGCCCCCTTGTTCTGGACTCATCCACACGTGAAAACAAATTCACCACATCTACTCTATCCATTCTCTTCACCAATTTAAAGACCTCTCTCTGGTCTCCTCTCAGCCTTCTCTTACCACAGCCTGTTCAATCTTTCCTGACACTGATAATCTCTTAATTCAGGTAACCTGCTTGTAAATTACCTTTGTATTTTTTTCCATGCTTCAATATTCTTTTTGAAATATGGAGAGCAGAACTGCACATGGTGCTCCAAGTGTAGTCAACCCAAAGTATATAAATTGAATACTCTCTCCCTCCTTTCGTATTTTGTTCCTCCAGAAATGAACCCCAATACTTTGGAAGTCATTCAAGAAGTCAGTGGCACACAAGCACACCTGCAGCCAGCCTTCAGAATCCCAATCACACACCCTGCACTGGTCAAAGCCACCAAGTAGTGAAGTGGGGAGTGCTGATTCATTTAAAAGGAAGCTTGATTTATATTTAAAAGGAAAGAGAATAGAAGGATGGGAATGGCAGAGCGTGAAGAGGCTATTAGAGTAGGAAGAAGCTTCTGCAAGATTTAAACACAGTCATTGACAACTTGGGTCGACTGGCCTGTTTCTGTGCCAGATGCTGTATAGTCCACCTTGATCAAATATCTTGTGCACTAATTTACTCATCACAAATGTCAGGAAGGTATAATAATTTTCATAATGTTATTAGAATTTACTGTAGAGTAATAATGGGGTGTGTAAGTGATTGTGTGATTTACTTGAATTAAAGGCAGCTGGTCTGAAGGCTTTGATGTATCAGAAGATAAGCTTGGTTTGAAATGTTAAGTAGGTAAACATAGGTGTAAAGGGGACATTTGAATTTTAAATAAACCAGACTAGCTTGAATTCAAAAGGAGGAGTGAAATGTTTCACCTAGCCAGGAAAAGTTAAGAAACAGTGTGTTTATTTTCCCCAAAGATTACTGGTGAAATTTGGCACTATGAAGAGATTTTTATTATTAGAAAGATAAAGTCCAAAAACATAGTGAAACAATGGAATTTGCATTCAAAGGGGGAAAATATGGATAAAGGAGAGAAGGCTACATGCAAAGGAAGGCATTCTAAGATCTAACAAGTGTGAAAAGCCTCCAGCATCTAAGCCTTAAAGTGCTGTCTACAAAGAACTGAAGTTAAGAAAACTCGCTTTGAATTGAATTGTTCAGGGTATTGTGTTTCTTTGCCTGGGTCTTTTAAAATCTGTGTGTCTTACTGTTGCCTTAACAAAAATGTAACTGGGAGTTAGATTAACTAGGGGATTTAGAAGTTATCATAGTAGTAATTTGTAGATTATGTATGTATTTAAAATCATTTCTTCTTTTAATAAATGTTTAATTTAGTTTTATAAGAAACCTACAGGACTCAGTGGTCTTATTAATACTGAATTCAAGGCACGCATCTTGAAATATATACAAATTGCGAAACAGTTGTGGCAGTTGTTTCATGTTTCTCTTTGGAATTTGAACAGCTCAGCATTTACCATCGGCTGTGCCATAACACAAGGATGGTTGAATCTCTCAACATGTCATGGGTTCTGTGAATGTCTTTTTTCAGCTGTTATTACTGATTGAGAATTATCCTTACAACTTCAGGAGATAACCACATTACTTATAGACTCAGACTGATTTTATATTAAAACCTATGTCTTGATCTCTTGTTTTGGCTCAGTGTCTGATTGTGCCTCTGTGAAGTACCTTGGGATGTTTTTCTACATTGAAGGTGTTACTTTATCACTGTGTGGCACTCTTGCATCGCAGCCTCCCTTCAGGGACTTGAGCACGTTATTGAGTCTAGCCCTCCCAGTGCAGTACTAAGGGAGTGCTGTACTGTTGGAGATGCCATCTTTTGGATGAGATGTTAAATCGAGGCCCAGACTGCCGTCTCAGTAGATGTAAAAGATCCCATCAGCATAACTTAAAGAAGCATGGGGAATTCTCTCAACCAACATCACTAAAACAGATCCTTCACCATTTCTTTAATTGCTAATTGTGGGATCTTGGCATGTGCAAATCGGCTGCCTCACCTCTCCCATTACAACACTGTCTACACTTCAAAATGTACTTCATTGGCTGTAAGTTGCTTTGAGACATCCTGAGGTTGTGTATAGCACTATATAAAAGCAAGTTCTTTCTTTATGTTATTATTAAATTGACTTCACGTATTTATCATATTTTCTGCAGCCTGTTCCCTGATTGGTGTGTTTGCTCAAGACAGAAAGTAAATATAGCTCGTGTAAAAGTTGACCCCCTTATGTTTGGTCTGGAAAAAACCCATAATTTTTCATTTCCCTCATAAAAGTCAACCCTAGTTTTTCAGGGAATCAGAGCCCAAAAATTTCAGAACCAAAATATAATCCTGGATATGTTAAGGATTCAAATCTATTGTAAACATATTAATACTAATAAAAATTAATTAATTAATTATTAATAAAAATTACCAGGAAATAAATACTTAAAACACATATACATTTAAGTTTTGTTTTTATTTATTCAAATGATTAAGGTGATCAGATTATGAATGACAAACAACATTGTGCTAACTAGTTACAATTATTAATAATCTTCAGTATCGTTGGTTTTTACTTTAATCCATTGCAACCATCTATTTAGGATTTCACTTGGGCCCAAATCAAGCTAACGTGTCAACTGCTCAAAAACATCACAAGTGTAAAGGTCGACCCCATAACTTTTGGCCTAAAAATTGGTCTCCAAAATTCAACTTTTTCGCATGTCTATCCAGTAAGTCCTTACTTGCAATCTATTGGGGAAAGGACTATGCAGAAAGTAACTAATAAAGTACAGAGTAGCTTGTTAATAATCATTGTTCACATACAAATACATGTAACAACATAGCTGGCCTGAATTCTATAAAGGAATACATGATAGACTGGCTGATGCCTGTTACATTACCATTGCATTCACTGCTGGAGTTGTCTGCTCAAGCCCGCCTCTTTTGGCCCTCTCTCTCCACTTCCTGTGCAGCTTTCAAATAAATCCTGAGATGAAAATGTTCCGGAGCGAATGGGTTCCTTGTAGCATCAACAGTTTGATGCAATCACTGGTAATAGCTCCTAAGTGTAGAGATAATTAAAACGATCAGTAATTGTGGATTTTTAAAAATAGCACAATAGTACAAGTTCCTTCTTATTGTTAAACTCCCTCAATCAGAATCACCAATCAAAATTATTTAAAAATTGTGCAGTGTACCTCACATTCTTAAACTACACCTGATAACTCAATGAGATCACTTTCTCCAGGCACATCAGAAATACTTTCAGTCTAGTCCTGAGGTATTTATAATTGACTGAGGACTTTTGTATTGAACAGTTATTCATGTACATCAGAAATTAAGTGAACTTGGCAGCCAATCTGCGTGGAGCAAACTCCCACAATGAAATAATGACCACATAATCAGTGATGTTGTGTTGGTTGTAGGATGGTTGAAGGTAGAGATAGATGAAAACCACCTACACATTAGCCCAGAAGGGAATTAAGCGAGTAGATGGGAGTGAGAATAATTACATCTCCAATTGATTGGTGAGCAGCTACCTGCTTTATTACAACGGTGCAAGAGGCCAAGGTGAAATTGGAAATGGGCAGGATGCAGGCAACTCATGGTAACATAGGAATAGGAGGAGACCATTCAGCATTATTCTGACATGCGATCTAATCATGGTTGACCTGTACCTCAATTCCATTTATCAGCCTCGGTTCCATATCTCTAAATACTTTTACCAAAAAAATTCACAGTCTTAAAATTTGCAATAGACCCCCTCAGTATCATAGCTTTCTGGGGCAAGAGTCCCAAATTTCCACTGCATCTTGTGTTGTGAGAAAGCATTTTCTGATTTTCCCCTTTGAATTGCCCCTTATTTCCACCAGAGGAAACAGATTCTACTCTGGGTAAGCCCTTTAATAACACCTTCATTAGAGCATTCAGCTCCCTGCAGTGCGGCCAGCAATGATTATTTATAGTTTGTTGAAGCAAGTGGGTGAGAGATGAAAACAATTATCAGTTCCTTCCTTTTGGTGTTGAGTTTTATTTTTGCATCAGAGACAAAGGGAGAGAAGTTGATAATTCATTTTCAAGAAAAAAAAAACAAAAAATGCAGGTTAGAGAATTACATCCCCGTGAGTTTGGCTGCAAAGTGATTGCAGATAGTGATTGTTATTGTGTGTTGGGATGCCTGGGATTCATTTCACTGTTGCTCAGATCAGAGCAACTTTCCGCAGCCAGGAGCAGCAGCGGCGCATTGCGCGGCGTAGCGCGGGAGCAGCAACGGCGCAATGGAGGAGAAGCACCGGCGGATTTTGCGGAGGTTGCGAATGGAGCTGGCCAGGCAGCTCAGGGTGGATCTGGTGGTTGAGTATTTGTACCAGGAGGGGATCCTGAACCAGAGTTTCCTGGAGGAGATCCAGGCGGAGCCGGTCAGTGTCCGCAGGTGCCTCAAACTCTTGGATTACCTGCCGAGCCGTGGAGCCCGGGCTTACCCCGCTTTCGCCGACTCTCTCCGGGAGGAATTTCCGTGGCTGCGCCGGCGGCTGGAGGAGGAGGAACGGGCGGAGGAGGAGCTCGGAGAACCAGCAGGTCAGACCAAAAAACTCACTCCAACTCGAACCCCCCCCCCCCTCGCCAAAACTCACCCAACACGAACCCCCCCCCCAAAACTTACCCAACACCCTGAAAGCCCCCAAACTCACCCAACACCCTGAAAGCCCCCAAACTCACCCAACACCCTGAAAGCCCCCAAACTCACCCAACACCCTGAAACCCCCCAAACTCACCCAACACCCTGAAACCCCCCAAAAACTCTCCCCCAACCCTGAAACCCCCTAAACCCATCCCAAGAAAACGTCCCCCACACCCTGAAACTCCTTCTGAAACAAACCTCAAAACTCCAATTCCAATCTCACCCCGAAACGCCCAAAACACTCACCCCAAAACTCACCCTGCCCCTGAAACTCCGCCTGAACTCTCCAAAACCCAAAACATCTAGACTCCCCAAAACCCAATCCCACCCTGCACCATCAAAACTGAAATTCCACTTCGTATCCTCCATATCATCCTGAACCCAGCAACACACCCCAATGACACCCAATCCCACACACCAAAACCCAACCTCAGTCTGGATGCCAACTGCCCCCCTCCCCCAGTCTGGATGCCAACTGCCCCCCTCCCCCAGTCTGGATGCCAACTGCCCCCCTCCCCCAGTCTGGATGCCAACTGCCCCCCTCCCCCAGTCTGGATGCCAACTGCCCCCCTCCCCCAGTCTGGATGCCAACTGCCCCCCTCCCCCAGTCTGGATGCCAACTGCCCCCCTCCCCCAGTCTGGATGCCAACTGCCCCCCTCCCCCAGTCTGGATGCCAACTGCCCCCCTCCCCCAGTCTGGATGCCAACTGCCCCCCTCCCCCAGTCTGGATGCCAACTGCCCCCCTCCCCCAGTCTGGATGCCAACTCCCCCCCCCCTCCCCCAGTCTGGATGCCAACTCCCCCCCCCTCCCCCAGTCTGGATGCCAACTCCCCCCCCCTCCCCCAGTCTGGATGCCAACCCCCCCCCCTCCCCCAGTCTGGATGCCAACTCCCCCCCCCCCTCCCCCAGTCTGGATGCCAACTCCCCCCCCCTCCCCCAGTCTGGATGCCAACTCCCCCCCCTCCCCCAGTCTGGATGCCAACTCCCCCCCCCTCCCCCAGTCTGGATGCCAACTCCCCCCCCCTCCCCCAGTCTGGATGCCAACTCCCCCCCCTCCCCCAGTCTGGATGCCAACTCCCCCCCCCTCCCCCAGTCTGGATGCCAACTCCCCCCCCCTCCCCCAGTCTGGATGCCAACTCCCCCCCCCTCCCCCAGTCTGGATGCCAACTCCCCCCCCTCCCCAAGTCTGGATGCCAACTCCCCCCCCTCCCCCAGTCTGGATGCCAACTCCCCCCCCTCCCCCAGTCTGGATGCCAACTCCCCCCCCTCCCCCAGTCTGGATGCCAACTCCCCCCCTCCCCCAGTCTGGATGCCAACTCCCCCCCTCCCCCAGTCTGGATGCCAACTCCCCCCCCTCCCCCAGTCTGGATGCCAACTCCCCCCCCCTCCCCCAGTCTGGATGCCAACTCCCCCCCCTCCCCCAGTCTGGATGCCAACTCCCCCCCCCTCCCCCAGTCTGGATGCCAACTCCCCCCCCCTCCCCCAGTCTGGATGCCAACTCCCCCCCCCTCCCCCAGTCTGGATGCCAACTCCCCCCCCCCCCCCAGTCTGGATGCCAACTCCCCCCCCCCCCCCCCCGTCTGGATGCCAACTCCCCCCCCCCCCCCCCCCCCCCGTCTGGATGCCAACTCTCCCCCCCCCCCCGTCTGGATGCCAACTCCCCCCCCCCCGTCTGGATGCCAACTCCCCCCCCCCCGTCTGGATGCCAACTCCCCCCCCCGTCTGGATGCCAACTCCCCCCCCCGTCTGGATGCCAACTCCCCCCCCCCCCGTCTGGATGCCAACTCCCCCCCCCGTCTGGATGCCAACTCCCCCCCCCCCGTCTGGATGCCAACTCCCCCCCCCCGTCTGGATGCCAACTCCCCCCCCCGTCTGGATGCCAACTCCCCCCCCCGTCTGGATGCCAACTCCCCCCCCGTCTGGATGCCAACTCCCCCCCCCCGTCTGGATGCCAACTCCCCCCCCCGTCTGGATGCCAACTCCCCCCCCCCGTCTGGATGCCAACTCCCCCCCCCCGTCTGGATGCCAACTCCCCCCCCCCCGTCTGGATGCCAACTCCCCCCCCCCGTCTGGATGCCAACTCCCCCCCCCCCGTCTGGATGCCAACTCCCCCCCCCCGTCTGGATGCCAACTCCCCCCCCCCGTCTGGATGCCAACTCCCCCCCCCGTCTGGATGCCAACTCCCCCCCCCGTCTGGTTGCCAACTCCCCCCCCGTCTGGATGCCAACTCCCCCCCCCCCCGGTCTGGATGCCAACTCCCCCCCCGGATGCCAACTCCCCCCCCTCCCCCAGTCTGGATGCCAACTCCCCCCCTCCCCCAGTCTGGATGCCAACTCCCCCCCTCCCCCAGTCTGGATGCCAACTCCCCCCCTCCCCCAGTCTGGATGCCAACTCCCCCCCTCCCCCAGTCTGGATGCCAACTCGCCCCCCCCCTCCCCCAGTCTGGATGCCAACTCTCCCCCCCCCCCCAGTCTGGATGCCAACTCTCCCCCCCCCAGTCTGGATGCCAACTCCCCCTCCCCCCAGTCTGGATGCCAACTTCCCCCCCCCTCCCCCAGTCTGGATGCCAACTTCCCCCCTCCCCCAGTCTGGATGCCAACTCCCCCCCTCCCCCAGTCTGGATGCCAACTCCCCCCCCCCTCCCCCAGTCTGGATGCCAACTCCCCCCCCCCCTCCCCCAGTCTGGATGCCAACTCCCCCCCCCCCCTCCCCCAGTCTGGATGCCAACTCCCCCCCCCTCCCCCAGTCTGGATGCCAACTCCCCCCCCTCCCCCAGTCTGGATGCCAACTCACCCCACAACCCCAACCTCAGTCTCACCATCCTGAACCCCAAATTAGTGCCCGAACACCAGCCCCAAAACCCAGCTTCATCTGGGCTTCATTTCCCCCAATAGCCCTCACTGAACCCTGGCCTCAATCCCCTGAACAACGAGCTTGAGTCATAAAATCCTGATTAGGCCATCTGGCCCCTTAAGCCTGCTCTGCCATTCGATAAGATCCATGATTTCTGGGATGAAAGTGTTGTCTAATCAGGAAGCTGACTGTGGCCTTAACTTCACTTTCCTGCCTGTCCCCCATAACCCTTGACTCCCTTGTCAATCAAAAATCTATCTAACTCAGCCTGAATATTTTCAATGACCCAGTGTCTTCTGCTCACTAGGAAAAAGAATTCCAAGCACTAATGATGCTCAGAGTAGAAATTCATCCTCATCTCTGTCTTAAATAAGAGACCCCTTGTTTTTAAACTGTGCCCCCTCGTTCTAGATTCCTCCTCAAGAGGAAACATTATCTCAGCATCCACCCTGTCAAGCCCCCCTCAGAATCTTTTATGTTTCAATAAGATCACCTCATTCTTTTAAACTTTGATGAGTATAGAACCAACTTGCTCAATCCTTCCTCATAAGACAACACCTTCATCCCAGGAATCAGCTGAGTGAACCTTCCATGAGCTTCTTCCAATGCAATTATATCCTTAAGTAAGGACACCATAACTGTACACAATTCTCCAGGTGCTGTCTTACCAATGCCCTGTAAAGTTGTAGCAAGACTTCCCTACCCTTATACTATGTGCCCTTTGCAAGAAAGGTCAATACTTCATTTGCCTTGTAAATTATTTGGGGTACCTGCATGCTAATCTTTTGTGATTCATATACAAGGACACCAGATTCTGATCCCTCCGTACTGCAGCATTCTGCAGTCTGCCTACATGTAAATAATATTCTGCTTTTCTGTTCTTCCTGCCAAAGTGGCCAACCTTTCATTTTCCCACCTTATGCTCCATCTGCCAATTTTTTTGCCTACTCACTTAACCTATGTCGCTTTGCAGTCTCTTTGTATCCTTCTCACAAATTGCTTTACAATATCTTTGTATCATCAGCAAATTTGGATACAATACTGTCGGTTCTTTCATCTAAATTATTAATTAGAACGTAAATAGTTGAGGCCACAGTGTACAGTGCTAGTTACAGCTTGCCAACCTGAAAATGACCCATTTATCCTTTTATTTATTGTTGCCTGTTAGTTAGTTATTTAGCCCTTCATCCATGCTAGCATATCACCGTTAACACCATGGACATTTAATATAAAATAAAAACAGAAAATGTTGGAAAAAGTCAGCAGGTCTGACACCATCTGTGGAGAGAGAAACAGAGTTAATGTTTCATGCCTGTATGTCCATATGACCCTTCTTCAGAGCTAAAGAAGGGTGCTTCAGGGTGCTTTTACCATGAGCGGTTATCTTGTGCAGTAACCTTTTACCTTATCGAATGCCTTTTGGAATTCCAAATGCGCTACATCTACTGGTTCCCCTTTACCTCCCCTGCTTGTTACATCCTCAAAGAACGCTAATCAATTTGTCAAACACGATTTCCTTAAAACTATGCCTGATTGTGTTATGATTTCCTACATATCCTGCTCCTGCCTCCTTAATAATGGATTCTAGCATTTTCCCAATGACAGATGTTAGGCTAACTTGCCTATAGTTTCCTGCTTTCTGTCTTCCTCCTTTCTTGATTAGAGGAGTTTTATTCACTATTTTCTAATCTGATGTGTCTTTTCCAGAATCTAGGAAATTTTGAAGATTACATCCAATTCTTCTGCTATCTCTGCAGCCACTTCCTTTAAGACCCTAGGATGCATGCCATAAGGTCCAGGGACCTGTCAACCTTTAGTCCATTTAGACTTCCTAGTACTCTTTCTTTAGTGATCATGATTGTTTTAAGTCCCTCCCTCTCTTATGCCCCTTGATTTTCTGCTATTCTTGGGTGCTCTTTGTGTATTCTGCCATGAAGATAGATACAAAACACTTGTTCAAAGCCTCTGCCGTTTCCTTGTTTCCCATAATTAATTCCACAGTCTCACTCTCTAAGGGACCAATGTTTAATTTAGCTACACTCTTCCTTTTTATATACTTGTAGAAGCTTTTGTTGTCTGTTTTAATATTTGTTGTTACTTTTCTTTCATACTCCAATTTCTCCATCTTGTTTTTTCTTCAAGCTTTGCTGGTTTCTAAAATTTTCCCAATCTTCTGACCTACCACTAATCTTCGCAGTATTATATGCATTTCCTTTCAATTTGATACGATCCTTAACTTCCTTACTTAGCCACGAATGGTGTATTCTTCTCATACAGTCTTTATTTCTCAATGGAATATATCTTTTAGTTGTTTGTTAATACAGAACTTGAGTATTGCTGAAAAAAGAGACGTCTGTTGAAGTTTTTCATCTTGCAATCATTAAGACAGATTCGTAAGAATTCCAATTGTAAAGGGAACAATAGTTTATACTGTATGAGAATTTTCCTTGAATAGCAATTTATATTGCATAGCAATGCCCCTATCAATCAGAGTCCACTTGCCAACCAATCAGCGCACTATTCTCTTGCAGTATAAATTGTTGTTCCCTTTACATTTGGTATTCTTATGAATCTGTCCTGATGAGTGCAAGATGAAAAGCTTTGATAGCATGTCTCTTTTCTTCAGCAATACTCAAATATATCTTTGAGTTATGAAATTTCTCCTTAAATGTCTGCCACTATTTCTCTACCATCTTTCTTTTAACCTATTTTCCCATTCCAATGTAGCCAACTCTGTCTTCATATCCTTGCAATGTTTTTATTTAAGTAGAAGGCACTAGTTTCTCACCCTGTGAATTCTATTCTGTTACGATCACTCTAGAGGATGCTTTACTATGAGGTCATTAATTAATCCTGTCTCATTTCACATTACCTGATCTAAAATAGCCTTTTCCCTGGTTGGTTCCAGAATGTATTGTTCTAAGAAACTGTCCTGAACACTATGAATTTGTTCTTCAGGCCACTTTTGTCAATTTGATTTATCCAATCTGTATGGAGATTAAAATCACCCACAATTATTGCAGTATTTTTCTTATGAGACTCCTTTATTTCTTGATGTATACTCTGCCTTACAGTGTAGCTACTACCAATGGGGCCTATAAACCACTCCCACCTGAGTTCTTTCCTTTGCTATTTCTTATCTCCACCCAAATTGATTCTGCGTTTTGATTCTCTGGGCCAAGATTATTTCTCACTACTGTACTGATCTCATCCTTGATTAACAGAATCACCCCACCTCCTTTTTCTTTCTTCCTGTCCTTGCGAAATGTCAAATACTCTTAAATATTCAAGTCCCAGCCATGTCTCTGTAATGGCTATCATATCATGCTCATTTATTTCAATTTGTGCTATCAATTCATCCATCTTATTAAGAATGCTGTGAACATTCAGATAAAGAGCCTTTAATTCTGTCTTTTCAACCACTTTTCCCCAGTCTGATATTATTGGCTCATCAACTGTTATGTTTGTCTGCTCTGTCCCTTCCTGTCGCATTCTGGTTACCATTATCCGTATTGATCTCCTGACCTATTGTCTTGTCCTTTCTCTTTAACTTTCCAAATCTCTCCTCATGTGAAGCAGCCGCCCACTATTTCGTTTAAGGCCCTCTCCACAACCCAAGTTTTACAATTTGCCAGGACATTGGTCCACAGCATGGATCAGATGCAGGCCATCTCAATGGTACAGCTCCCTCTTTCCCCAGGGCTGGTGCCAGTGACCACAGATCAAAATCCATTTCTCCCACACTAATCTTTGAGCCAAACATTCATCTCTCTGATTTTATTTACCCTATGTTAATTTGCTTGTGGCTCGGGTAGTAATCCAGAGATTTTTACCTTTGTGGTTCTGCTTTTTAGTTTAGCCTCTAACTGCTCATACTCCCCCAGGAGAATCTCTTGTTTAGTCCTACTGATATCATTGGTACCCGCATGGACCATGATAACTGGATCCTTCTCCTCCCACACCAAGTTCCTTTCCAGCCCTGAGGATTTCTCCTAAACCTTAGCAGTGGGCAGGCAATACAGCCTTCGGGACTCATGCTCTTGGCTGCAGGTTATTATCTCTATCCCCTACTACTACTGCATTCTTTTTCACTCCTCCACCACCCCTTGTACTTAAATGACTCTCTTCATCAAGGTGCCATTGGCAGTTTGCTCATTGTCCCTGCTCTTGTCCACACAAGCTGCAAGAACATCAAACCTGCTGCTCCATTGCTACCTTCTGGATCCCCAAACCTGCCTCACTCATCACACCTCCCTGGCCCTGACCACTGACCAAATCAGAAGACCCTATCTTAAGGGGTGTGACTACCTCCTGGAATAAAGTTTCCAGGTAACTTCCCCCTGACGCCACACCCCCCCCCCCGCCCCCATGCTGCCCCCCCATTCCCCTGTGCCCCTGCTGCCCCCCGCCTCTTGAAAGCAGCCTGACTTTGAGTGTTTTCAGCATCCTCAATTTTTATTTCAGATTTATAGCATCCACACCAGTTTGCTTATTGTTATTCTGACTTTATTTATTCCTTCAACCCTCAGCTCAGGAAATGATGGGGCCCTTTCAGCCCCATAAACATTTGGGTTCTTGTCAGTCACATGTATGTTATGTGCTATTTGCTCTCAGGCTGAGTTTCTAACTCTGTGACTTCTTCATTGCTGACATCCATCTACACAACACTACCACCCCTCCCCCAAGCTCAGCTTGTCCATTGAAACCCTCATCCATGTCTTTGTCAACTCCAGATTCAATGACTCCACTGCTTTTCTTCTGGCCACTCTCCCATTCTCTATCCTCCATACACCAGCTCACCTCAAGTTCCGCTGCTGGCACCCAATCACATCTCAAGTTCCGCTGCTGGTACCCAACCACATCTCAAGTTCCATTGACCCATCATCCCATGCATAAGGCTTTGAACAGATGAGCTGAAGTCAGGTCAGGGATAGGTGATGTTGTGTAGGTGTATATAGGTGATGAAGAGGTCACAGGATTTAGAAACACAGCCTCTGATTGAATAAACCATTAGACTCGTGCAGCACCTTTGGGGTGTTTGCTTCCCTCAACAGTGATGGCGCAATATAAATGCACATTATTGTTGAATAGGAATTTAGACTTTGAGACTTGCAAACTCCAGCTAACAACTGGCACCAATATATTTTCTCAGTGTTTAAACATGAGTGTTATTATTGTGGCACAGTGTGTACTGCTGTTTGGCTGGGAGTTTTCAGTAACAAAGTAAAGTCAAGTCTGAAGTATAAATGGTTTCAGTAGTTTAGCTGTCTCACTTTCTGTGTTTGCAGCATTAAGTTCTAGGTAAACTTCTGTAGAGAGTCTAATGAAAGAATAGAACCATTTTCTTCTAGTGATGCCTCACATTTTCTGATAATCCCTATTGAAATAGCATTTGCTTTTATCCAACATACTGCCTACAAGGATAGCTTAAGGCTTATCAGAGGCTGACACAGGCAGGCTGAACTAAATGTCCTCTCTCTGAATTTCAATATTACTTTCTGACACAATTTTATTAATCTTATCATAATTATTGATAAACAACACTGTAGTTGAGATTTTTTTTCACATTTTGCCCATGAGAAGCTGGAAGGACATTCATTTGCTCCCAACGTGTGTTCTGGTATATAGAAGCTTCTGTTAAAATTGCAGAATCTGCCGATAGATGAAACGTCGGTGCATGCCACTCGGTCCACAGTGCTCAGTACCTTGCTGGTTTTATTGAGCAGCGCTTTTGGTTTCTGCTTGCGCTGTTTATGGTTTCCACCCCTCTGGGATTGCCCAGCAACATCCAGGAATTGAATACTAATCTCTAGGACACTGCTGGGAGCAAACCCTGGAGAAATATCATAAGGGCATTAAAATAAATGGTGCACTTCCTTTCAACAGTTTAGTTTCTCAGTTAGAAGAATACTAAAGATGGGAGTGGAGGGAGGGGAATGGTTATTTGATGGTCTGAGGCAATTGGAGGTGAGAGGTAACACGATATGAAAGTGCATCAATTTCCACATGTACACTGACAACAGCCGGCTCTGCCTCAGCTCCGGCTCTGCCTCAGCTCCGGCTCTGCCTCAGCTCCGGCTCTGCCTCAGCTCCGGCTCTGCCTCAGCTCCGGCTCTGCCTCAGCTCCGGCTCTGCCTCAGCTCCGGCTCTGCCTCAGCTCCGGCTCTGCCTCAGCTCCGGCTCTGCCTCAGCTCCGGCTCTGCCTCAGCTCCAGTTCTCTTGACCCCTCCACTGTTTCTAAATTATCACACTGTTTGTCTGATGTCCAGTACTGGATGAGCAGAAATTTCTAATACTTGCAAAGTCCAAAGCTATTGTCTTCGGTCCCTGCTATGGACTCCATGCCTTTCCATGGTGACGGTATGAAACTGAGCCAGCCTGTTCACATCCTTGGTGTCGTACTTGACCCCAACATTAGCTTCTGACCACCTATCCAAGCCATTACCAATACCACCCACCTCCGCCTCTAACGTTGCCTGACTCCTCCTTTACATTAGATCACCTGCTACTGAAATGCCTTTCTTGCCTCTAGACTATTTCAAATTCTCCTGGCCAGCCACCCATCCTCTGCCTTAGGTAAGCTTTAGCTCATGAGAAACTCTGCTGTCCGCATCCTAACGTGCCCCAAGTTTCATTCCCCCTTCGCCCTGTGCTCACTGACCTACACTGGCTCCCAAACCAGCAAAGTCTCGATGTTAAAATTCTCATCCTTGTTTTCAAATCCATCCATGGCTTAGTCCCTGTCTATTTCTGTAATCCCCTTCAGTCCTACAACTTTACAAGACACCTATGCTCCTCCAATTCTGGCCTCTTGCATATCTCCAATTATAATCACTCCACTCTTGGAGGCTGTACCTTTGGCTATCTGGGCCCTAAACTCTAGAATTCCCACACTAAACCTCTTAGTCTCACTACCTCTCTCCTTCTTTAAGATGCTCGCTAAAACCCACTTCTTGACCAAGCTTTTGGCCACCTGCCCTAATATCTCCTTATGTGGCTCGGTGTCAAATTTTGCCTGTTAAACACTATTGTGAAACACTTTGGGACTTTTGAAGGTGCTATATAAATGCAAGCTGTTGTTGAAATCATACGTTGAAACATTCCAGTAGTGTGTCCAATCTAGAGTTATTTTCAATGCCTGTTTTTAATTTATTCTTTCATGGGATGTGGGCATCACTGGCATAGTCAGCATTTGTTGCCCATCCCCCTAGCTGCCCTTGAAATGAGTGGCTTGTGAGGCCATTGCAGAGGGCAGTTGAGAGTCAACCACATTGCCATGGGTCTGGAGTTGTGTGTTGGCCAGAACAGGTAAGGAAAGCAGATTTCCGTCCCCAATGGAAATTAGTGAACCAGATGGATTTTTATTAATAAGTGATAGTTATCATGGTCATCATACTGAGACTAATTTAAATTCCACCAGCTGGCTTTGGTGGGATTTGAACCCACGTCTCCAGAGTTCAGTGACTTTACCCTTACACCTCCGTTTCCCCAACATTATTTTACGTCATTCGGCATGTGAATAGTTTTGTGTGTTCCAGTATTTGTATTGATGCTTTTGATCATGTGCTCTGGTGGCCTCACAAGACCTAACAGGGAGAGATTAATCCGGATAATCTTTCACACCATCGGAAAACCAATACTCGTTCAGGGAAAATAGCAGGAGTTATTCATCAAGGAGTCCAGGTCTCGTGGGTGCAAGTGGGATTAATCAGCAGCTCTTCTAACCATTTGCTGTTGAGGAATGAGTCAGGATTAAAAAAAACACAACCTTCCACCTCCTGAGGCCTCAACAACAACAAAGATTCTCATGTTTAAGAGAAGTTCGAACAAAAGCATCAAGAAGTGGTTTAGGCCTAGGCCAGCAATTAAGTAATAGCCAGTCAGAATATAGTGATGGACTGACTAGACAGAGGGTAAAATAAGACAGTATTCTTTCACTGTCTTGTTTTGTGCATTCTGGCTTCTGTTATGGAGGAAATAATCAACTCTGCAAATACTACCCTGTTCCCTAGTCTGTTCTTCTGTTCATCAATGTGCCGAACAGTTCCATCTAGAGGAGGTTTGGGGAAGTTCACAGGAGGGCCCATGAAGAATATGATATCCGGTTCGTATGACAGGGTGGGGTCTTATTCTGATAATCCTCATTGTTACCCTATTGTACAATGAAAAATTACTGGGAAGTACAGGCAAACACTGGAGCATAAGGGACACAGAGTCCACTTATGGGAGAAAACCCTAAATCCAAGAGAGAATCCGTGCAAGATGTGAGGGACTGAATTTTTGGGCCCCACCAATGGCAGGAATGGAAACGGATGGGGCCCAGATTTACGAGGCTGACCATTTTGGCCAGTGTGGCTTTGGAGCCCAGGAAGGCTGCCCACTTGCACAAGGAGGGCAGGCAATTAGGTTCATTTAGAGCCTTGTTAACTAGAGATTTTCTATGCCAATTAATGGATGCCCTGGTCAAAATCCCAGACCAGTGACTGTTTCCTCCCGTGGGCGTGTTCAGCACCTGAAGACAGTTCCAGATCCTCTATCCCGCCCCCAAACAATATATTCAGCCTGAGATTTGTGATGTCCTCTGTTTCCCTGGTGAGGATCAAACAATCGCACATTTCTAAATGTCTCTCGTTGCTGGCTACATTGTATAGCACACCCTGTAAATATACTGAGGTTTCCAAGCCAAAATTAATATTTGGAATGAAATGATAAAAGTGATTCTCTCTACTTTCTCCCTAGTGTCCTGGACAATATTTATCCCTCAGTCAACATCACTTTAAAAAAACAACATGCTCGGGTTATTATCTCTTTGTTTGTGAAACCTTGCTGTATGCAAATTAGCTTTCCTACAATACAAAAGTCACTAAACTTTGGACTGTAAAGCAGTTTTGGATATCCCAAAATAAAAGCAAGATACTGTGGATGCTAGAAACCTGATACAAAAACAGAAAGTGCTGGAAATACTTAGCAAGTCTGGCAGCATCTCTGGCAAGAGAAAGAGAGTTAATGTTGATGGTCCTTTTTTGGAACCCGGAGCTCCGAAGACTAGTCACATTCGACTCAAAACATTAACTCTGTTTCTCTCGCCACAGATGCTGCCAGACCTGCTGAGTGTTTCCAGCGTTTTCTGTTTTTATGGGACATCCTGAGGTCACTCTGTTAAAGGGAGGTGAGGACCATCAAAAATTACCCCTCAGAACTTCCCAAAGTGCTTTTCAGCCAACAAAGTATTTTTGGAGTTCAGTAAAGAAGGTGCCTCCAATAGTACACTGTTCTTTTAGTACTACACTGAGCGTTCACCTGGATTCTGTGCTCGAGACTCTGCAGTGGGGTTCGCAACCTTCTGACTTCTAGGCAAGAGTGCTAATCGCTGAGCCAAAGCTGACCTGACACATCCAGGTACCGCTGAAGGATGTTAATACTGCAGCCCCTGCCCCTTCATACAAACCTGGGTTTTGCTGATCTGATACAAACATATGAATTTGGAGCAGGAGTAGGCCATTCAGCCCTTCAAATGTGCTCCGCCCACTAAACCTTGCCTTTAATGGTTCACCTGACACTGGCAACAAGACTAACACCTTCTCTCCAGCAACAAAACTATGAGCTTTTGCCCTCTTATCTGCACTTGTCTTCATTACCTTCTGTGATACCTTTCAAACGTTCCTTAGCTAACTCACATGCTCTGTTCAGTCTTTCACTGAATTTTGTCACATAACCCAGGAGAATAGTTTCTGAGCTTTGACTCACTAGTTTCTCCTGAATCAACTTAAGTGCCCCCACTTACTTCATGACCAAAGACTAATTCAAAAGGACTAAACCCTGTTGATTCACTAGGGGTATTCCTAATAGCAAATAATATGAATGGGCTCTCTCGATCCCAGTCCTGTGGGTAGTTTTGACTATATTCTCTCATCATAGCTTTAAAGTTTGATGCCATCTCTCTAAAGCACCTTGTGATTCAGTTGCTAAGCTGATGACTTAAACTGCTTTATCCCCTGGCTGTTCATTACTTCCTTAAACAGCTGTGAGATGAAATTTGAACCCTGATCTGACTATTTCTCCTAGTAACCCATATCTTGTAAAGAATTTAGTCAGCTCCTCAACAATCCTCTTTGCTGTGATATTTCATAAAGATATCGCTTCTGGAAACCCTGTAAACACATCGATTATCAGCAACTACTGATTTCCACTTTTGGTCTTGGGGAGGAGCCCTACACAATCAATTAGGACCCTGGTAAAAGGTTCCTCAGATGCTGGAATCGAAATTAAAGGTATAGGTTTAATCACTGCTTGAGGTTTTCCTGTCACCTGACGTGTGTGACATGCTCTGCAGAATTTGACTATGCCTTTATGCAGTCCAGGCCAATAGAAATGTTTTTGTATTTCACCTGAGTTTTCCTAATTCCTAAATGTCCAGCTGTTGGAATTTCATGAGCCACTCTCAATATTTCATTTCTGTATCTAGATGGGATTATTAATTGATGTTCTTAACCCCCACTTCTCATCGCTAGAATATGAGATGCTCTCCATTTCCTCATTAACACATTATTTTTAAGGTACTAACACTCTGGAATACATTTTGCCTCTGTTTCCGAATAAGCTGTCTGGTATGACTGCTTTATTCATAGATCTTTGTGCTGTAACTCTACCAATTTCACTGAGCTAAACACTTCAGCTTCACTCGCTTCCTGAACAACCTTTTCAAAGACAGGTCCAGCTAACTAGATGTTAGCGTTCTTCCCCTACCTTTTAGATTCTTCCTCATCTTGTTTCAACCTGTGAGTTTGTGATCTCATTACCACGCAATCTGGAAACAATCCAGGATGCTCTTTCTGCAACACCTCTGTTGAATGCATTTCCACAGGCTGCTCAACTACTGTAGGCATCACCAACATCTGCAACCCAGCTATATCATTATTTAGGATAAATTGAGCTTCTGCAATGGGCAATTTTTCCACTACCCCAACAATCACCTCGCCTATTTTCAACTTGCTTTTTAAATTTACCTTCCACAATGGAATAGGTTTAGCATCTCCTCCATGAATTCCATTTATTACCACTCTTTTCTGCAATATCCCCTCTGGACAACAAATATCACTATCCCTTAATATTAAGCTTTGACTAGCCCCTGTGTCTCTCAACATTTTAGTATCTTTACCTGCTCCACCTTGTACACCTGGAAAGACTTTCCCTTCACATACAAAATCTTTAAACATCTCTGTAACCTGCCCTTCAGAACTCCCTTGGGTAAATTGTGAACACATTCCCACTTCTTTACCTAACACTGATTCTTCCTGCTCCACCTGTACACAAACCATTGTTTTTTTTCTCATCCGTGGATCTCAAAACCCACAGTACTCTTATTTCCAGAACTTTTCTGTGTTTAAATTACTGCTATAAATTTTCCCTGTAACTTCTAAATTTCCTGAGAATTTCTAACTGAACCTTCTCTTTCCTGACTACCCACCTTCTTTTCATCTTCCACTTTCTATCCTTCTTGGATTTAAAAGGGTGATGGAAAAAAAAATTTGGTCTATGAACTAGCTCAGAATCATCAGCTATCCCTGCTGCTTGCCTAGCCATTTTAACCTTCTGTTCCTCCACATGAATTCTAATTACCGAAGGAAGTGAATCTTTAAATTCTTCCAAATGAATTACTTCTTTAAGAGCTGCATATGTTGTCTCTACCTTTAATGCCTGTATCCACTGGTCAAAGTTACTTTGTTTTACTCTCTCAAACTCAATATAAGTCTGTCCAGACTGTTTCCTTGTGTTTTGAAATTTCTGCCTGTATGCCTCAGGAACCAACTCATATGCACTCAAAATAGCCTTTTTTTACTGCATCATAATCCACAGATACTTCTTCTGACAGCAATGCATATACCTCATGAGCTCTACCTACCAACCTGGGCTGTAAAAGCAACGTTCAGATTTCTTGTAGCCATTTCGTTTGCTTAGCTATCTTCTCAAACAAAGTAAAGAAGGCCTATACATCCCTTTCCTGAAACTTTGGAAGAGCTTGTACAAAATTAAACATCTCCCCACTGGGTTTTGGGTTGGAAGTGGTTGTTTCCATATCAGAACCTTCCTCAGCATCTGAGGCACCTTTTTTTAAGGTCCAGCCTTTTAATCTGGTATTCTCTGTCTCTCTCCTTTTTCTTTTTCCTCCATTGCTAACTTCTCCATTTCCAATTAATTTCCTTTCCAGTTTTCTTTCCCTCTCCTGCCTTTCTGCTTGCTCCCTTTTGAAATGCTTGTCCTCTCCTTTTTCTTTTTCTTTTGCCTCTAATTCAAGTTTTTTCATTTCCATTGCATTCCATTCCATTTTGAAGTTCAAACTTCTTCATTTGTATCTGAAGTCTCACCACTTCCAGCGGTGACTCACCAGTGTCAGTATTTCAAATGCTGTGCTATTACTTCAATTATGTCTGCTTTCCTAGCCCCTGCGGTCAATCCTAACTGCAATTTATCTGCCAATTCCATTAACTGAGCCTCAGTGACTTTTTGTAAACCAATCAGGGTTACACCTTCTACTCCCAGAAAAGTTTTAGCAATGGCTAAAGCCATGTTCGAAGTCCAACCACTTTAAAATCCCTCAACACCAACTCCTGAGTTCAATGTTATTCTTGTGCTCGTAGCCTTGAGACTCACCCAACTCCAACCAATCAAGGAATTTTAAAAATCCTGGATAAGCCCCCAGTTTTGTAATGATATGGCAGGTGGTATTTGCGAGGTTGGCTAAATCCCAGAGGGAAACTCAGCCAGACTATCACATGATTTTGCAATTTGTATTTATTACGAGAAGTCAGAAGTAATGAGTCACCACCTTTAGAGATTTTAAAGATTAAATTAAAATATTTATTAAGAAAATAAAACTTATTAGGCTGATTCCTGTGATGAAGGGGTTGACTTATCAAGAACGGCTAAACAGGTTAGGCCTTTATTCATTACAGCTTAGAAGAATGAGGGGTGATCTTATTGAAACGCACAAGATTCTGAGGTGACTTGACAGGGTAGAGGTTGAGAAGATGTTTCCACTAGTGGGGGAATCTCGAACTAGGGGGCATAGTTACAGAATAAGGGGGCACTCACTTAAAACTGAGATGTGAAGGAATTTCTTCTGAGGGTAGTGAATGTCTGGAATTCTCTACCCCAGACAGTTGTGGAGGCTAGATTACTAAAAGTATTTAAAGAGGTGATAGATAGATAGATAGATTTTTGAAATATCAGGGAGTTCAGGATTATGAGGAGCTGGTGCGAAAGGGGAACTGAAGCCTGGAGCAAATCAGCCATGATCTTGTTGAATGGTGGGGCAGGCTTGATGGGCCAAATGGCCTACTCCTTTTTTCATGTTATGTTCTTAAACATACAAGATTACAGTTATATTTAGTATTATAACAGTTCCCACAAGATTTCTACTTTACTAGACTACACACCCCTTTCAAGCAACAGTCCAAATAGATTCTTAATCTATAAAACATCCCATCAATATTACCACAAGCACCCACTGTGGCTGTAAGGGAGGTATTTCACAGCTTGTTTCCTCCTCTCACTTGACAATCAACAATCGAACTCCAAAGGCATTTAACAAAACCTTGGTCACTGGAAGAGCGGACATCTCCAGGGTGGCTAGAGACTGTTTTCCGACAGGTTTGTTTCACACAGTACACCTTACAAGATCTCACGTGGCCACACTCCCATTTAGCTTTTCATCTTTCTTTAAATATATTTCCTCCCTTTTGATCTGTGAATCCTGCTGTTTCAACCTTTCTTTGGAAGTTGCTTTTCCCAGAATATAAAAATCTTTCATGTTGTCATAGCCAGACTTTCAGTAAAAATAAACTTAATAACTTTGTCTTATTTATCTTGCTAGATGGGAAACACCTGGTCATGTCACTTTGAAAATCAAGCAACCTCTCAACTTACCTAAAAATGCAAATTCCGTTCACGCTGTATTTGCTGGGACCTCATCTTAGTTTACCCTTTTCCTAAATATACCTGTTTACTCCTAATCTCTTTGATGATTTAAACCTTGCAGTATGACTGTCTGCAGTTTAATTAAATTAGTCTCACACACAGAAATATACAACCACACCCCCTAAGCCTGCTTCAATATCCCACAGTAATATTAGGGAAAAAAATTATATTTCCTTTACACTAACAATCCTTGGAGGAAATTTTTTCCCCTCAGTCTTAAATGGGAGACCTGTTATTTTTAAACTGATTAATTAGCAGATCAAGCAATCTGACCTTCCTCATGGAAAGGCTGATTCCGTTCTTTGCTGATAGTCTTATGAGGGAAAATAATTTTAAGCTTAGTTAGTTCAACAACATTCAACTTCATGTAATTAAAGTTGTGGAAGAAAAATAAAATTCCACAATGTTATAATTAGCAACAAAATGGGCTGTGCTTCCACCTCAGATTCCAGGGCACCACTGAAGCACTGGCTATTCTCTCCTTTCCTTGGCCAACATTCCTCCCCAACCGATATTTCCAAATAGTCCCTGGTGTGCACTTATTTAATCAGAACCATGTTATCAACTCAGTATCACAAAGTCATCAGTTTGCCTCTGTTATTGGAGATGGCTGCTGCTTGCATACCTAGAATCATCTGTTGTGCATTCTAGTGCAGCTGTGGAGTAGACTTGCATGGCTTTCCACAGTGTTGGCAAGGATGAGTTGTCTGATTTTGTTGGGTTTTCCCAGTCCAGCCTACATAGAGGCCAGAACAGCCGGTCTCTAAAACTATTGATCAGAAGAAGTTAACTTATGTTTGATTGCACAAAGTGTTAATTAGTTAGGTATAATTGGCACTTTACTCTTTAGAAGGTAGAAATTGGACCATGTTACATCCTTTTATGGGCTAAAATTGGAGCAATGAGCACTAGCTTCGGGGACCTAGTGCACCCAAAAGGGATTTTATAATGTGGATACCTGGAGGTTATTTCCTCTTGTGGGGAGACTAAAACCCGAAAGGCATCTGCCCTGACATTTGTTTGGGCCATTTCTTTTGCAGTAGGCCCCTTGCATATGTAAGTGAAGGGAAAAATACCTGCTTGAAGTCCCCTTGCTGAAATTGAGATTTAATGGATATGTAAACATGTTACACTGTAATTACACCCTTTTGTCAATGGAGGTGTTGTATCACCTGTGCTGTGGGAATGGGTGGAATCTGGGTATAGTTAGGATGAAGCTGTGACAGTGATTTCATTCTAAGGTTGGTTCCTTATAGCAGAGGTAGGATTTTTAAGCTACAGATTCATAGAGGGAGCTCAGGGAACATTGTAAAAAAAAAAAAAAAAAATAATTGTGTTGGTGTCAGGAGGACCAGAACTGTTCCCTTGATTGCACAGTAGCCCCCTCTTCGCCTCCCAAGTCTTTCCTGGTAGCGGCTTGAGGGTAAGTAGCACGATATTAATATTCTTAAAGATGTGCAAGCTGCCTGGGGAATAATATTAATGTGGTCGAGGCCCAATTTTGTAGTGGCCCTGAGGCCTCCCATTTCAGGCCTGAGAATGGGCCTACGTGATTCCATCCCTAGATGTCCCATTTTCATTTGGCCCCAGCTTGCACTCCAAACCTTGTCATATTGGCAGCCTAAACATCATTTAATCTCATGGTGGGACATGCTGTAATTTCTAATTCTAACCAACAGCAGAATCTGTAACAACACAAAAACAGAATTACCTGGAAAAACTCAGCAGGTCTGGCAGCATCGGCGGAGAAGAAAAGAGTTGACGTTTCATGAGGACTCGAAACGTCAACTCTTTTCTTCTCCGCCAATGCTGCCAGACCTGCTGAGTTTTTCCAGCTAATTCTGTTTTTGTTTTGGATTTCCAGCATCCGCAGTTTTTTGTTTTTAGCAGAATCTTTAACCTAATCTGTTGTCTAATTAACCTGAGCTACATCACCTTGTCAAGGCTGAGTCATCAAAGAAAGCTGCCAAGGAATAAAAAGCGCGATTGGATGTTTAAGTTAGTAGAGGCAGTGGAAGAACTGAAAACAAAAGTAATTTTATTTAGCGTAGTGGAAATATTTGCCCAGCAATAGTTAAGGATTAGAGGCCTGATGAAAACAATTGAGGTGGGAGCTGCAACAATCAGCTTGGAATTAGTTCATTATAATTGGCTCAGTGTAGATGTTTGTGGATCTTAATTACCAAGCCAAAGATCTTTTAATGTCAGACTTGATTGCTTTATGCTTTCCAGGAATGGTTACAGTGAGAGACTTCCTGCTTGGTATGTTTTTTCAATTCATTCGTGAGATGTGGGCGTTGCTGGCTAAGTCAGCGTTTATTGCCCATCCCTAATTGCCCTTGAGAAGGTGGTGGTGAGCCATGTTCTTGAACTACTGCAGTCCATGTGGTGTAGGTACACCCACAGTGCTGTTAGGAAGAGTGTTCCAGGATTTTGACCCAGTGACAGTGAAGGAACGGCCGATATATTTCCAAGTCAGGATGGTGAGTGACTTGGAAGGGAACTTGCAGGCGGTGGTGTTCCCTTGCCCTTCTAGATCAGGCTTGCCCAACCTTTTTGCTCGGGGCGGGGTGGGGTGGGGGGGGCATTTGCATATTTTTTGATTTCGATGGGCCGATGAGCAGATTTCGGAAAGATAAGATTTGGCAGAACAATAAACTGAATTTCAAAAAAGAGCTGAGGCTTTAAAGAAAGAAACAATGGCTGAGCAAAAGTACAGCAATGTCATAGCAATAAATTGTTAATTTCAAAAAGAATAATTCATAAAAATGGACAGAGTGTGAGAGGGTCAGAGTGATTGTGTGTGTGTCCGGCTCACCCCGGCTCACGGCCTGAAGTACCTGGCTTCCTGGGCTGCTGCACCAATGCACCTTCGCTTCCCTGGCCTGGCTGCCCTCAGCACACTTAGCAACACCGGTGTTCGCTGCTTCTCCAACCAGAGGCTGTTTCTCTCCCTCATTTGCTGCTGATAGGCTTACTAGTGAGGCTATCTTCAGCAAATACGGGAGAAAATTCTCTGATTGGAGGAGCAACTCCATGCCGAATCTTCCACTGAAACTCATCTGTTTGACCAGAATTTTGAAAACTGGCTCCAGAGGCCGCACAGAGGGGACTTTGCAGGTCGGACATTGGACAAGCCTGTTCTCAGTGGTAGGTTTAGTGGGTTTGGAAGGTGGTGTCTAAGGAGTCTTGGTGAGTTGCTGCAGTGCATCTTGTAGATGGTACACACTGCTGCTACTGTGCGTCAGTGGTGGAGGGAGTGAATGTTTGTGGAAGGGGTACCAATCAAACAGGCTGCTTTGACCTGGATGGTGTCAAGCTTGAGTGTTGTGGGAGCTGCACTCATCCAGGCAATTGGGGAGCATCCCATCACACTCCTGACTTGTGTCTTGTAGATGGTGGACAGGCTTTGGGGAGTAAGGAGGTGGGTTACTCATCACATGATTCTTAGCCTTTGACCTGCTCTTGTAGCTGCAGTATTTATATGGCTAGTCCAGTTCAGTTCCTGGTCAAAGGTAATCCCCAGGATGTTGATAGTAGGGGATTCAGTGATGGTAGTGCCATTGAATGTTAAGGAGCGATGGTTAGATTCTGTCTTGTTTGAGATGGTCATTGCCTGACACTTGTGTGGCACAAATGTTACTTGCCACTTGTCAGCCCAAGCCTGGATATTGTCCAGGTCTTGCTGCATTTGGACATGGACTGTTTCAGTACCTGAGGAGTCATGAATGGTGCCGAACATTGTGCAATCATCAGCGAACATTCCTACTTCTGATCTTATGATGGAAGGAAGGTCATTGATGAAGCAGCTGAAGGTGTTTGGACCTAGGACACTACCCTGAGGAACTCTTGCAGTGATGTCCTGGAGCTGAGATGATTGACCTCCAACAACCACAACCATCTTCCTTTGTGCTAGGTATGACTCCAACCACTGGAGAGTTTTCCCCCTGATTCCCATTGGCTCCAGTTTTGCTAACAGCTAGCTTCTAATACTGTTCTTTATAGGCCTAAGAGGTTAGAATACCAAGAGTGGAAAATGTGACATAACACACCATTAAAACGGTCTCCTAATGGGCAGTTATTCTCATGCTCAGCTGATACTAGCAGTTTAGGACACCAATGAAGTACTTTTTATGCTCAAAAGCTGCTTTCTTTTAAAAAAAAAACTTTTCAAGTGGAAACTACTGAGGGGGATGTGGTGGCATAGTGGTATTGTCACTGGACTAGTATTCCAGGGACCCAGAGTACTGCTCTGGGGACCAGGGTTTGAATCGCACCACGGCAGATGGTGAAATGTGAATCAATAAAAACCTGGAATTAAAAAGTCTAATGAAACTATTGCCGATTGTTGTAAAAACCCACCTGGGTCACTAATGTCGTTCAGGGTGGGAAATCTGCCATCCTTACCTGGTCTGGTCTACATGTGACTCCAGATCCACAGCAATTTCTTTAAAAAATTAGGGATGGATAATAAATGCTGGCGTAGCCACCGACACCCACATCCCATGAACGAATATAAAAAAAAACTTGCCGGGGTTGGGCAAACACACTTCCAATTTTAAACATCACATTCATTTGACATTTCAGCCTGAGTATAGTGGTGGCAAGCAACTTGAGCCAAAGTAAACTGATCCTCGTGGGTTGTAAACAATTGCAAAACGTCAGCCTGGAAAGTTTTGTTCCTTGGAGGTACTGTTGGTAATACATAACTAGCCAAGTAAGACATGCATTGTAAAAACACTTCAGGTGTCTCAATGTACTGAAGCCCATGACTACAGTACTGACAGCAACATCAGCGCTCAGATGTTTAACTCTTTCATAGGAAGTTCCTCCCTTTATTCTTAGTGGAGATGTTAACCCTTTATCCAGCAGATAACTGTGATGTGAAAGCATTCCAAGACTAATGTTATTAATAGCAATTTTTAGTCTTAAATATGAAGTGACATTTGTTACTCCTTTTAATTGTCATGCACGTAGGAGAATTGGAAAGCAAGATTTATATTTATAAACTGCCTTCCATAACCTCAATGTTCCAACTCACTTCACAGCCAGTGAAGTTTTTTTTGGGGGGAATAACCATCAGAGTGAGCCAAGTTGCTGGGTGTCAGTTTGGGAATTTGCAAAAAGACTGAGGGAGAGGACCTTCAATGGTCACTGGATGTTAGGTCTCAGTGAAACAGGGAGAAATGAACCCGTTAGAAACCAGGAGTGACTTTGGACTGTTTCTTGTAAAGATTAAAATTCTGTGGAGAGTGTGCTCTCATATACGTGACCAAACAAGTCTCTTTAGAAGAGGAGTAGACCAGCGGAAAGCTTGCTGTTATAGTCAGGAGAACTCATGGTATTTCAACAATATGAGATTGGATCATTAGCCTAGTAGTGTTTTACAGAATGGAATATATTGGTCAGTCCTCTCTTTATGTGGTGAGCCTTTATCATTCTCACTTCTAAAGGGTTCAATCCCCACTACACACTGTCCCAGTGAGTGGAGACTAGATTATGGTCCCTGAATACCGCGTTAGCGTCTAGCGAAATACTCGCATCCGGATGGAGTGACTTGTGCTTCAGGGGAAATACTCACACCTCGGAATCAGGAAAAAAAAGGAAGGCTTGCATTTATATAGCACTTTCCATGACCACCAGCCATCCCTCTAAGTGCTGCACAGACATTGAAGTACTTTTTGAAGTATAGTGACTGTTGTAATGTAGGGAACAGTCAATATATATACACAGTAAGCGCCTACAGAAAGTGAGGTGATAATGATCAGATAATCTGTTGTTGTGATGTTGATTGAGGGATGAATATTGGCTGGGACACTGGGGAGAACTATTCTTCGAGGAATAGTACAATGGGATCTTTTACGTCTACCCAAACAGGCATGTGGGTTTAAAATCTCAACTGAAAGGCAGTACCTCCGACAGTGCAGCACTCCCTCAGTGTGCCACTGGAGTGTCAACCAAGGTTGTTGGGCTCAAGCCAGGAGTGGGACTTGAGCCTGGAATCTTGTGAAGGGTTGGGTTTCGGTCACACGCAGAGCCCCAGTGAGGGTAGTGTGGATGATATCCAGTGAGCATATCTGCTTCCAGATCACGTGTGTCATGTAGGGAAGGTTCGGCTCCTTTACCTTGACATCTACCCAATGAGAAGGTATTCTGAAGGTAAAGGCCACATGGACGTCAACAGGAAACCACATCCACAGTAAATGAGACTCAAGAACCTTGTGTGAGATCTGAGCTATGACATGACTTGGAGGCAGAGCATGGACTCTCTTTAATCAGCACAGATTAGTTTTACAAATCCTGTGTGTCTGCCAATCTGGTGTGATGATCAGAGTTCGTCTCCAGACTGTTCTGAGATGTGTCACATGCGGTCTCTCAGGAAGAACTTTACCACATGCTGCTTCCTGTATGAGCTAATTCTTGGGAAAACAAGGAGCGTGAGGGGAAGGGAAAGAGGAAAAAAAAGTGAAAAATTGTGGCTTTTTGGGTTTTTGATGGGTGTGATGCATGATTGATTTCAGTGCTCAGTAAGTGAGGTCATCAGTCATGTGACTGAGCTTGACTACATTGCGCCCTCGTACCCTCTGGGTCGAGGATCTGATCTGCAGACTAGTCGTGTTCAAAAATAGTTATGTCTGGAAGAAAACATGGTTGTCTGGCCTTTCAAACAAAAGCCTAATTGGATAGACTTGTAATTGTTATTGAAACACAATCAACTGCTTCAAGTGAAAAAACAGATCTCTAACATCATAATGAAATTCATCTGGTTGCTTTATTGACACTGGCAGTGAATCAGCATTATACAGTCTCGAAACCCCTTTTACTTGGCAAGTTGTTCAGTAAACACAAAACACATTGTTAATTTTGATTCTGTGTAGTCCTAGGCATTTGTACAGGTCAATCCATAAGGACTTTTTGGGCCAAATTTTTCTCTTTCCAATAACGATAGAGAAAGAAGTGAGTGGGACATAGTTTTGTGCCAAGATCAAAGACATTGATAAAGCTCTGGTTAGACCCCATCTGGAGGGCGGTGTTCAAGTCAGCAATGCACCTCTGGAAGCATAGATTTGGCCTTGGAGGGACTCCAGCATAGATTCACCAGAATTAAAAGGGTTTACTTACGAGGACAAGTTCCATTGATTAGGCTTGTATTTGTTTTCATATAGAAGATTAAGTGGTTATCTAATGGAGGTGTTTAAGATGATTAAAGGATTTGTTAGAGTAGATAAGGGGATCTCATAAGGGGAGTTGGTGGTGTAGTGGTAATGTCACTAGACTATTAATCCAGAGATAAAAACAAAAAAACTGCGGATGCTGGAAATCCAAAACAAAAACAGAATTACCTGGAAAAACTCAGCAGGTCTGGCAGCATCGGCGGAGAAGAAAAGAGTTGACGTTTCGAGTCCTCATGACCCTTCGACAGAACTTGAGTTCGAGTCCTAGAAAGAGTTGAAATATAAGCTGGTTTAAGGTGTGTGTGTGGGGGGCGGAGAGAGCGAGAGAGAGAGAAGTGGAGGGGTGGTGCTGTGGTTGTAGGGACAAACAAGCAGCGATAGAAGCAGATCATCAAAAGATGTCAACAACAATAATACAAAAGAACACATAGGTGTTAAAGTTAAAGTTGGTGATATTATCTAAACGAATGTGCTAATTAAGAATGGATGGTAGGGCACTCAAGGTATAGCTCTAGTGGGGGTGGGGAGAGCATAAAAGATGTAAAAAATAAATAAATAAATAATAAAAATAAATAAAAAAAACAGCCATCCGGACTGAATATTGAATTCAACAGCTTTAGGTCGTGAGCTCCCTCCCCCATCCCCACCCCCTTTCTACTTCCCCCTTCCTTTTCTCTTTTTTTTTCCAATAAATTATATAGATTTTCCTTTTCCTACCTATTTCCATTATAAAAAGAGAAAAAGAAAAAAAAAAAATTTTTTTTAAATTTATTTTATTTTTTTTACGTCTTTTATGCTCTCCCCACCCCCACTAGAGCTATACCTTGAGTGCCCTACCATCCATTCTTAATTAGCACATTCGTTTAGATAATATCACCGACTTTAACTTTAACACCTATGTGTTCTTTTGTTCTATTGTTGTTGACATCTTTTGATGATCTGCTTCTATCACTGCTTGTTTGTCCCTACAACCACAGCACCCCCCCTCCACTTCTCTCTCTCTCTCTCTCTCCGCCCCCCACACACACACCTTAAACCAGCTTATATTTCAACTCTTTCTTGGACTCGAACTCAAGTTCTGTCGAAGGGTCATGAGGACTCGAAACGTCAACTCTTTTCTTCTCCGCCGATGCTGCCGGACCTGCTGAGTTTTTCCAGGTAATTCTGTTTTTGTTTTTGTATTAATCCAGAGACCCAGGCTAATGCTCTAAGGGCACAGGTTCAAATCCCATCATGGTAGCCAGTGGAATTTAAAATTTAATTAATATTTTTGGAATTGAAAACTAGTCTCATTAATGGTGACCATGAAACTATAATCAATTGTCATCCTTCACTAATGTCTTTTAGGGAAGGAAATCTGCTGTCCTTACCTATTCTGGCCTACATGTGACTCCAGACCCACAGCAATGTGGTTGATACTTAACTGCCCTCTGAAATGCCCTAGCAAACCACTCAGTTCAAGGGCAATTAGGGATGTGCAACAAATGCTGGTCTTGGCCGTGACATCCACATCCCATGAAAGAATAAACAAAAGTGGAGGGAAACTATTTCCTTTGGGACAGGCTAGAACAAGGGGGCATAACCTTAAAATTAAGAGTTAGACCAATCAAGGCTGGTATTCTCACCTCTGAGTAAGAAGACAGAGGTCCAATTCCATTCCAGAGACCTCGGCACATAACCTAGGCCGCTTTCTAAACCATCAGAGGTCTGGTCTTTTAGATGAGCTGTTAAACTGATGTCTTGTCTGCTCTTTCTGGTGGATACAAAAGATCCCATGGCACTATTCATACAAGAGCAGGGGTGTTCTTCCCAGTGTCCTGGCCAATACTTATCCCTTAGCCAATCTGAATAAAGCAGAATATTTGGTTAGTTTTTAAATTGCTGTTTGTGGGAACTTGCTGTGCACAAATTGGCATGACTTCCCACTTAATAACAATGACTGCACTTCAAAAGCACTTAATTCTCTGTGAACTCCCATACAACCTCCAGGAGTCATGCAGGATGCTATATAAATGCAGGTGTTTGTTTATACATGTGGCTGTTTCTTGAATACAAATAAACAGACTGAGGGATTGGTTCGCATTTTAATTGAAATGCAATGCTGGCAAATTTAATGTTATGACTGTGCTCATCAATTGGATCAAAATGTATGTGAAGAAATGAGCTTAGAATTAATCAATGTCTCTTTTCTAGATGAATTGCGAGCAACTATTTCAGACCACACCCTGAAGAGTGTACCTACTGACAAGCAATTAAACCAACTTTCCAGCCACCTGGGACCAGAGTGGGAGAGAATTGTGGTGGATCTCGGACTGAAGGAGTCAGATCTTTATCGATGTAAAATGAACCACCAATGCAATCTCCAGGCACAGATCCTGGCTGCCTTTATCCTGTGGAAACGACGACTAGGAAAGCGAGCAACTGTGCGGTGTTTGTGCGACAGTCTGATTTTAGCTGAGAGCGACCTCGGGGTGATAGCCAAAATATTCTGGGAAAATCATTGACAATCTAATCCTCAAAACCACTTTGTACCTGGTGTCCAGTTTGAAATGCAGAAAGACTACGAGGAGACTTTTCCTTCTCTCCATCAGATGGAATGAGGAGGGATATTATTTTGAGAAAAAAGAATAGTTCAGGATTTAGGGAAAAGGCACAATCTTTCTACAGTGTAATTTAATGATTTTTTTTTGTGTTTCTTTTCTAACAGTAGCTTTAAACTGAAATAGAGATAAACAAACGGTACCTTCCCATGCAACCGCAGAAGGTGCAACACCTGCCCATTTACTTCCCCTCTCCTCACCGTCCAAGGGCCCAAACACTCCTTTCAAGTGAAGCAGCATTTCACTTGCACTTCCATCAATTTAGTCTACTGCATTCGTTGCTCCCAATGCGGTCTCTACATTGGAGAGACCAAACGCAGACTGGGTGACCGCTTTGTGGAACGCCTTCGGTCTGTCCGCAAGCATGACCCAGACCTCCCTGTTGCTTGCTATTTCAACACACCACCCTGCTCTCATGCCCATATGTCCGTCCTTGGCTTGCTGCAATGTTCCAGTGAAGCTCAACGCAAACTGGAGGAACAGCATCTCATCTTCCGATTAGGCACTTTACAGCCTTCCGGACTTAACATTGAGGTCAACAGCTTCATATCATGAACTCTCTCCTCCATCCCCACCCCTTTTCCGATCCCCCTTTTTCCAATAATTTATAATTTTTAAATTGTTATATATATATATATATATATATATATATATTTCTTTTCCCTCCTATTTCTATTATTTTAAAATTTATTTCCATCCTTTGTTTTATCTCCACCTTTTAGCCTATTTCGATCCCTTCCCCCCACCCCACCCCCACTAGGGCTATCTGTACCTTGCTCAAGCTGCTTTCTACCCTTAATGTCACCATTAGCACATTCCTTAGCTGATATCACCACCGTTAACACCCCTTTGTCCTTTTGTCTTTGGCAATCTCTTCTTTGCCTCCACCTATCACTGGCCCTCTGTCCAGCTCTACCTGTCCCACCCACCTCAACCAGCTTATATTTCACCTCATTTCTATTTTTTTAGTTCTGATGAAGAGTCATACGGACTCGAAACGTTAACTGTCTTTCTCTCCACAGATGCTGTCAGACCTGCTGAGGTTTTCCAGCTATTTTTGTTTTTGTTAGGGATAAACAAAGGTGGCCAATTTTCAAATAATTACATCCATTTTTCCCATAATCCATTTCATACAGAATTACTGGTTGGGATTTAGAGCCTCCTTTAGCAAAATGTGCATGACAGAGATGCCTTCATACAACTGTTGCATTTGCAAGTACAATTGTAGGTGAACCAGTTCTTATTAAGACAATAGTGGGAAAATGGATAGTTAATGGAACATTTTATAATATCACAAATCAGGGATGCCTTTAAGGGGAAGCTAGATTAGTAGAAGAGGGAGAAAGGATTAGAAGGATGTGCTGATTCTTGCTACAATTGTGCAGGGCTTTGGTGTGTCCACACTTGGAATGCCCTGCACAGTTTTGACCTCCATATTTAAGAATTTACTTGCATTAGAGGTGGCACAGCAAATGTTCACTAGATTGGTACCTGGATGAGAGGGCTATCCTATGATGGGAGAATTGAGTGAATTGGGTCTATATTTTCTAGAATTTAGATGAATGAGTGGTGATCTTATTGAAACATGCAATATTTTGAGGGCTTGACAGGGTAGACACAGAGAGGTTGTTTCCTCTGGCTGCGGTATCCAGAACTCAGGAGCACAGTTTCAGGATATGGGGATGATCATTTAGGACTGAGGTAAGGTGAAATGTATTCACACAAAGGATTGTGAACCCTTGTAATTCTGTATCTGTGGATGTTCCGTTGTTGAATATATTGAAAACTAGGATAAATAGATTTTTGGGGTCTCAGGGAATTGAGGGATATGGGAAGAGGGCGGGAAAGGAGTTGAGACAGGAGATCAGCCATGATCACATTGAATGGCAGAGCAGGCCCAAAGAACTATCTGGTCTACTCCTGTTCTTATTTCTTATTTTCTTACGTTCAGATAGGGTTAAATGTGGAGGGGTAGGAGGAGGCTCATGTGGAACAAAAACTGCATCGATCAGTTGGGACAAATGGTCTGTTTCTGTGCTGTAAATTCTATGTAATTCCAAGTCAAATTATACTGGACAAATTTGGTCAAAGGGCTAAGTATTTTTAATACTATATATATAGCAAGCAGTGGTTTGGTGCTTGGGTTTGAATCCAAGGCTAGGGGATGTTTTGTCCTTAGCAGGAGTTTTCCCATGTGAAATAAAGATGGGAGCTCTCAATCTGGCCCCCATTAGGTGCTGGTTTGGCAATGTATAATAGTGAACATTGTGAATGTTATTCGCGCAGGCATATGTTTGGAAAATTTGGTCGCAGCCATGACTCAACTAAGATCCTTACACAGCTTTGGTCTCTTTTTAGTTATATACTTAATTGGAGGCAGCTCAGAGAAAGTTCACTTGGCTGATTCCTTGAATGAAGGGATTATCTTATGAGGAAAGTTTGAGCAGTTGGATCTACACTCAGTGAAGTTTGGAAAAATGAGAGATGATCTTATTGAAACAAAAGATTCTGAGGGAATGCTTCCTTCATGGGGGAATCTAGAACTAGGGGGAAGAACTTCTGAATAAGATGGGAATGAGGAGGAATTTCTTGTTCAGGGAGTCGTTAACCTTTGGAATTCTCATCCACACAAAGCAGTGGAGGCTGGGTCATTGAAAATATTCAAGGCTGAGTTAGACAGATTTTTGATAGACAAGGGAGCCAAGGGTTATGGGGGTTGAATGGCCTGTTTCTGTGCTGTGAGTTCTATGTAATTCCATGTGAAATGAGTTAAGGCCATAATCAGATCATCCATGATCTTATTGAATGCAAAACAAGCTTAAAGGGCTGAATGGCATATTCCTGCTCCTATTTTGAATAATCTAATGATCTCGTGGACTGAACATTAGTGCACCATCTTGGTAGTTTGGCTCATCTGAACATTTTATCCCATGCCCACCATGTCATCATCTTCCTGCACTCCAAATCATTGCCCACTGTGCTTACAGATTGCCTCCCCTATTGGTGCTGAAATTGAGATTCATCCTTTCAAGGGTTAATTTCTCAAAGGTTCTCCTTATCTGCCTGCCACTTCCACTGTCCCCTTCCTGGAACTTGAGGCCCAAACCTTCTGCCCTTCCATTGCTCCATAACTTGCCCTGCTCCAAGAGCTCCCTCCACACCAGGGAATCATTTGTTGGCCTTATCTTCAGATCCCTCTGCTTCTCCCCTCCCTCATTGTTGAAGTGATACTTTTTTTCCCACCCATTACACCTCGTTCATGTACTTCCTAACAAATGTGTATTTGTGGTGAAGGTCTGACTATCTCAGTGATTGTGAGCACCTTTCGGATTCCTCAGATACTGAAGTAGCACGTACCCATATGGAGCAAGACCTGGACAACATGGCTGAAAAGTGTCAAGAAACATTCACGCCATACAAGTGCCAGGCAATGACCATCCCCAACAAGAGAGAATCCAACAATCTTTCCTTGACATTCAATGGCATAACCATTGTTGAATCCCCCAATATCAACATCCTGGGGTGGGGGTTACCATTGACAAGAAACTGAACTGGAACAGCCATAATAAATACTGTGACTACAAGAGCTGGTCAGAGGCTGGGAACTCTGTGGCAAGTAACTCACCTCCTGACTTCCCCAAAGCCTGTCCACCATCTACAAGCCTTGAGTCTGGATTGAGATGGAATAACCACCACTTGCCTAGACGAGTGCGGCTCCAACAACATAAGAAGCTCAACACCATCCAAGACAAGGCAGCCCACTTAATTAGTACCCCATACACAAACATTCACTCCCTCCACCACCAGTGCACAGTAGCAGCAGTGTGTACCATCTACAAGATGCACTGCAGGAATTCACCAAGGCTCCTTCAACAGCACCTTCCAAACCAGCAACTTCTACCACCCAGAAGGACAAGGGCAGCAGATAGGTGGGAACACCACCACCTGGAAGTTCCACTTGAAGTCACTCACCATCCTGACTTGGAAATATATACCGTTCCTTCACAGTTGCAGTGTCAAAATCCTGGAACTCCCTCCCTACCAGCACTGTGGATGTACCTACACCACATGGACTGCAGCGGTTCAAAAAGGCAACTCACCACCACCTTCTCAAGTGCAACAAGGGATGGGCAATAAATGCTGGCCCAGCCAGCGATGCCCACTTCTCATGAAAGAATATTTTTAAAGAATTACCACTTGCCCTCAGTGAGACTTTCTTGGCAGTCCAGATGTTGAGAGAATGAAAAGCAGCGTGATGGGCAAAAAACAAATGACTTGGAAAAACATGGGAAGAGATGCAGTAGCTCTGCAGTAATAA
Source organism: Carcharodon carcharias (assembly GCF_017639515.1). Taxonomy (NCBI): domain Eukaryota; kingdom Metazoa; phylum Chordata; class Chondrichthyes; order Lamniformes; family Lamnidae; genus Carcharodon; species Carcharodon carcharias. Next base: position 85,583,951 of record NC_054479.1, on the reverse strand, counting down.
AAATAGAGAGAGAGATTTAAGTTGTAGACTTGGATGGATTCAAGCACCTCAGAAACACACTGAGGGAAAGCGCAGACTGTAATGGGTCAACCATCCCAGATAGCTAACTATAAAAGTCTTTAACAGGAATTTAACAATGGCAGTTTCTCAGGGATGCAAGGGCACAGCTGTGAACTGAATCTATCTGCTCTCACTTCCTCCAGCTCTGATTTTGCGATCTCTCCCTTCGACACACAGCTCTTTGAACTGTCACATGATTTAACAGATGAAAAATACATTTGTTGTAACTGGAAGTATGACACCTGTCTTAATTTAGCAGCTGAAAATACTCTCTGGAATTGTAATTCAATTGTCAGTAGAAAGACACTGGATGGCATTCTCACTGGTGTGCATGCATGACATTGGCCCTGTTTACACAACAGCTGCTGGGAAATGAATTATGTTCAAGGTAGCGTGAAGCTAACAATCCATTCAAAGCCACACCCTTAGAGCAGCAGTTCAAATATATAAAAAAAATAGCTTCTGCAGCAAGTGACCTATTGAATGTTTCCAGGAATAACCTTGAAAAGCTCATCAGCTGCTTTCTTGGAAATCGGTATAAAGCTGGCTGCTCTCCAGCCACCTCGAGCCATGGGACTGGATTACTGCCTGGGAGCTGATTAGTGTTTACATACACAAGTTGGATAACTTAATTGCCCTTTCACTTTGATAATTAGCTGGAATGCACCAAGTTTAACAAAGGGGGAAGCTCTGTTGAAGGGTCATGAGGACTCGAAATGTCAACTCTTTTCTTCTCTGCCGATGCTGCCAGACCTGCTGAGTTTTTCCAGGTAATTCTGTTTTTGTTTTGGGGAAGCAACACTGTTTGTGGATTTTATAATACACAGAACTTATGTCACAGAAACAGGCCATTCGACCCAACTCGTTTAAGCTGGGTTAAAAATGAAACGCTGGAAACACACAGCAGGTCTGGCAGCATCTGTGGGGAGAGAAACAGTTAACGTTTCAGGTCAATGACCTTTCATCGGAACAGTCAATGTTGGTGTTTGTGCTGTGCATGAGCCTCCTCCCACTCTATTTAGTACCTCTCGCCTATCAAAATATCCTTCTCATCCCTTCTCCCTCATGTACTTTCCTTAAGGTCAATAGTACAAATGCATCTGTGTGGTAGCGTGTTCCATATTCTCACCACTCTGGGTAAAGGCATTTCTAAAAGTTACATAAAAATAACAGAATTGAATTTAAGCAAGCTTGGACCTGTTCTTTTGGATTTAATCATAAATCTCACTAGATAGGAATCATCAAGTGATAAATACTGAAAAATATGGGGAGAAACCTAGGGATCCTTGCCAAGACCTCCATGATTCCCAATAATCAACTAAACTTTTCAA